>NC_092865.1:16468480-16526345 GCF_032062135.1 Pyxicephalus adspersus | reverse complement strand
GGGGGGGGTGCACCAGCCAGAGCCGTGGAACACGTCCTTGTACAAGTCCCAGGCGCAGGGAAGTAAGCGAGCTATGTCCCTGGACTATGTCTCTGGTTATGTTATGATGATGTCACTACGGGGGAGGTTTCTCCCCCTTTGATTAACACCCAGCTCCCCGCACATGCGCGGTCAGGAGCTGGTAATTTTAGTGGTCTGCGGAACCGAAAAGGTTGCGACCACTGCTCTAGTTCATACTCTAGAGTATACTCAAATAGAAACCAGAAAGATAATCTTGGTTTATATGCAGATAACACCACCAGATGTCACTGTGTGCTTATGAAAAATGTATAACAAACTCTTGATGTCTGAGACATTATTAGATTTTGTTACACATTTTACATGAGAACACAGTGCCATCTACTTTTGGCCAGCAATAATGCACAAACAACATTTAAGAACATAACCAACTCAAAAATAAGAAATGCTTTAGCCTGTAATAAGGGAAAAAAGATAAACAGATGAAACCCATGTGATTTTAATTGTTTCCCCTTTAAAATAAATATTTTAAAAATAACATATCATGTATTTATTCACATCAACACAAATACCCAAACACCATTGTATTGGCATTTGTGTTGATTATCATTTTGAACAGCCACTATTTTTGTGCCCTAGGTTTATAATCAAGTTGATGTAGTTTTTTTTCAGATAAAAGTAGATAATTTGGTTTATAATTGGATCAGTTTATATTAGAGTATATATGGTAGTTTACACATTCTTCCATACATTTCAAATATAGGCAGGCAAGAACAAAGCTGGCGGAATACTGAACTAGACGTTTTACCCCTCTTTATCCAAAACCTATATATAACAATTGGTTTTAGATATATTACAATTATTCTGCTTGGCTTTCCTTACCCGTGAAATACTAGTAAAGTTAGTATCTACTTTTATACAAATGCAATTCCTATTTTGTGGCCTTCACCTTTTCTACAATTATAGAGTAAACGCACCGAAATTTTAGTGAAGATGTAGAGAAGGAGGGACAGAAGAGACATGTAGATGCGAATCCGTTTGCCGCCAAAGCGTTTTTTCAAGTATTCAGGCATGGTGACCACTCCAGCAGCAATGTAAACTGGAACAAAGATCCATCCAAGGGCTACCAGCACCCAAGATGCCTTAAATGAGAATGGGAAATTAGAGTTAGAGGAACAGTACGTCCTTCTTTTCTTTAATCTGTTTGAACAACCTGACACACAATTCTACCAACGCACAGGTTTACTTATTGCCCATACTAATTTGTATAACACTGACGGCTTTGACAAATGCACTGAAATAAGGATTACACTTACTTGTAAGTAATGGAATACAGACTTACGTTCCATTCAAAGCCACCAACTGCCAATCCTCCTGCAGCCCCTGATCCCGCCATACCAACAAAGAGACCACTTCCAACATTGCTGGACATCAGTGATGCCCCAATCTGCAAAAAGAGAGAGCTATCATATCAAAATTAAAGTTGTGAATAACATTTTAAGTATTGTGTGGAGGAGTTAGAACTGACAATAATTTTATTGCGGGCCATGTCCTGCACCCTTGAAGAAACATGAGGGACCCCTTTGAAGAAACTAGGTTTAGGGAGCCCATGCTACAGTTACTATACCCACAGCTCATAGTACAATAATGTGTTGGTCAGTAGGAAAAATGGCTCCTCTATTGTTGGACATTGGGAAGAATATCACCCTTACATATAGTGAAAGAAACATTGGTATTTGTTAAACTGACTTGAGAGGCACAAATTGATCATTGCTCCAGCAGCCTCTAGGGGAACTCAGGTTGAGAAAGGCTGGCCTAATGTAAGGCTTTCCGGATTTGTGAAATTATTTTTACAAAATTACAAGTGCCTAATTTTTGTCACGGAAACATGAACAGTGCTCTCACGGGATGTGGGGAATACCTAAAGAAACAAATCTGTAGAAAAAAAGATTCTAGAGTGGGTGAAGTGGTATAAAAAAATATGAAAGTGCTTAAATTTAAACGTGGCTTTTACTGGGAATATATATATATATATATATATATATATATATATATATATAGATAGATAAAAAAAACAATATTTTTGTCTAGTTTTGCCACACTATGGAAGGTGAAGATGATAAGTTACCAGGGGCAACTATAGCAAACTGCATGTAACTCTGATAATGAATACATGTCCCAGATTTAAGCTGCATACACACCTGTAAAAAATCCTTTCCAACGACAAAAAGATGCAGGATGCATGAACGAGTGTTGTAAATAAAGCACTGTTCTGCTCTATGGATCGGGGAAGGGAGGGAACAATAGAGCTGCACCCGGCTGCGCGCTCTACCCCTTCTCTTGCATTAGGATCATTCTTCGTCCATCGTCTGTGGATCCGCCAGGGCGGTCGTTCAGGCGAATGATGACGGGCGCTGTACACACGCCCAATTTTCACTCAATATTGGCCCTGAGCCAATTATCGGGCGAGAACCATTGGACATGTGTACGTAGCTTTAGAGCCACCAAGATAACTGGATTATGAAAGTGGAACACATCGGTAGTTCCATGGCCATTGGATAAAGCTGACTGTGTTAGATATGTAAATGCTGGAGTCTGTTTCTGACATTCATTGGAATTGAGAAAGCCATTTGGATTTAGTGGTTAAACATTTTTATATTTAGAGATTAAGTCTAGTTGACTGTGGCTAACTAATGAAAGCTATACCATGGCCTGGACAATGTAGGACTTTCACAGACATTTTGCATTACAAGCAGCTTGTTTCTAAACATTACCAAAAACCTGACTCCTTGTTCAATTGTTAAATAGTAAATGTGAACATTTATTAACTAAACAACACCAATGGACCCATATAGAAGTAAAAGTGTGACCAGGAAACTATTAACTAGGTAATATGCTATATTTTAGAGTTTGACCTGGACAAACTACCTGCTTGGTGTGGGATATAATCACTTATAAAGTCAACTGTTTGAAAAACTGGTAGTAAGACATTTTGCATGTCTTAGCAAATTGCTTTTTCAAAAAATAATCAAGATAATGACTTTATTCAACCATTGCTAACAAAAATGTCTTAAAAAAGACATGAACACAAAAGGCGTGACATTGTAAAGCTCACCAAAACTAGAGAAGACGGACTATTGTGAGAAAACCTGGGTGATCCAACAAACTGGAATGGATTTCTTAAAAAATAATTTGCTATTATTGGCAAATGTTTTCAATTCTAGACCTAATCGAATGCCCTGAATCACTCAGGTTGCCCCATGATGTTATGTTCTGCAGTCTCTAGGAACTTTTTCAAAAATATATATATTCAGTGTATATATATATATATATATATATATATATATATATATATATTGCCTGTGGTTGGATATATTAATAGTTGGTTTGTTTGAAAAGTGAAAGTGATTAAGTGCTGAGCAACCATGGCAAAACCTCTAACAGTTTTACTATACATTATCCAGTTCTAATTGTTTTCCCTGGTATTTAGGTCTAAAAAATATATTTACTGGAGTCAAGCTCATGGGAGGAACATTTATATGTATTACTCTAGCTACAACCTACTTGGTGCTCAGTCTTTCATATTTCCAAAACAGACTTTCTGAGCCAGAAAAGTCTGGTAAAGATAAACGGTCATCCCATCTGCCAGCCAAATCGCCTTTTCCGAAGGAGATCAGAAATGGTAACACCTCAGTTATGGTTATGATAGATGTATTTAAATGTGAATGTAAACCCAAAGTCTATTTTTCAGTATATTTTGCACCATGCCTCACTGTGTTTTTGTAGGAAAATATTTTGCTGTTCTGCCTGTATCATCACTTTCTGTTGAAGTCAAAATCAACTGGACTTGTTCTTGTAAGAGTAAATAAGTTTCATAACTTTACATGCTGCTTCATTATTTCTACCAATGTAGGAAGATACCCCATCATTTATATCCACACAGCACAAATACTTTTTATACAGTCACCATGGAATGTGACACTATGGATGTTGATTACCAAGACCAGGAGGTGTGACATTTGTTGGACAGCCCTCATCTATTACCATAAAATAATATTTGGTGTCAGGAAGTCTTATTAAACCTTCAAATTTTATGGTTAAAGGTTTCAATTGTTGTAAAAACTCTGGGTAGAGATGTTAGGTTAAGTGGAAGAGAAATGATGCCATATGCACTCAAGATGTTGTTTCCTATTGATTGTTAAAAGATGATTGTTCTAATTTAACATAGATGAGTTCTTTCACGCCAACTTCCAGTTACAAACTGAGAATATTAAACTACTGCCTTTGAATAAACAGAACCATAGGCAGCCCGCTGTGTACACCCCTTCAGTTGGCCAGCAGGGCTGAATATGACTGGCACAATCTCTAGATTAGACACTTTGCAGTAGATTAAAAAATGATTTGCTCAATAAAATAAAATTAAGTGAGGCAAAATGCCAAACACACTAGTTTTAGGGTTTGGATTTGTAATAAATATGTTAAAGAAATTACACTGGTTGCTCACTTTTTTGAAAGTGTAAGTTCCATTCTGTTTCTTTGCTTTATTGGGCAAGAAAGAGCCTGAGCAAATTACTCATCCCATGGGACTTTTCTCTAGGTCATTGAATGAAGGAAAAGGATAATACCTGGACTTTGGAGTCTGCACTTTCATAAACAAGTCAATGGTGACAGCTCTTTTGTTTCTCTTATACAAGTTCATTGAAAGAGTTAACACAGAAGAAGGAAGCAGTAACTTAAAAAAAACAACGCAAGTTTTTTTTGGCATTCTGTATATTTGTTAGAACATTACGATTTGCAACAATACCATTGATGGTGCCAAACAAACTATGGAACTGAGATGGGGATTATTGGGATGTGACTTTTTGAGAAACAGAAATTCTGCTGCTTCACAGTGCAGCTAGTGAAACAAAGGACAATTAATCTATCTATCTATCTATCTATCTATCTATCTATCTATTATCTATCTATCTATCTATAAATCAATCTATCTATCTATCTATCTATCTATCTATCTATCTATCTACCTGTCTGTCTATCTATCTATCTATCTATCTATCTATCTATCTATCTATCTATCTATCTATCTATCATCTATCTATCTATCTATCTATCTATCTATCTATCTATCATCTATCTATCTATCTATCTATCTATCTATCTATCATCTATCTATCTATCTATCTATCTATTTTCCAAGGATCTCAATCAGCATACAGTAAATTATTTAGGTCGAAGATCCACAAATGCTTTAGGATATATTAATACCTAATGTATTAAAATATAAAGATGGCAAAAGATTGGCTTGAGTCTGATCAGGCAACCCCGCACCTCAAACCACAAAAATGTACTTCCATCTACTTCTAGCTAATTGCCCCTTTTGCCCCACCTAAATGAATGGTCACATGGCACAATGAGTTATGAGTCTCCTATGTTCTTCACTGCAGGTTGGAAGTGCCCATGTTGCTGATGTAGACAACTCTTATTGGGTCCATAGGCAGGGATCTCACAAGACTCCACTAGTGACTTCGCAAAGAGTGATGGCAAGAACAGCAGGGGGCCCAGATCAAAACAGTTTGTCAGTTGGTCCTGATTCATCCCAAAATCTACAAGTTAGATGGCCAGGGCACACCCACTTGTCAAATCTCACACCTGTCTGCACCTGTTTATCAAATATATATATATATATAAGCCTACGCTCCGTCCAGCCTTGTGGGTGCAGAAGAAGCTGTGCCTCCTGTAGTTCTGGTAACAGTTCATTGACCTATTTGAATCTTAACACGCAAATTCTATTTTCAATTCTATTCTTTTCTATTCCATTCTATGCTATATTCAATTCTATAAGAAAATAGAGATCCCTAGCAACCTCAAATACAAATAAAGGCAAAACATCCTTAGTTTTTCATTGTTTAGATTTCCCATCATTTCCTATTTTGTATGCACAACAGTGTGGGGGAGAAAATTACAGTTCTCAGAGTAAAAGATTTCCCCGTTGGAGGATTTTTTGCCTCCATTTCTGTTTTGGTTTTTTTTTTAGGCCCAAGAGAGTCAATCTTAAAATTGGGGACAGTGAAATCTATCTAACCAACCAAAACTAAAGCTGTGGATTGAAATGTACATTACTGTCAGGGATGTTACCTGTAATAAGTGTTTAGGCTTAATCGTAGTCTCCCTCTAAAAGTTTACCTGTAGCTCTCTTCATCCTTTACTAATGGCTCCAATAGTAAAAATCTTAACTCCTTCCTAATAAAAAAAACGAAATGTATAATAGAAATGCCAATAGCATAACTGGCGTCTCTTACCCTCTGCTTCTTCCTTCTCTTTTTTTCAATATGTTACCTTTCCCATGAGAACGGACGGTATTGATGCCCACACATGACAATGCCTGGAGATGGGTGGTAGGACAAGTAGCAAATAGCTAAATAGGGTGGACTGTGGACAGCGTGATGTCGAGCACCACACTGGATGGTGCTTTCGTCTATTAGTCTGCAAATAAGGCTGTACTTGTTCACTTCTAATCCTCCTAAATGCAAGTTACACCATTTCTTAGGGTTTCTCCATCTGGTATCACTTAAAGAAACACTCAAAATATTCTCCAAAGTCCTCAATTTTTTTCTTTGTCCCAATAAAGCCAATTACATCCTGAGGGAAACATAGCATAAGACTACTGATCACCGAAACTGATGCCAAAAACAGAGTTTATTTATTCCCCATTGGTGCTAGGTGCTAGCTCTTCGACTGACAGTCCCAAATTTTTGACCCACTCTATGGTATTCTCCACAGGAAGACATAACTGCAAAGAGCAGGATTAACAGGTATTTTTTTACACATATAAAATAGATATACTAGAATGTTTTTAATGGAATGTTTATAAACTAAAAGGGACCAAACAAGAGAAATTACCTATTAGGTTTTGCATTCTTTTAAAACATACCCAAGCATATTAAGTGCACAACTTTACCATTGTGAACAACTTTGAACTATAATAAAGACGTGTATGATTTAAGATTTGTACACAAAATCAATGTATGAACCAAGACGCAATAAGGTCGTAAACAAAAGCCCATCTACACCAACCATTCAAAAGGAAACCTCCAATATGTATACTTACAGGCCACCACTTCATGGTTCTTCCAGCTAGGAAATAACCTCCCACCGTCCCTCTGCTTGCCCGGACCGAAGACTACAAAAGACAAAAGTATCTAAAGTTAACTTTAACCTAAACCTAATAAAGGAACCCATGCCATCAATTGGTTTATATTCTTGTTTGTAGGCTTTCTAAAGATATTTTTCAAGAACATTGGACCTGCAGTGGTTGATGTGTCTCTTTATGGATTAATATTGTAGCATCTCATCTGTCTGCTTTAAGAAAAAATCAGTAAAAAGCATATTTAAATCTAATCAGTAGCTGTGGGAAACCACTTAGTAATTGGCTTGACACTTTCTAGGAATAATGTGAGAGTCAGCAAGGTTATGGAAGATATGGATGTGTCTATATGAGGTATACAGGAAGAAAGATGAAATGGTCCATACGCAAATGTGTCTGGGTTTACTTTCTATTCATTTTCTAGTACATACGTTTTACTTTCTTTGTACAAATCCTTGCATTACAGCTTAAATCTAGACACACATTGCTTTTGTTTCGGATCAAGTAGGAAGGCTTAGATAAAACCTTGCACAAGTTGTAATGTTGCTTCTTTTCCTGAGTTTTTTGGGGGGACATGGGTGAACCCCTTGAAATGATTTTTAGGTCTTCAGAAAACCCTGAATCACTTTATCCACAGCTCTCAGTGATGGTCAGTTTGAAGAATGCCTCTTACATTTGCTGACCAGTGGCAATGCTACCACGCTTACAGATAAGCAAAAAAGATCATTGGTATCAGTTAAACCAGGCATGGGCAAACTACAGCCCGTGGGCATATACAGCCCAATGGGTATGTTTCTCCAGCCCTTTGGGTGTTCCACTGCTCTGGCTGGTGCAACCCAGAGCAGGGTCAAGAGAAGGACCACGCCAGGAGGGCACACTGGCCAGAGCCGTGGAACACCTCCCCGGGTCCGAGCCTGCAATGGGAAAGTGGGCGGGCTGTATCCGTGCACACAACCCCGCCCTCTCTCCCATCACAGACTCAGATCTGCAATAGGAGAGTGAGCGGGGTTATTCCATCATGACGTAACGTTCAAGGGCATCATGATGTCATAACTCTGCCCACTTTACCATCGATCCCGCCCCTCCGGCAAAATTTTTTCAGATTGTGGCCCCTGACTAAAAATGTTTGCCCACCCCTGAGTTAAACTGACCTGAAAGTCACAAACTGTCATTGCCTAAAGAACCCCCAGCAACCTCTGGAAGAACCCTGGTTGAGAAACACTGGTCTATGTCATAAAGACATGGTAGAAATGTGTCCTTAAACCTTAAAACTTTTCCTATAAAGTGCTCCTTTTCCATTTCAGGGTTTTGAGATGTATGCACATCCTACTTTACAAATTTAGGAGATTCCAATGCAGAAAGGTGTGTATTTGACCTGTTAACATTAACATCTATCCTACAAATGGCTTGCACTGCAATAATAATAGTACACATATTATAGAATAATAAATTAACCCAAATTACTGTTTTTTTGGGTTATGGAAATACATATTGGATTATTACTTAGTTCTTCTGTAGAGCACATTAGTGAAGAAGAAATTCAAGTAATTGGACTTACCCATATTCCAACAGCAAGCACAAAGACAAAGTAAAGAACAACCACAACGATATCTGGAATCCCAAACGTGGCAAATTCAGGACCACTAGGAGGAACTTCAGTGGTGATGTCCATGACTCCTGAAGGAATGAAGACTACATCTGTTAAAGAAGAATTACTTATCTACTCTTTGTTTACTAACCAGATGTTAATGGCTAACAGGCTTTATCACTCTGCTGACAGGTATCTAACAATTATTGATTAGTAATCCACATTCATCAGCCATCATTCACATGGGCATACCTGAGTTAACTTGAAGAGGAATAAAACAAATCTTATGTTAAGATATGGAGCAGGGCACACAGTTAATGACTTTATGGGAAACATAAAAAAAAAGCAGTGATATGCAGTAACATGAAGGTAAAGTAACTTTACAAATTTTGTGTACTGATGGTTACAGATGTAATGGCATGAAAGAGTCATGAATGCATGGAATAGTGCTCAGCTACAGCCAACCACAGCTACACAAATGGGTTTATAAATTTGAAAAGTTCTGTTTCAATGGTAATACCTATAATTTACACATAACAATATGATTGCTGTAAGAATTGGCTCCGTTCAATTTTGGGTTTAGTTGGACTTTAACACAAAGTTGTAGCAGTAGGTTGTAGTGCTTTACATCTCCATGCTAAATTTGAACATTAAAGTGGAACTAAATTTGTAATGTGGGTGAGCTGATGCAAAATGTACTGGCCGTATACAGCACACACTTTGTGATCCAGGATGCTGTAACTACCGCATCCCCCCCGATCACCCTTGCATAGGCCGGTTGGGTAGAGTCGCTTCTGTGAACATGTTATTGCATTGGGAAGAGTTGTCTTTACCTTCTTTTCGCTCTATGTTACACCACGTTTTTATTTTTTTTCTGGTTAGTGTCAGGAATAAAATCAGTTCTATGCATGCATTGTGCAGCGTAAACAAGAAGCCACCAGGAGCAGATAAAAAGATTTCCTTGCATTCTTCTGCCAAAACCTTTTCACTTCCCAGTGACTTTTTATATTTTGAGTTTAGTTTTCCAATTTAAAGCCCATGGCACATGCGACCCCTTACTCACCCCTACATGAGCACTCATGCAACTTAAAAAAGAAATGTACATATACCTTTTTCTCAGGTGAAGTCTGCACAGTGATATCACGCATCCTATTTGTCCTGAACTGATAGGATTTCAACTTTCAATTGGACAAAATGCTTTAAACTTTACTACTTTTGCTTGTTAAAAGTTCTTTGCTGCTCCCTATAGCACATTTATCAGTGTTTCGTGCTCCTCATTATATCAAACATCCTAATAGCACATTTAAGAGACAATTCTGGATGTGTAAGTGTGAATTAGCTATATAAAAGGCAACCATAGGTGGGAAGTGTCAAGCCCATTGGAATTATGCTGCAATCCAGGTAATGATTTGTCAGATAGTTAATTACCTAGCATTTAAACTGTCAGCACCATCATAGGAGACAATTTAGCTGATAAATTAGAATGTCAAACTTAAAAACAAACTCCCTGCATGTCCCCGAGGCTGCTTTCAAACATTCATAATTAGTTGCCTGCATCTATGTACCAAACTATAAATCTGCCTCATATGAAGGCTTAAAAAAAACATGTTTTCACTTAAAAATAGTCATTGGATCTCATGAAAACAACACTCCTTGTACCTGTAAAACATGCTTATGAGTGCCCTGCGGCTACAAATCACTCAGGAGCTATAATACACAAATAGCATCTCTGTTATCTATAAGACATTTAAAGGGACTTTGTTACCTTGCCCATGTGGGGCCTGAAAAAGGCACTCCTTACCCCCATGTACTCACTTTTATTGCACTCCCTTACTTCTCTTTTTTCTGTTGCAGCTGGTGCTGAAACCACTGGTGCAGAATGTGCATGAAAAAAAAGTAATTACACTGAAAACCGGCTAGAGATTTTAAGAATCACCCGTATTGTGGGTGCGCCCCTTGTAGACCCCGTTAATGGAGGTGGGTCAGGGGTGTAGTGAGGCGGGCACGGGAGGGAACTTTTTTCGGGAATGGCCACGCACTCTTATTTTGCAAAGCATTCTTCCCTGCTGGGGAGGGGTGGCGCACCGTATTGAATTGCAGACTCAGGGCGGTGGGCGGGTTGTCTCTCTGAACACAACATGCTCACTGTCCCATGGCAGGTGGGTGGGTTCTGGTATCATGACCTCACTCTGGGGGAAGTTTCTTCCCCTTTGAGTTACACATAGGCTGGGGGTGTAGTGTGGCGGGCACGACATGGATTGTACCGTGACCCCTCTTCTTTTTTTATGACTACACCCTTGAGGTGGGTGCATTGTTATCCAAAGCGTTCTCATAAAATAAGCCCCTTCATGTCTCCTGCATTTGCTTTCCAGTCTCCGGCATTGCCTGTAGCATATCCACAGTCTTTGAGGATCTTCTTTCAGATGTATGTAAGCTCCAACAGTCTTTTTTAGATATACTGGGAACTATGTACTGCCCTTTGGTGCTTTGGCTGCATTTAAGGCCCCTTTTCTTTATAAACTGACAACCACAAGCTAAGTGGTTTAAGCTTATATTTAAAGAAACAGTAAAGTACAATTATTGTGCAGAACTATTAACTAAGAAGCACAGCATGTAATTACAACAAACAAATGTGTTTCTACATATATTTATACTCTGCTTTTATAGAATAACTAACTATATACAAAAAATTATATAAAACAGCAGAATAAAGAAATATTAAGAATACATCAATAAGTTTAAAAAAAATTACTTTGGTCCAACTTGAAATGACCTTCAGGTAAAATGATGTATTTAGACTCTGGTAGAGTACGTAACTTACGAAGTTTATTTTCTGTAAATGATGACAACCGCTTCCATGGGGACACAATACATGCCCTGTTAGAAGATTAATACACATACCTATTGTCACGGTCCCTTCCGTGACAGAAGTTTGAGGATCTGTCAGACAAGCTGCATGTGTGATTATCTGACAGCCTCTTTGGTTTTACTTGTTTCTGTGTTGTTGTTTGTAATGACCACTCCCCTTGAATCAGGTGCAGCTGCTGGTCATTACTGCTCATCCATTTAGTCTGGCCTCACACTTCATGCTGTGCGGTTGATATTCACTGCTGGATTGTGAATAGCTGGAGTGTCCTGCCATTCTGAGGTCCATATAAGATCTCTGCCATTATTAACCCAGTTGCTTTTCGTCTTGAACTCCCACAGGCTTTGAAGATTCATAATGTGTTCCACAAATCACTGTTGAAGAGATTTGTTGAGCCTTTGGAGCCTTCTTCCTTGCCTCCCCCTCCCGTCTTGGTGGACGGTAATCTAGAATTTGAGATTGCCAGGATACTGGACTCTCGATTTCTCCGTAGATCTCTCCAGTATCTCGTTCAGTGGAAGGGGTACGGTCTGTAGGAGAGAATGTGGGTTCCAGCGACCGACGTTAATGCTAGTCGTCTAGTGAGAGCTTTCCACAGGGCTAATCCGGATAAGGTCGGTCCTGGGTGTCCGGAGGCCACCCGTAGAAGGGGGGGGGGGGGGGGGGGGGGGGGGTACTGTCACGGTCCCTTCCGTGACAGAAGTTTGAGGATCTGTCAGACAAGCTGCATATGTGATTATCTGACAGCCTCTTTGGTTTTATTTGTTTCTGTGTTGTTGTTTGTAATGACCACTCCCCTTACATCAGGTGCAGCTGCTGGTCATTACTGCTCTTCCATTTAGTCTGGCCTCACACTTCATGCTGTGCGGTTGATATTCACTGCTGGATTGTGAATAGCTGGAGTGTCCTGCCATTCTGAGTTCCTGTTGATTTCTGCTTATAAGATAAGTTGCTGTTGATTTCTGCTTATAAGATAAGTTGCTGTTGATTTCTGCTTATAAAATAAGTTGCTGTTCTTTTGGTGTTTTGGTGTTTTTGTTAGGTATTCAGTTGTTTACTAGACCTCAGGGAGACACTGGGTCCTTCATAGGGGAAGGGACCAGCAGTCTCAGTCCAGACCCAACTGCTAGGGCTGTGCAGGGCTAGTAGGGCCTAGGTTCCTGAGTATGAGTATCCCAACCATCAGGGGATACTCATACAGTTAGGAGTCAGGGCTGGATTAGGGTGTATGCAAGGGGTGACCATTCCCTCTTCCTTATTCACTAGAGGCCTAGTGGTGTGTAAGCCTTTCTGTTACCCTCCCCTCCCTATCATTCGTGACACCTATCTTAGGTGTACTGCATTTCCTCTAAACTAGTTTTCTCAATGTAGCTTATGCTGCCAACATTGCAAACAAAAGGGTTGCATATTTAGTGTTTACTTGGTGGGATGAATCCTGGGAATTCTAGCAAATTGCAAAAGTCTAGAGTGAAAGTTGACTGGCTCATTCTGATAATTGAGGAGTAGGAAGGGTTGTGGTCAGTCCTAACCTTTAGCAATTGTCTTATGACACCTGGGTAAGGATTGGACCATTTGGAACTTGAATATAAGATAATAGCAATTTAAATAAAATGATCCTATAGCAAATTTCTATCAATGGCTGGTGGCCCTACTTATACCCCTATAAACACTGGTGGAGAAAGGTTACTTATGCCCCAAGACACTGGCAGCCACTGTCACTGTGATTTTGTCCTTTCCCTTACCTGGATTTATATCACAGTTGAGCATAGGTCCTTGGAAACAATAGGAAGTTTGGCAATACAAATATGACCTTGGTTAAAAATCAATGGAAATTAGATAGTCATGTTGTAATCTTGGCCAGATCAGGCACCAAACTTGCTCAGGTTAGACATTCTGGTCCCTTTTGGTACAGGTTATTTCATGTGATACTCTTTATGGTCAAAAGTTTGTTGACTATTACACCCATATAAAGCAGTTGGAAATCACGTTCCAAAATTATGGTAGGTAATATGGAGTTGACCCCTCCACCTATTACAGTTTGACAATCAAAAACCTGAGGAGTGCCGGATTTTCAAAAATTCGGTATTTTTTACCGGTATATATGCTGTATATTTTTCACAGAAAATGACTTGTACACTCCTTTAAATGGATGCTGAATCCATAATGGATCTATACAGCAGCAAATAAATGAGAAGGAATGAGCAAGAAAGCACGTGGAAGGAAGACCCAACAGCTGATTCTGGAATACAGTGCTATCAAAACATTAACAGCACCTCAGAAAGCAGTGTAAATTTGAAAATGCACTCCGAAATCCATGCCAAAAATCTGAAGAGACCGGATTATCGATGACCGAATTTTTGATTGTCAACCTATATTGTGGCTATATCATTCTCCACTCTTCTTCCACACCAAACTCTTCAAACTTTATCCGTATGGAGAAGGCTTTGTGCACAGATCAGCAGAAAACATTCTCTGTTGCTTTGTTCCGAGACTGTAAGGTATTGTTGTCCCAGATATCACCTTCTAGATAATATAGCACTTACATGGCCAGTGGCTGCCTAATCTGTCTGTCCACCTCAGTATGTAGCTGTGCTTGAAACACACCTAAACCAAAAACCAAAAAACCACCAGGAGGTAGTAATCTTTGTCAAAGAGACATGCAATAGACTGTGCAGCTTAAAGTTAAACTCTTTGTGCTGCATTTTCACACATACCGGTAGTGCCAGCCACCAGGGATAATGTAACCCCTGATCGAGTGCAGGAGTTACATCATCAAGTCAGTGCACTGGATCATCATCTTCATGGAAGACCACTTTGGAGCTGCTGGTGAAGATGGCACCTTCTATGCATGCACTGGAGACAGGTCCTGGCCTTGTCATTGCTGCAGGGTGACAGCAAAAGGTAAGTATGTGCCACAACATGCTATACATACTTGCTGATTTTGGCAGAACCTCAACAACCACCAATGAGATTAGTTCCACTTTAATATATCATCTGTTGCCTGAGCATTAGATTCATTTCTTAGCCCAAGTCTCCAATCACTCTTGCATTCATGTGTCTCTGATTGCTGACTTTGACCTGTATTTTGACTATGCTTGTTTACTGCCCACCCTGACTCTTGGCTTGTCCCTATTTATGAAATTGCCCATTATGCTCAATTCCTATACCTGCTCATCTTCCTTCTGGACAAGTGTGCCCACAGATTGCAACCTAGTATACCCACTCACTGTAAAGCCTGTTACTCCCTGTGGGGTGCTCTGGTGAAAATTTGGTTGCATGTTCTTAGACTCTTCCCAGCCCTTTAAAGTGAGCACAACCTCTCCAAACCTGGTCCACTATGTAGCATGTCCATTTCAAAGCGCAGTCAAGCTGGAAAAAAAAATAATCTCTCTCCTTTTGTTGGTACAAAGCCATCAGTGCACGAATGCAATGGTGGACATAGCCAACAGTGGGCCCCTGTGCAGAATTTACTTGGAGCAGCCTTGTTGGCTGAGAGGGGTCTGGGTCCCGCACACCCAGTCAAGGATCTAGGCAGCCGCACAGCTTGTAACTATCTATGTCTGCCCCTAAAATGTCTTTGTATGCTAAAGTATTACAGTATCTTTAACCTGCACTCAATAAGTGGAATAGATGGCCACATACATTTGGCAACATATGTAGGTTTGGTGCTCAAGCATCAGCAAACATTTGGCCATGTATTATATATCAGTAAGTCCTGACAAAGCACATATTCTGTCCACATTCTGCATCAAATGCTTCTGACAGATCTTCTGTGGCCAGTAGCTCTAACCTCTTTCTGGTCCATCGCCTTTGTTAGCTAAATATTTTTGTACTTTGGACTTCCTCTCTTTCTAAGCTTTTCATATACTTTCAGCAATGTTATGAGGGTGGCTATGTGGTTACCAAATCATTCATTCTTTTTGCCTAATAAATACATGAATTATTATTTTTTTTTTTACTGGATTACTGTTTCCCAACAGTAATTCTGGACTTCACTAAAGCCACTTAAACACTGGAGTGGAACCCTTGAGATGTCTGAGCAGTGTTAGTCTACATGCGGATACAACTAAACCCTAGTGCAGAGATATAAGGTGAGAATAAATTCAGGCAGGCTGGTGGTTCTGGAAAGGCAGCAGATGATCTGATATAAAGAATAACCAAATAAGTAAGTTTCTTTGATAACAACAAACTAAATGCTCTGACCTGTTTTTTGGTACCAGGTGAGAAGCTTGCAGTGTGATCATGATGCAGAGTCATGAAAGGTTCAACAGATAGTGGTGAGCTTGCAGCATGTCCATCCCATGGTACAGAGAAAGATCCTTCAGATGAGAAAGGTGAGATTGTACCTGACCATGATAAAGTGAGAAGAAATGACTATTAAATGGCAGTGCTTATTATGGAGGCTAAGCAACTCTCAAGGCTCTTTCACACCATCAGTGTGAAATGGCACAACTTGCAGCTCCTGGACATACAGCAAATTTCTGCTTTCCACCTGAGGTTAGCAAACGGTACAGCTGGTAAGTAGATTTGCATGTAGCTCTTCAAAAAAAAAAAAAAAAACACTGTGTGGGCAAAAGCAATATGTTCCTTTTGGGAACCATGCTGTGATCTTCTGCAGCTGCATGCAAAAAAAAGCTACTCACCCTCTCCCAGTCATTGAAATGGAGAGGTTGGGACTGCAGTTGAGCCTGGAGCAGAACACTGCTGCTCACCATGGGTCTAAAATATCTAAGTCTATAAAACCCAACTAATGTGCAGGGCAATCAATGTACTATCTTTATTGGCTCTTATTGTGTATTCATAAATAAATATAATCATACATACAAAATCATAAACAAAAGCAGATTTTTTTTATTAATTGTTACATTTTTTGAATATTATACTTTTATCCCCATTGCTATGTTGGTACTTATCCTGATGTCTTTCAGCACTGGGGTAAGTATTAAAAAAGTTGACTTCAAGAATGTGGCCTCCTCTGGTCTCCTCTGCACCACTGGTGGCAAGAAAACTGGTTCCAAATTTTAGGTCCACCACTGCTGTTATTTACCTGTAAAGAAAAAGCGAGCTAGTGTATTAATGTATTTACTTATTAGCCATTTGAGGAACTCTTCATATACCCAAGGTTGCTGCATCTTTGGATATTCTGCTGAGGACAAAGTAGTAGCGTGTGGGAAAGACGTAATGGTTGACTGATTGGGGAGTAGGGAGCACTAATTATACTATAGGTTGGTGCCTAGGCTCCCTAACTTAAGTTATCAGATCCTTCAAAGCAGATACACAGACCTAGAGTTCTCATGCTTGGAATATGTAAATACAATACCATAAACTGAGTGCATTTTTCTTCAGCTGTATATCCCAGTGACCAACAGATGGCAGACCAGCTCCAGTGATTTGGTTTTCTCCAGAGTCTGTTCATTCAAATTCATGAGTTTTTGGAAAAAGTTTTCATAATTTTGTGTATGAGAAGCATTAAATGTAAAATATATAATTCAATATTTTCTCAAATTCTCTAACAAGTGACATATTACATTACGGCATTTCAATGTCACTCACTCCAATTAGCTGTGGCATCTTCAAAAGGCACTGTGCCTTGGCAAACTCACCCAACGCATTGTTAAAAGCATCTCCTTCTTCGGTGGGAACCACAAGAAGATGTGGGTAATGTAGTCTTGGATGGCACCCATATTCTACAGAATGGTACTTTGACATAGGGCCACTAGAAGTATCTGAAAGTATTGAAGCTTACCAAACATAGAAGAAAATGCAGATTGCTATGTAGGAAAATCTATGTTTGTTTTTATACTGTAACATATTGGTTATCATTGTACCCTAATACTGTATGGCATGCTTAGTATTATGACTTTATACTTCCTATGACTTTACTATGATTTTATATTTCCTATAAAGTTGAACTCCAGTCTTGCACAGGTATACAGTCTTCTCCCAGTCCTGGCTAAAGGAAATCCAGCATAACCTTTTCCTCCCTCCAGCTGAACTGTCACTGACCTAGCCCTTTAATTCATTGGATTCCAGTACTTTTAGTCATTGAGATTTAGAATCATATGTGAGTGGTACTATAGGTTCCAGTTTTCAGGAAGCTATGTACAGCACCCTTGATCTGCCTGCTTTGACCTAGTGATTATGTCACAGAGTCTAAAATAAGGTACAGAATGAAAATGGAAAGGTGTTATTTGGTCTGCATGGACATTTTTCCACATATCAGGTGATTTGATAATATTCTCCCCAATGTTGAATGATTACCGTATTTTTCGGCGTATAAGACGCTCCGGCATATAAGACGCACCCAATTTTAAAGGAGGAAAATCTAAAAAAATAAGATTCTGAAGGATTATTCCCCTTCTGATCACCCTGTGCCAATTTAAATTCCCCTTCTGATCACCCTGTGCCAATTTGATAAATTGGCACAGAGTGATCAGAAGGGGATAAATTGGCACAGAGTGATCAGAAGAGGATAAATTCCCCACTTGCTTCTGAGATCGCGGGGGCACGCTTGCTTCCGGGATCGCGTGTGCAGGCTTCTCCTCGCTGGGTCTGCTGCAGCCAGGAGTAGAGGAGAGAAGACGAGAAGCATGCAGGATCGCGGTATCGGGTAAGTATGTTACCGGTTTTAATTATTTTTTAAACATGCATTCGCCGTATAGGACGCACCCACTTTTCCCCCCCAGTTTTGGGGAAGAAAAAGTGCGTCTTATACGCCGAAAAATACGGTACATTTGTTTCCCCCTACTAGCTTTAAACAATACCTGGGCCATTATTTACAATTATATTATCATTAAATTCTTGGAGGTATGTTTTATGAAGCCAGAATGCTATTAATCGGCTATTAATTAAAATAGTTGTGTGTCATATCTGTGATTTGTTAAATGAAGCTAAATGAACATCCTGCAAAAGTAGTGATTCCATAATTTTGCCAGGGGTAGTAGTATTTTAATTAGAAGAGGGAACTTAAAAAAGAATCAAGGGAAGGCAAAATATTATAATAAAGCTTCAGCTTTCAGAAGGAACTTTCTTAAAAAGAATCCAGTTACCTTTACTTTTGAGGAGCTGTTGATCTCCGCAATTTCACTAGATCCCGCACCGTTCTTTCTTCTTTCTGGTGCAAATTGGACACTGGACCCTGCCATCTTCTTCCTTCTTCTTCTGTCCTATTCCTATGTCACCCAATCTGGCACTGTGCAGGTCTGAGATTGAGTGTCAGTTCTTCCTGAAAATTTAAAACAAAATTTTAAAATGTTTCCTTTACATTCCGGAAAGAAAATGTGTTCAATAGAGAACTGAAGGAGTGAAGAATACTGTGTTATTGGAATGCCATAAAAACAGTACCATGATAGGGTATTTAGTCATTATTACCACAAAGCCTCCTGCCCCACTCAACCTCTTTTTCCAACTTTTTTTGTTGTTCAGCAGAAGACCTTGCAACTAGTAAGCACAGTTTTCTGCACCGTTCACATCCACGTCCCGGCTGTATGACATTATCTCCATGGATGGTGGTTCCTTGGCACCCTTAAACCCAGAGAAAGGACCAGCAGCCAAAGGCAGTTGGCATTGAAGTATGCACAGGGAAACAGTTCCTCAAAAGACTTAAAATACCATTGGAGTATTTTGGAATACCATTAATAAGAAAAATTGGAGTTAAGCTTCAAAGAGTCATCTATCCTTATTGATTCACTTTAATGTTCCCTTGCCAGTGGTTTTAATGTTTCCCAGTAGCTCCTTTACAGACCCCAAAAATACTTGGCTACCATTTTTTGGAAAAGGTTTTTGACTCAAAAAATATATTGTGTTCCATTCAATTATCTGGAAAATACAGAAGCTCCCTAAACTCTGCTTTAGTTATGAGATTTCCATCTGCCAGCCCTGGAGTCTATGAAAAGTGATGATGTGCTAGAAGGACTGAAGTCAAATCTGGAAATTCCACTCAATGCCAAAAATGATAGAGGGCAACTGTTCTCTGTTCACACTTGGATAGCACGCCAGCAGCCGGGAAAACTACAATCAGGCAATGAGTGGTTGTAAAGATGAACTAATTTGCCTGTCTGAAACAAACATATGTGCAGATTCTGGTAATAAAAACACACTAAATTGTCTGCAAAAAAACTTTTTAGAAGTAAAAAGAAGAACATTTGGCAAGAAGTACAATCAATCACTAAATTGTTTCAGGGTCAGTTATATGTCGGGTATAATTCGAGCCTTATTAAGTGGGTTACACATCCCCTCCGTGGAGTCTTTGAAGCAGAACTCCAGCCAGAAGGTTCAAAGATAAAAAAACAAAACCAGCTAACAAAATCACCCTTCATCCATAAATTTCCCTAGAAGTACTTTTTTTTTTTTAGCAATGATTTAGCTATGTTCACAGTCTTAAGGTCTGCACCAAACAAACCACTTCTTCTGAGCCCAAGTTGTTCTGGATCCACCCCAGCATGTGAATGGACAGTAATAAGGGAAGTAGCACAATGATGAGCAGCTTTCTTTGATACTCTGCTTTCTCCTCCTATCAGTATTCTGCTTGTAAACACATGAACTGATTGGCTTCCTGTACTGCTTCTTCCTTTAACAAAAAAAAAAACTCTGCTGTACAGGGGCTGCACAAACCTGATAACAAGTCACATTCAGGTACCTGCACAGTTTGCATTTAGACCACATTTAATGATATACTGTATATACTCGAACATAAACTGATCAGCATATAAACCGCAGTTCTTACCTTTACTTGAAAAAACAAGAAAACTACATTGATTTGAGTATAAACCAAGGGCACAAAATGCATCACAATTAACATACAAAAAAGTAATAAACAGAATTCCCAATAACATTTTTGTGAATTAATACAGCCACAATTATAAATATATAAAATCACATGGACTCAGTCTGTTTATCAATTATCCCTTTTTTTTACAGTTTAAAGTATTTTTTACTTTTAAGTTGGCTATGATAGATCACTTACTTTTAAATCATATTTGTGTGCATTATTGTTGGCCACCAGTAGACATAGTGATGTCCTCATGTAAAGTGTTACAAATAGTTTCTCTTTGACACCTTTGTCTGTCAAACCAGATACAAATGCAGTTCTGGGACATGCCATAAGGTCTCAACTGATTATATTCCACGATTCTTTTTCTAAAGGACTTTTCAGGTCACATCTCTGTTTATATTTGAGTATATCTGGCAATAATTACTATATAGTTGTACTGCTTTGTCATTTTATAAATACCCAGACTTTACATAAATCAATTTCCAATCTCTCTTCTCTAGTTTACAGCAAGAAAAGCTGTAAAGAAAAACATTAAAAATGGACTATAGGTTTGTTTTGAAAGCCCTTGATTAATGCTTATGCTCACCAGTGATTCCATGTCTGTGTTGTGTCCCACACCACCATCTTCTTTCTTTTTGATTCTTCATGATGTTACCTGATTTTGCACTACGGAAGCACAAGATCAGGTCAAACATCCTCCTCGAAATGTATATAAGTGAGCACCAACCTCACTCTGCATGCATGAGATTGTGCACTAGTTTAATAATGTTTGAGGAAGGCCCCCGGAGATGCAGTCCCAAATATTGGGCATTCTGCAACCACCTGGAATATGTGACATATGAACCCCAGGAGGCTAGAGGTTTCTCCTTTCACCATGGCAGTAAAGACAGATTAAGCAGAAGGATTTAAAAAACAAATAAATACATATTTTTTGTTAAGTAAACACATATTTTTTGTTAAGTAAAAGAGAAAGCAACCCTGTTGAAATGTTGAAAGTTTTATTATATGTCCACCTTTAACCCCAAAACATTTTATTTCTTGGAAAGGAGAGAACCTGTAGAATAAAATGCCACTTATTTATGAAGATGTTTTCCTAACTTTATAGTCAGTTAAAAAAAAGGCAAATATGTTGTTGTTTCCATTTGTTTCTTTGTTATTTCTCCGAGACAATAGATTCTTTATAAAGAATAAAACAAGAAACATAGACACAACCTTTGTCCATAAAGAAACAGACAAAGGATTATTGCTTGTGATTGGTTTTTCTCAGCTTCTTCTATGTTTTCACTTTCCCAAAAACTGGCCAGTGTCCTGTTATTACTCCCGGGCTGAATTTGACCCCACAGGCCCTGCAAGAAGAGAGATCAGACTAAGAGATTTGCAGTCTACCAGCCGCTGTGTTATTGTGTAAAATAAACTTCAGGCGCTGATGTTACAAGTTAATAAACTAAACATTGTCAGGCTGATAAGGGCATATTAATTTCAGGCCATTTCCTTTATGAAGGCTGTGATTTATTGTAGGCTGGAAAAACAAACACTGCCAACAAGAACTTTTCAGAAGGAAAATATGTTTATTAGTCCATTTCATAGAAGAGTTACAGGCAAAACATAAAATGAAAATATTGAAACTCATATTTCATAATTCTCTGCAATTGGAATGAGGGACATCTCTAAAATAACCTTTCTCAACCAGGGCTCCATGGAACCCTGTAATGCACGCGGGTGTGGACCCACTGTGCCACTGACTGGGTATGCTCCGGAGGGGCGTAACTAATCCGCTACCTGGTCTTCACTGGAGTCTCTGATCATGGAGATAGGCTTGGGCCGCAGGGTAGCTGCCAGGTGCCACTCCAGAGCAACCCCCAGGTCAGTGGCAGCTGACCGGAGGGGTCAGGATACTCGGTGCAAGCCCCGAGGGGCTTGCGTGGCCAAGAGGGTGATGGCATTCAAACAAAGTCCAAAAACAAGATCCAAGGTCAGGGTCAGGCAGCAATCAGGCAAAAGTCCATAAATGTAACCCAAGGTCAGGGTCAGGCGGCAATCAGGGAAAGTCCAAGGGTAAGTAAACAAGGTCCGGTACACAGCAAACCACACAAAAGAAACACCTTTGCACTAGGAGTTAGACAAGCTAAAACCTTGAGATTGCTCAGGCAACTTCCTGTAATAGGAGGTGGCTTTAAATACCTGCAGAGATCCAGCCTTAGGCTGTAGAAACAGAGGGCGTGTATGTGTTACCTCATAGATTAAGAGAGACACGCCAGCTCAAACACCAGAGCAAGTCTCCAGCAGGGAGGAAACTCTGGCATGGAACACAGGTAGTGGGGTTACCTGAAAGATAGGACCCAGCGCCTGCCTGCCCAGCGTGCCTGCAATTAGGAGCAGCGGCGCCGGCAAGACCCACAGGGCTACCAAACCCAAGGGTTCTTCTTGAAGTTGCTTGGGGTACCTTGATCACTACACAGCTTTAAATTAATCTCCTATCATGTAAAAAGAAGAGGAGAAATAACGGCTCTTTGTTGCAACTTAGGTCCTTTATAAAGTGATAATATTTAACATCCTATGTTATACAAAGCCCAACTAAGTTATGGATCAATACATAATTATCGCATATTGTCGAAAACATACAATCTTATCTCAGAGTAAAGAAAAACAAAGGACTGTCTTTGTTGCCCAATGTGTTTCGACGTATGACTTCCTCACGGGAGAGTAGAGACCCTACTGATAGTTTCAAAAGCTCAAAAAAATGCAGATAGTGTGAGTTGGTATGTACGATGAGTTATAATGGAGGGGGAAGAAAGGGCCCAACAGATGTTAATGGCTAGTGATAAGTAGTCCATTATAGCAAGCTTTAGGGAAGTCAATCATCTGGATAAATAAATTTAGGTAGTGGGATCAACCAAGTGTCACCGAGTGACCAACCACAGTCACTCGGGTATTATCCAAAAATATGTGGGTGCCAAATGATAGGTCATGTTCTTTATTTTCTTTTTCAACACATTCCACAACTTACTGATTACACCAATAAGTATAACCCTCAAAACTAAAATCTATTTTAAGATTTCCTGCATGGCAAAAAGGTTGACAAAAGTTACCAAGTTACATAGTTACATAGCTAATTAGGTTGAAGCTTTAACATGGTCAAGTCATTTTAAAAGTAATTTAAAATTTAAAGACACAAGTCCATCAGGTTCATCCACTAGGGAAATAAACACTTCTACAAACCAGTATATCCCCAATAAAACCCTGTAGACATAGTTGATCCAGAGGAAGGAAAAAAACCTCATAAAGCCTGGTACAAATTGCTCCAACAGGGAAAAAAATGATTTCTGATCCAGTGACGTTGATGTAGAACTACAACAGTCAGTGAGCACAAACACTCCCAACACCCCATTACTGCCTGGGCTTTGTAATATACAGAAAGCCTTATTTATGGGATAGTGGAAGGATTATTCCATGAACAATTTTATTATCCCAGACATTGATCCTGAGAAGTCCAACATTCTGAAGGACGTAAAGATTTATTACCTCCTACACTCACTTTGAGGTCATTACTTTTGTGGCAGAAGGACTCTTTTTTGGATTAGACCTTTTAGCATTCTCCATAGCTTGCCAAACTAGGAGCTTCTTTCCAATTTATAGGACTCCATTTATAAAACATAAAAACTGACATTCCCTCAAACATTCCCCTTTGGGAATTTTCCAGGTCCATTTGATTTTGATTGTTCCCCACCAGAGAATCAATTCCCAGTAATTGATTCCCACCAATCAGGATATGAGGGAACGTAGAGGTATAGCGACTATAGTTTTTTTTATTAAAATGCCTACTTGTTTAATCTGTTCACATTTGTATTTTTTCTTATCTAGGGATTTTTTCTCACTTTTTCTAACCCCAGTACAAGAAACACAGGAAAGTGTTTGTTAGCAGAACGGTAATGCAAAGACAAAACCATTGTCAGAAGTTCTGACCTTTCCCACACTACTAAAATGTGGCTTTGGTCTGTCTGCCTCTGTTTTGGAAATATCTCTTCTTGTCCTGACTAAAACATGATTGATGCTCTAATCATTCCCCATTCTACCCAAAACCAAGGGGGTTTGATGAGGCCCTTGTGCCCTTAGGACGTTGCTTTCAATGGCTGGATTGCCCACCACCCTGCATTGACTGTGTGTAGCTCTAATCCTGTGTACCAGCCCCTTTATTAAGATCTCTGTGTCTTTGTGGCCCTTTGGGTTTGCATGTGACAGCTGAAACTAAAGTTGTAGGTGAGCTAGTTCACTTTTATATTTTGTGTGGTAGCAGGTACATCAACATTCCTGTAATACTTAAAGCATATCCAAATCCCCTGAAAACTGTAATACATGTGGTGGCTGCATTAGATTTTTTCCTTTCATTTTCACCTATTTATCCCACCAGTAACACCTAGCCTTTTAGGGTGTTAACATTTCCTGACAGCACTGAAACATTGTACCAACTCACTCAAGTACATCCCAACCCACAGTATGTCAATTGTCTAAACCTCCTACATCCCCTGAGGAAGCATTTCTGCGAAACGCGTTGGGTTAATAGGATTTTTCCCTCCAAGAACTCATCACTTACTAGTTGTGATCTTTACTACTGAATTATTGATGCACTTGTAACAATAAAAAGAGAATAAGAATAAAAAGAACCAGTTACTTGTTTTTTGTTAGCAACTGACTTCAAAAATAAAGACAGGTCTGGAGCGTAATGACTTTAGGAAGGTAGTGAAAGACCTGCATGACTGAGGGAGACAGGAAGTAGACAGTGAGAGCGTTAATAGAAAAGCCCAGGAAGTTAGGGATGTGAAGGTGACGTAGAGGTGGGTGGAGAGTAAAGGGGTTAAAAGGACAGGCATTCGAGAAGGAGGGATCATTTTAGTGAGAAGACAGAGTGAGGGAAAGTTTTAGGTAAGTGTGGGAAAAGTTTGTTAGAGAGGTAAAAGTTTTCCCACCCTCCCGCCCTACTCGGTAATGGGTGAGTGTGCTGCGGGGAGCTCCTCGAAGGATGTTGGTTTAGGTAGTGTTAATTGGGGGTGGGAGATTCCGTGTTTGGTGTGGAATCTCCAAAAAAGGTGTGTTTAAAGGTCATGGTATTGTGGTTATGTGGTTGGACTGCGCTTGCTAGTGATATCGTTCCCAAGTTTGTCATGATGTGGCTGGGAACATTACATATCTTGGTGGCGCAGATCCCAAAAGTATGTAAAAGATAGGGGGAACTTTGTGGACCAGTAACCAGATGTTAAAGTGTGGGAAAATGTTAATGTGTGGGAAAATGTTATTTAGATGGTATTTAATTTTGGTTAGGTTATTGATTTAATATGTCATATTTGATTTGTTATTGTTGTTTTGTTATTTCTTTTATTTAATTGGTTAATTTAGGCCTTTTGAGCAAAATCTGGTGTGGTGTAATTTTGTTGGTGAGGAACTGACTGCGGTTCTCTGTTTGTCATCAAGTCAAGTCAATGCTGGTATAATTTCTTTTACATATTATGTGTTTTATGTGTTTACATTGATTACCAACCCCCCAAAAAACGTTTTTACTAACATAACCCGTTCTATGTTTTTTGGTCTGTTTTTTCTCTGGTCTGCACAATTTTACAATCAATGTGTGAAAATCCTTAGTTACCTTTTTGCAAGAAATACCCAGGTCCCATTTTGTTCCAGGCTGGTAAAATACTGGCAAGGTGGCTGGATAACAACTCAAGCCACCCCAGTCATTTGCATTTTGTGATCAAGTAATTTCTTAGGTTCATGTATTTAATAACATAGGTCAACAAAAAAATGAGTTTTGATAATCATCAGAAACCACAGCAAACTTTTCTGAATCAGTTTTTCAAGCAGATTTTATATTTTCCCTAACACGTACAGTTCCTGAGTTATGAGTACTATGATAGTTTACATTGTACGTGTATTTTGTACTAAAACGTAAACACCATTGAAGTGAATGTTAATACATCTTCAGTGTGAAGTAAAATAATGCACACTGTGGTATAGATCTACGGAACAGTGTCAGCCAGGTACAATTGTTTCTTCAGAAATGCTTAGAGTATGATATTCTTGTCTACTTTTTGTCTGGATTGTGGCAGAACAGCATCCAGCAGTAGTCAGCCATCATACTTTCATTACAGAAACCTTGGTGGCGGTGGTCCATTAACTGAATTTCCTGGTGAAAACGTTCTCCTTGTTCATCACTCACCATACCAAGATTTTCTGGGAAGAATTCTAGATGTGAGCGCAAGAAATTTATTTTTAATGTGACATGTGACAACCCAGTTTCTGGTATGAAACAAGCAGATTCTGAACTCCTTCCTCGTATGCAGGAGACTTATGTTTGCCCAGGAAATTTTCACACAGCCACTTGAATGCATCCCAAGCTTTAACGTAGCTGCTGAGATTGTTTGAAAACATCATACTGCAAAACAGACTTTATCTGAGGCCCTATAATTATCTCTATCTTCATTTTTGCAGTGCTTATGTTTGGAAACTTCTTATGTTAGTAACTGGCTGCAACTCCAGCGCATTCCTCATCACCTTCTACAGAAGCAAGTCCATCATGTGGCGGTACCGGAACTGGCAATGAATCATCATGGGGAACAGGCCTAAGTGCAGAATCCAGGCTGGGATATACATGGGATATACATTTTGTGCTTACTTTTATCTGACAATCCACTTTTGTGGGCATGGCAAAAATAGCAGTCAATTAGATGGTCTCGTGGTTCTCTCCACACCATCGGGATTGCAAATGGCATTGCTGCTTCACACCAATTTAGCCAGTCACACAGTCTGTGGGAACAACTGGTACAGATGATATGTGGAGCCCAGGATTTATCCTGGTCACCAAGTGGACAGCCGAAATATAATTTGTATATCTTTTTAAGTTTTGTGGTAATTTGGCGGCGTGCTTTCGTTGTGAATGAACCACACACATATCAGAAAGTGTCTGGATCATTAAGGCAATTTCCAGGCATGATGACAAATATTTAAAAATTTCACAAATATTTATAACGATTTTCACACAATAAATATTTGACTGCATCAGAAAAACTAGACGTGCTAGAGAAAAACTAAACCCTGAAGTAAACTGAAATCAGAAATACTACAAAGCCCACATAAAAATATATGTGATGAATATGACATGTTGACCTATGTAACTTATTATATAACCATTACATTATTATACACCGATCCTGGTAGCTGTTTTGCCCCAGACCTGGCCCAGCTGCCCTTTTCTATAAACATACAGATCTAAACATATAACGCGTTCTGTTGCTGAGAATCTGTTAACTGAAACTTCTTCTTTAGTATAATCTGGCATATTTTTTGCAGTTTTATTTTACTTTGTGGTCACTGGTTTCTTATTTTACTGATGAGTAAATATTTTGTGGCACCTTTCAGAGTCTAAAATGTACTGTTTGCATTCCTAACGTTGACGTGGAATGAAGCGCTCTTTGCCCAAAGATTCTCTGTCTGCCTTACTGGCAATGATGACAAGTCCCTGACTTTCATGCCATGCCAGATCCAGTCCAATAGGTCCAGTGCTCTGTTAATATTTAGAATAACAGCCATTTTTTTTTAACTGTATGAAACGTTTTAGGCTGTGGTGACTTGCTGATTTCCTGAGTCACGGGATTTGCTTCAAAAGCTTTAAAATCAACATGGACATTTTTATAGCATTCTATTTTTTATACATGTATTTTATATCGCTCACCCAGAACTTTGTGGCTTTTGTGCTTTGATGCAAAAATACAAATTTTTTTTTCTATCCAGGGAGTTTACGGTTGGGATTTTTTTTGGATGAACAGACTAAATGCCGTAGTATGTAGTTTTTATAATTTACAGCTAGGGGGTTTATTTATAAGGAAGTGACTGACATTCAGTGAAACATTTTAAATACCATGCCATTGAAATACATGGTTCTAGAAAATTCACGACCAGGGAATGTTTCAGTGAATATTAGATTGACTGCATTAAAAATAGACCCCTTAGAGCAGGGGTCCCCAACCTCCAGTGGCAGGTGACAGGTGGGCTGCAGCTCTAGCATTTGCATCCCTGAGAGGGGTCAGGTGAAGGACTCCGCTTCAGAGGTAGCACCAGCCATGTCTGCCCTACCCATCACAAGCTCAGGGTGGTGAACGGGTTGTGTCTCTGGACATCACTCAGGGGGAAGTTTCTTCCCCTCGTGAGTGACACATGGCTTCCTGCACATGCGTGTCCAGAGCCCGTGAGATTAGTGGTCCTTAAGCTTCAAAAGGTTGGGGAACACATAGCCTTAGAGCAGCCTATTTCAACCTTTTTTACATGGGGGAACCAAACATAACAGAAATGAAACAGTAGATCCTAATTAGGAAGATTTATTGTTGCAACAGAGAAAATCAAATGCTTAGCATTTAACCACCTGGGCGTTACACTGATATCTAGATATCTGTTCCAAAAGCGTTACACTGTTTTTCATGAAATTTTGTTTTTTAAATTGTAGACCTGTAACTTACAGAAATATTTCTGAACAGGGTTAGATATCATGAATATAAAAAATGTTTAAAACACACAATCATGTAAAAAAAAAAAAATTACTTTTAATAAAATTAAATAAAAGACACAAAAATCAGCTTAAACAAGAATACATAGATAAATGAAAAATACTGAAAATGCGATAATTCGGTATACTGTATAATAATATATTTTTCTAAAACACCTCCCTAGTGTCCAACCGTCCAACGTCACATACCTATAGACAAAACCACATAAATATATTTTGTATTATTTTGTATTGGATTGGATACAGGACTTTGTATTCAATCCAATACAAAATGAGAACAAAATTCAAACTCTCATTTTGTATTGGATTGAATACAAACTCCTGTATCCAATCCAATACAAAATGAGAGTTTGAATTTACCAATTACATACTTTGTATTTATTTTGAATTACTTTGTATTAGATTGGATACAGGAGTTTGTATTCAATCCAATACAAAATGTGTTTGAATGACTTTCAATTTGAATTTCCCGCACACGCGCCGACGTCATCGTACGCACTGACGTACATGCTACGGAGGGAGAAGAAGCCGGCCGGCTGTATTTTCATACAGTGAGAAAAGTTCGGGGTTATCGATAATTGTAATTATTTTAACCCCGAACCAAAGTCGGGGTTATCGCTCGGGTGGTTAAAGCTTCTAACACAAACAAACAAATACATCAATCTTTATTGGCAAACAAAATTACTCCTGTTTAGGGGGGTTAAGCCGTTATCCTGTGTTCAGCTTTCAGGGTCAGCCCGCTGACTGTTTCTAGTTTCAGGTGCTGCTCTCTGAAAACCATCAAACAAAGCATTCTTGATATATGCAGAGTATATTATATATTCTATATACAGACCCTCCATATTTTTATCACAGTAGGAAACATTTCTCCTACATTTCTGGCCAGTGGGAAGACTGCCACCCTTACAGATGGCTATGGCCATCCAAAACTCACAGTATATTAGCGTGATGGTCAGTGGGAAGAATGTCTCTGACACTGTTGTCCAATAGGAAGAAAGTCATCCTTACAGATAGCCAAAAAGATCATTGGTGTCAGTGGTAACTGACCTGAGAGGAACAAACTGCCCATTGCTCACGGAACCCCTAGCACCCTCGGGAGGATCCCTGGTTGAAAAAGTGTAACTTCATCAAAAATGTTTTTTCTTTAGTTTTTGATTACAGGGGAAAAGGATATTTGATCAGTGTATACCCAAATGCAAGTGAGAAGGATGGTCCTTGGTCAGCTATCTTGATTGGCCAGGCCAGGATGATGTAACTCCCCTGCACATTCACTCATTCCCGGCAGCTTGGGGGTATGTTGGTGTAGCTGGCATCGTACACTTGCACGCACAGCTCAATGTTCATAGTAGAAAAGATAGCGATCAGGCAGGTAAGTTTATTTGTTTATAATAAAAGCCTGCTTTACATACTTGAATCTATTACCGTACCATGTTCTGGGTCTTCTTCACTCCAATTATGATCCACCCCATGGAAGAGGTGTTGTCTAGAGTTACATACAAAGGTAAGTTAACAAGGTTATTGGAGGTGTATTTTTATATTATTAGGTGGACGGGTGCAAGTGTAGGGGGATGGGAGGGGTGCTATGGTATGCTCTGAGATCGGCTTTATTTACTGGTGGTAGGTTGACTTATGTATGATCAGCATAAAAAAAACTTGAGACAGAGGCGGACATATGTGCTACTGCACAAAAGCCCGAGACCCTCCGCAACTAACAGGGGCCCTAGGACAGTTCAGAAGAGGGCCTCCAGAAAGTTCCACACAGGGGCCCATTGTTGGCTATGTTCACCACTAACTTGAGAAATATTGTGAAGAAGGAATCCTTGGCTAAAAGGCCAAGATTATAGGAAAATGTTCTTTTCTGCTGTTTCTAGGGGCGTTCACCTGAGACAAACTTCTCACATTACCTCTCCACCAACCCCCATCGGTCCTATTGTCTGGACAATATCTCTTCAGCTGCCGAGCTATCCAATGTATGCATCATCGCTATTCCTACCACAAACAAGCTGGTGGTCCTGCAAATATTATTTTAAAGTTATGAATCATTCTTGTGTTCAGTTTTGGGAAATCACAATTATACAGAACATGGAGTAGCAGCATTTCTTTTTCACTTTTTTCCTAGCTTTTCCTCCAAACCACAGGTACTTATTCCACTTGTAGCTTACAGAGTGGTATCCAGTAACCCTTCGCCAAATGGCGCATGAATCCGTACTGTATTAAGAGAAGCAGACGGGGATTTCATGAAAGCCAGATTGTTCTTGCAGGCCTTGACAAAGTGCAGAGAAAAGAAGCAGCGAGGTATTGATGACAGCTGTAGTGAAGGGGAGTTGGCAATGGCATATCTCACATTTAAAGTTGGGTTTGGATACAAGGGGTAACGTAAACATGGTTTCTATTCCCCAAGCTGCCTTCACAGCACATCAACATGAAGATTCACAGCAGGTAAAGGCAGGGCTTTCCGAAAATAGACCTGTGTTATTACAGGACGCTCAACTGGATTTCACAGGAAAACTTCACATTAAACTGAATGTTTCCACAGCTTTACTCGGTAGCTGCCGTACAAAGAGCTGTCATCAATAGAAATTGATCTTTCACTCATCTGGCTAAAGCAAGATGAAAGCTGGTTGGTTAATTTAACGTAGTTACACTTCATAATTTAGTTTAGTGTTGGGGCCACTTTTATTACATTTTAAATAAGGAGCCTAGCATATTTAAATACTTTAGCTTCTGCTGCAATACATACCATGGGTATAACTATAAATAAATGGGACCCTAGCAAATCTTTAGATAGGGACCTTTCGCCCCTGAAGGAGTAAAACAAGGAATCAGGAAAAGAATAAGTGGTTGTATGGCAGTGTTCCTCAAATGTTTAGACCTCCAGTGGATGCTGTCAGTTACAGGTAGTCCCCAACTTAAGGACATACGGACAATTCCAAGATACAAAGGGGACTTCCCTGCTGGCTTGTGTGCAGGACGGAGGCTTGATGGGGGGGGAGTGGGGGGTTTGCATGACTTGCAGAAGAAATTTTTTGCTAAACACGGCTGTGTGATCTTATGCTGAGCTGATCTGTAACATCTTGTATCTCTTTAATGACCAAGACAAACTCTGCAGTTGTTTTTTTTTTTTTTGCATATCAAAGCACAGCTTGCTCCAGAAGTTAATGAATGTCTAGGTTCCATGGAGTTTTTTTTGCTTTGTTTGTGATTAGCTCAGAGTGAGGATTTTATAAAGTAACTGACACCACACTGCCCAATATTATGTTGAGACAAACATCTGTCCTAATTGTATTTATTAAAATAATGTACCTGTTCCAGCTTACATACAAATTCAACTTAAGAACAAACCTACAGTCCCTATCTCGTATGTAACCCGAGGACTACCTGCATAGCAGTTTGCCCACTGAAAGTCAACTTTTTACTGTGCTGGCAATCAAAGGAAGCAAGAATACAGGCAGAATTAGACCCCATAAAATAAGTGACAAATTTCGTACTCACTGCTGGCCCCCACGATGGAAGTGTTGAACACCCAAGAGAAACTGGAAAGCCCAGGACATATAAAGAATGGGTTAGGTGGGCGAAACATAAATGACACGCTCCCAATCATGTAGAAGTGATTGGGCGGCTTTACAGCTGACATTGAGAGAAAAGTGTGAAATAAAAAAAATGATTCGTGGAATGATTAATATGGGGTTAGGTGGCCTTGTTAAGCCTTGTTCCTGTCAGAAATTACCTACAATGAACATGTGAGCATTAGAACAGACGGAATATATGGAAGTTTAACATTTCACTAGGCTGATAATTCAAATTATGTTTGAGATTATGCAAATTGCTGGGGCATATGGTTTACTTATAGGGGGAAGAAGGAAAAAGGATAGAAAGAAGGCAGCCCATTGGAGACAGCGTTACTTAAAGGATCTAATGCTAATTCTGGGTGCCAAATACTGCAGGGCATCCTCAGCAAACTTGTAGAGTCCTAGATAGGTCAGAGTTGTGTTGATGGCACAGAGTGGTCCCAGAGAATTTTGGACCTGTGGTTTTCATATTTTGGCTTATTATTGTATATGACTTTGGTGGGGTGCTAGAGGGGCAAATAAAGGGTAATTGTACTCAAGTACACTGATATCCTTTAAAAACTAAGTAAACAGAAATGACTGGGTCATGGCTCTATGTCAAGAAACTACAAGGGCAGAGCTCTGTTCCGGAGCCCTAGAACGATACTGATAGAAGCCTGATATAAGTTGTACCAGAATACACCCAGTATAGAAATATTATTGTTGGGTGGACTTAGCATTTAAGAGAGCCTTAAGCATGGTGTATATTTCAAGCAGCAGGATATCACAAGTTACACATTAAAGACCATGGATACAAAGCCCTCAAACAGTTTATACTATATCTTCTTACCATGTTCACCCTATCTCAGCATTCTGAACTCACTTGTCACTCCATTTCCTCTCCAACAACTGGAACAACAAACAGGATGACTAAATGTTTCAAAGCGACAGTTTTATCAAACCTGCTACTATTACTTTCTGCACTTTCCGTGATCATTGTACGTTTTATTGATTGCTTCCATGTGTCTTGGAAAGGTGCCTCTAGTCTGCTGTACGGCTCAAGAACAGATTATGGACAGCAGCTAGCGGAGCTGCCATTTTCCGATGGTGCAGACTGTATCGCAGACGTGAAATGAAAATCAGGATAGCCTTCAAATGCCTGGAACTAAATGAACTGGCTGAACGTACTGAAATATATATAATGGGAAGGGGATGATAGAAGCCAAGCAGGTGACTATTATAAAGAAGGCATATCATTTCTGAGATATGTTAAAGTGAACCTGTTGTAAAATTATAGAGCTGTCACTACTGATATGTTCCTGCAGCCCCTGATATAGAACAAGTATGGAGGTAGTAAAATGATAGTGTTTAAACTTCTCATTTTTAATAGGTCGGTTAAGTAGTGTAAAAAGATGATGATGACAGTTCTGTCTGGTCAAATGGAGGCCCATACCTTCCCATAGTCTACGACAATATTAAAAGCAACAATATGTTGTCTGCCTCTTTGATTTAAATGAATCCTGTTACCATTACAGAACTGGGGCAATGCAATGCAAGAACAGTTGTTCATACTTGGACTAGGACAGTGCCATTGATTGGTGTAGAAGAATTAAATAAATTAGGCCTGGTTCTAAGGATATTTGGCATCATCTACTTCACATTCATCTGGAAAAGGGATTATAGGGGCTCCCGTTCTTTATTTGGCATCCAGGCCCAGAGTGTCCTGGAAGGAATGGGAGGGCCAGATGCTCCTCCTTTTCTATGTTAGAAATTGAGGATAGCTCTGATGCACCTGGCCATTGATGATAATAAAAGGGCACCTGTCTTTGAGACTAGAAGAAAGTGCAGCCTGAGGCTTCATGGCTCAGGTGAACCAACTACATGCAGCCTGTTTGCTGGAAGAGCCCAGGAGGTCTCACAAATGTTAGGTCTGGGGGACCAATAACTCTGAAGAATATCAGAGCCAGAGCCAGGAGGCTAAGTGTTTTCTCCCTCTCGTGCTGTGAAGACTCTGATCCCCTGCGAGGGGAAGATCCTGAAGATTGCTTGTTTAACTTGATGTTTTTTGGTTCAGAGCACGCTAAAATTGAACTAAAGCCTGAAATACCTCTTTGCAGGGAGTGGGTTTGATGCTAATCCCCCATATTGGTGATTGGCAAGTATAGAAAGGTCTCAGCAAATTTGGTAGGATTTAGCTAATCCTGCTGCCTTACTGTGATAGATTTTGTTGACCGGACATCAAGTTATAGGTAAAGTAGGGTAACACAGTGGCCCAGAAGTCAGCACTTTCCAGGTTCGAATCTCGGCTAGGACGCTATTTGCATGGAGTTTGTGGGTTCTCCCCATGTTTGTATGGGTTTCCAACAAGATTCCAAAAACATGTGGTTAGGTTAATTGGCTTCACCTCAAATTGGCCTTTAGACTGTGATAAAGACATATGACTATGGTGGGACATTAGAATGTGAGCTCCTTTGAGGGACAGTTGGTGACATGACTATGGACTTTGTAAAGCCCTGCGTAAAATGTCAACGCTATAAAAGTAATGTGTAATAAAAATAATGTTGACAGCTGTCATTGCCTAGCTGCCAGGTTGGCTGAGCTGTACTGTACCTGTAATCAACAGGAAAAATTTCAGTTCCAACTGAGAATTCCAGAATCTGGTCAGATTTTTTGACTGACCCGGATAGTGGTTTTCCTACGCCATGCATCTCTATTGCAATCTCATCAACGGGTAAAATGGCAAGAATATGCTTCTTCCTGTCTGCAACTCACTGATAACATCAACTCAGCCTAGGAAAATTCACTGACTGTAGCTGAAGGTTTTTTTTTTAATAATAATGAGTTTACTTTTCAAAAAAGAAAAAAAAATACAGATGCTGTATCTTTTAACCCAGCAGTTGTTTTTTCATGCAAACTGTAAAAGTTACTAACAAATCAACTTGACTCTATGATTTCTATTTGAGGGAATGTCAGATTCCCTGTTTTACAAATTCAGCAATATATTATGAATTTATTAAATGAATGGCAATTCCTTGTGTATAAATACGTCTTTGCCGTATACACATACGATCCCTGCCAAATTGGACAGGTCAACATTTTTTTTTCTGGATCATACACCAACATCTACTCCTATTCCTTTAGTACATGAAAAGAGTAAAAGGAAGTAAAGAGAATAATCTGTGAGCTGGTGACAGATTCAATTTAGAAATAGCTGAGAAACGGACTGAATTCCTGGTCATATTTTGTCATCAAGCTCTATATTATGAGTTCTTTTTTTTTTTTAAATCCGCAAGCTGCTCAGCCAAGTTGGTTTTTGGTCAGTGAAATTATACAGTGGAAGTGAGAGGGGTACTTTGGTTCTGATACCAGAGCCACAAATATGTCATTTACTTACCTCCCACTGTGAAGGCCTTCAGTCTCCTTTTTTTTCAGCCAAAGATACAGTGTGAGCCTTATAGATTTAAAAACCACAAGTTTAATTTTTAAATTTCAAGTTTACTCTTTTTCATCACTCCTTAAGAAAAGAGGAATTAGTAGTTTTTGGGTGAATAATTTTAGCAAATGTCAATACGGAAAGTTTGGAGTTTAAAGTGTGTGTGTGTTTAGCCAAAACTTTTTTTCAGTTTTTCTTTTTTTGCTGTCTATATAAAATGTTTAAATTATATCCAAGCATGGATGTTCCCCCTAGTGTGATGTTCAGACTAGTTTATTTAGCCAGCCCCTGAGTAATTACAAGGGAACAAGTGTTGTGAACATCTATTTAACAGAAGGTTCAAGAACAGTATGTTGAATGAAGAAAAAAAAAGATTTTTATCCAAAAATATAAATACTGTAAAAGGTACAAATTATTACATCAACAATAATTGTATATGGTGTGTTTTTTAATGGAGTGTAATGACATGGAGTCTCAGATACTGTTGCGTTTTGCCCTTTTGGCTTCTTGAAAAGATAATGAGAAGCAGAGCCGACAATACTCCAGTAATTCTCATTTTTCTGTTTGGAAGGACACCACAGCTTACAAGATCCACTGGAAACTCCTTTACAACTCGTTCCTATGAAAGCTTTGTGGAATATTGTCGGTTGCACATCAAATTAGTGTTCTAAAACATTTTTTTCTATATAAAATATTCCTTAATTTTCTTTTCAAGAGAAAGGGAATGTTTTTTTAGACTACCATTCTCTAAATTTTGGACACGTTGCTCCTTATGTGCTGTTTTAGCAGCAACTCAAAAAAATACAGGATTTCCCTTCCCTTTCTTTTTCAATGACAATAGTTACCAGTATACCCTAATAAGTTTGAAATAAAGAATAGAAAGACAAGGGGGGCGTTTTGGCATACAAAGTTTCTTTTGGTAAATACAGAAAAAGAAATACTGACAATGATATGGAAATATCAAAATACAACATAGGTAAGAGGTGTATACCAAAATGGCATATAACACTATGGCACCAATATAGCATTTAATTGATGATAAATTAATGTAAAAGAGGAATGTCCAATGCACGATCACAGTTGTTTCAGCTCCAAATGCATTTCGCTGTTGTAGGCTTCTTTAGAGACAGGTGAATGTCTAAGAGATCTTAAGCAACTTGAGTCATTCATGGATTAGAGATATACTGGGTGCAATGAAGTTATTAAATGGTATTAGATTCCAAAGGTGATCCAAAGTGATCATGGATCACTGAAGGTGCTGTCTTTTGCCACGATACAGATGTAGTAGGAAGTTAGTCACAGCAGCCTGTGGCTGGAAAGACTGCTGCTGTGTGTTGAAAGTAGGTGCATCAGGGGCCCCCACCTACAATGAGCAAGGCGGCCTTAGGTGCAATTGTGGCCTACACCTCTTGCGGCTTTGCTCATAAACCCATGACAAAGTATGAGGTACTAAGGAATGAGGTAGGTGGGATTAGGGAGTGTTACTGATGGCAATGGCTTTGTTGCTTGAGAAAACCTTACAAATCATCCCTGGATAGAAACAGAAAAGTAATCTGTTTGTGAAATGACTCTAGGTGAAAAGTTGGAGAACTGCCTTGAAATGTTTGTGTAGAGAAGCTGCCTTGCAGATGTCGATGTCCCTTCTACAATAAGTGTTCTCTCCTTCCTGATCATTCACTCATTCAGTCATTTGGTTGCCTGAACTGAACATCAGGAAGACATTTCCAACTGCACCAAGGTTACCCTCATCCCTACCCTGCCAAAGAAGAGTGCCAAGGATCAGAACAAGGAAGAGGAGAAAGAAGAAGATGGTGGTGGCTGTAATGGAACCGGGGTAGGTGAATACACATAGGGTTTAGTTCTGTTTTAAAGATACAACAAACCATTGCCTTAAATAAAAATGGTGCACTGGAGAGAGAATTGTCTGGAGGGAAGGGTGACTTTCTTTTCTCTAACATGGGTGCACACAAAAGTATCCTGTTTGCCATCGACTCTTTGTAGGCTTAACACCAATGGAGCAATGGGGGACCATACATTGTATGGGGCCTGGGGGTGGCAGAGTAACAGATTCTTTCTCTCTGGGGAATCTATTTATAATGCAGTAAATTTGACATTCACCATTCTCTGTTGGAGATCCTTTCATATATTTGTAATCTCAATGGGAATGGTTAATTTTCCACCAGAGCATGTTTGGTTTCATTGCTTTATATATATAGTCAGGCATCAGCGATGTGACTGAGCCTCTTTCAAAATAAAGTTTTATATATTACCTATTTCTTTTTTAAAATTTATTTAGGGCAAATGTGTTTATTTGGTCTTGGTTAGCGTAAAGAAGGGTTAAAACTTCAATTTTTTTCTGGCTAATTATATCTCATTAAGCAGATTTCATGTCACTTCTTTTCCTAGAGACACAAAAATAACAGATATTTGCAAAGCTGGGGGATATCCTTTGTTGGACAGGTGTTACCCAAACAGGTGTACTCATTGGAAGATTTCTCTGATATTGTTTGCAACAATTTGGTTTCTCTTTACTTTCAGGACAAAATGAAAGTGTGAATATACCCATTGGGGGATCATGCAACAATAAAAAACCCCAATCCTTTTCTATTCTGTTCCTAATTAGAAACAGAAATGTTTCGGCTTTAATTTTCCATTGAATAAAAATGAAATCCCAGTGACAGTAATATCCGGGACCCAATGTTTGGATCTGTTTGATTGCCATGCCGCTGTCCTCTGACGGGTAGAGGGGACCTCAGTATCAGACAGGGTTAACATTCTCTCCCAACAAGCATGCCATGAAATACAAGCTGCCAAAAGACGGCACAGAACAGGAGTTTTATTCCGCATTTTGGATAAAGTTGTTTCACATTAAAACATGAAAAGAAAAATTGATTTTGCTGGAGTTCACATAATGTCTTCCTGATGGAAAATATTACACGCAAACAGCAGTCAGCAGAAAAAAAAAACATCAGGCCAAACAAAGCTCCGAGCTGCCTGCCAGACTTTTAGTCCATCTAGCGAACATCAGATTACATCAATCGTCCCTCGTCATGTTGCAGATAATGTAACACACATGAAGCTACAGCCAGGGGGAATATTTTACACTTCACGCTGATTTCTTTACATAATAGGAACTTGGGAAGCTAATTCAGAAGGGGCGTGGATGGACAAATTGAACTGTGTTTTGGAAAATTGAAATAGGTTCGCTTAAAGGGATTCTGTTGGATAGTGGAAAATTTCTGCCCTGCTTTTGACCCTTCTTGCAGTAACCTAGAGAATAACCCAACCCTCCATGTAACCAAAGCTATGTCATTTCCATATAACCTGACTCTGAGAGTGTTTTTAGATTGTATAGCCATCCTAAATGACTGAGGATATCAAGAGATGGGCAAATTCCATCCTAATGGCAACTGTGTCATTCTTTTACCCTTAGAAATGTTTGCTTACATGGTTAAAGTACACCTGGCAAACATTTAAAGCAAAACTAAACCCTTCTGTACTCAACGTTTTTTGTTCCCATGCAGGTCATTGCCATATTCTTCCTTCTTCTCTTCTTCAGTACGATGTTTGGCCATCATTATTGGCCTGGACAGGATGGAGTAAAAGTCCAGAAGTTCATTCAGTCCCAGTGAACGTGGGTAAAGCTGAGATTGCCTGGTATTCTGGCAACCATAGCTGAGCTGCACATACACAGCTCAGCATTTTTAACAGTTCCATGGAACAATCAGGTAGGTAGGAGGAATTAATGCAGAAGAGACATTGCTCGACCCTTTCTTCATTATTGACCTGCCTGATCTAAAATTTTCAAAAGTGGAACTTTAGTTTCCCTTTAAGGGACAGCATTCTTCTTATTATACATTCCTATTCTGTTAGCAGTGTCCAGAGTTACTCCTATCTCTCTGATAAATCAACTTACTAACCAATGTAAGTAGAACAGTCATAATAGATGCCTGGGCCCCATGCTAGGTAAACTTCTCTGGGCCCCCTCCCCTATGTCTAAAAGTTTCAACATTGCAAAAGTCAAGCTCTTTTGATCAGGCTCTGGAACAGAGGTACACTTTGTCCCCTCCTGATGGTGCCCTGAATATAGGAGTGTGAGTTGAGGTGGGATGGTCCAGTTTTTGACACTTCCAGGAGGTGACAAAATTTGCACACTGGAGCTCTCCAAGATTGGAGTGCTCAAAAAGTCTTTCTATCATCATGTTCATAAGTTTTAGCCTACAGTCTAATTGCTTTCTTTTTTATTTAGTATTATTATTATATATGTATGCATAGAGAAAATATTGAGAAAATAATGTGATGACTGGGTAATCCTGGGCAAATTTGTTGAGACCAAAATATGTTGGAGAGGACAAATTTTCACAATTGGTATAGTATCGATTTGTAAACGTATCTTATGGGCTTGCTGACCCTATCCCATGTGCTTCCAGTGTGTGATGGCTTAGGATTCAAAAGGGATGGCACTTTTGTTAAAAACCTGGGCAGAACATGCATGACCAATACTTTGCTTTGGGTCACTTCCTCACCGGTCACTTGACCAGTTGCCTTATGGAATACAAAGCATGCTTTGATTTAGATTAATTAAATATTTAGTAAATTTAGTCACTATATATTGGTACAATGCAGCAAAATGGGTAAAACTGATGATTTAAATGAAAAAGATAAGATTAAGATGAAAGATGATTAAAAAATGTGCCTGCTTTTTCTGCAGTAGGAAAGAAGTTTATGTATGCAATATAAGTTCATGTATGTAATATACTGAGTACAAGGGTTAGATACAAATACATGCCAGCACAATGCCCCATTAATGGTTCATTTTATTAATACCTCTTAATCTTGGAGTACGGCTTTGTCCCTGTACATACATGCTGCATACACTTACACACAAACGCTGTATACACATTTGTTAACATTCTGGACCTGAATAATTAAAACTCTCCAAGACTGGAAAAGATAAACTATCACGGGAGAACCTGGGTGATCCAACAAAGAATAGGTTTCTTAAAAATAATTTGCTATTAGTTGGCAAATGTTTTTAATGCAGGACCAGATTCATTCCAGGTTTGCTAGATCACCTTGGCTCTCCCATGATAGCCTATCTTCTGCAGTACTGGAGTTAAAAAATCAGACCCAATGTGTATACACACACATTGTACACACATACATGGCATACACATACAAACAAGGACCCACATTCCCATACATACCTACACACAATTATTTACCTTTCTGTTGGCACTGCTAGCTAATAGGGATGAGCGAGAATGCCTCTGACATTCTAACAAAAATTTCCTCGAACTTTCGATGGGTCCTTAAAACTTTGGTGAAACGATTTCGGAGACCAATCAGAAGATTGGAAATCATTACAGGAGGAGTATCGTAGCTGTATTCATTAATGCAGCCGTGGGAATCCTCTTATGCACGATCCACAGGCACTAGAGGTAAATGATGGCGCACAATAGGATTCCCACGGCTGCATTCATGAATGTTGTCAGTGTTAGTCCCGCGGCTGTGCGCCGAATTGGATTTACATCAACTTTAACCTACCTTTGTAGAGCCTAAACAATATTTAAAGAATAAATATTAACTAGAAGGGAGGAAAAAAATTGAACAGTTTTCATAAGAGGAAGATATAATTGGGGGTCTCCTATTATAATGACTGTAGTAGACACCATTTGCAAAAAAGAAATTTGAAATTCTGTAATTTGCAGGTTTCAGTTAAATTCTTCACTTGACATATACATTGCATTTTCTAAAGTGTCCACAAGGTGGCAGAGCTGTGTCATGTGTTGGTGCTGCTTGCAGAAATATTGCTTGCTGCTTTGTATCATTGCTTTGTGTTCTGGGTTTAACACTGAGCTTTAGGATCCTTCTAACTTTCCACAATTACCCTCTCTCTCTATTCTATTTAATGAAAAGGCTGCTTTATTTTTTTAAATAAACATCTTACCATGTCTTACCCTTTGAGAACGCATTGCTTTTATTGCTGACTAAATCACTGCCTGAATCTGAAATCCAATAATGTCTCCATTGGCTGTAGGTTAGGACAGGCAGTTACGCATTTGGCATATATACCTGCAACTACAAGATTATAGAAGCATCTTTGCAGTGCTAGGATAAATGGATAAGTTGCAGGGAGAGGATTGGGCTTTCTTGACCCTAAATAATGCCCATGCATGGCTCTGAAATGACATGACTGGCAAATAAATACCAATGACAGGCCAAGGAACTTTGCGGATCGGTAGGAGAGGGCTTGATAATGTTTGTTGTTCATCAGCCTGGAAGGAGGCATCATGATAGTTGCTGCAAGTTACAATGCTTAGTCGATGAAATGCAGAATGTCCAGGGAAATGGGATTCAATGGTCCTAGCACTAAATGAGAGCAATCTGCATTATTATTATCGGCCATATGATGGGTGCATGGGTAAACAATGGGTTCACTTTAACTTCTACCCTGGAGCAGATACCAACTTTTCATTTGTTGCAGAAAGTGATATAGAGAATACAAATTTGTGTTTGCTCCAAATTGCTCTTTGTTAAACTTTCATTAGACAGAAGACTCTTCCTGGTCCCATGTGAGTGCAGGATATGAAACCAAACACTTGTTCTTTTACATGTCAGTAAGTGAGTAAGTAAGAGTATGATATTTTTCAGTCCCAGGGAAAAGTGAAGGAAAAGTGAGTACAGCTAGTCCCCGGGTTACATACGAGATAGGGAATGTAGGTTTGTTCTTAAGTTGAATTTGTATGTAACAGAAACCTTATTTTAATAAATGACAGATGTTTGTCTCAACATATTGTTAGGCAGCTTGGTGTCAGTTACTGTAAAAAAAAACCTCACTGTGAGTTAATCACAAACAAGGCAAAAAAAAAAAAAAAACAACTTTGTGGCATTCATTAACATGTGGAGCAAGCTGTGCTTTGATATGGAAAAATAAACAACTGCTGAGTTTGTCTTGGTCATTAAAGATGTTGCGGAACACCAAAGGACTTCTTCTGCAAGTCATGCGAACCATCCCCTCCACCCATCAAGCCTCTGTTCTGCACAAGAGCGAGCAGGGAACCTCCGTTTGTATCTAGAAGTCGTCCATATGTAGGATGTCCTTATCTCGGGGACTACCTGTATGTGCTGCTGATAATTGGGGCATTGAATCAAACCTGACCCCTTAGCTGTACATGAGCAATGAATAGGTTAGTTTTAGGACCTATTCATACTTCTTTGGCCATTCTTGTGCTTTTGATTGCCACAACTCGCATGGTGTTGTTGATTCATTTTATATGGGCTTTAAACACATTAAAAAAAATCATTCAGCATTCTTTCCAGAGCAGAACCCTAGAACACAAAGTAGTGTGTCACCATGCATTGCGACACCTTTGCTTACAATGAATTGCCTTTTGGACATGTTTTATTTCATTTTATTCTTTCCTCTTATAACATATTCATATTGCACCCGGCTGACAACAGTTTGTGGTGCATTTTGGTTTAGCTGCTCATCTTCCATCCATACCAAGGTCAATTTCTTGGTGAGCCAGTAAACCCAACTGCATGTTTTTTGAGGAGTGAGGGAAATCAGAGTGTATGGAGGAAACCCACATGAACACAAGGAACATGAAAACTCCTAGCAGAGTGTCCTGGCCGAGATTCCATCCTGGAACCCAGAGCTGAAGAGTTGTGTTGCCTTTTTGCATATAGGTTGCATTAAAAAGAACAATACCAATAATGCATGCAACATGCAATAAATGTGCATTACAGTACCACACAAGTACCATTCACCCCTGAAGCCTGGCTACATAATAAAGTCTCTACACATCTGTTTGGGATCTTATACGTACTTTTCCTTGATGAACACCAAAGTCGGAAAGATCCAGCTTCTCCATTCACATGGCTATGAAAGACTGGCCAGGGAGGGGACCGGATCTAACACAAGCTTTCAATAACGGGGGGTGTAGCATTTACAAAAGATTTTTTTTCTTTTTTACAAGTAAATGGCCGCTCTCCAAAGCGGGGCCGATTTATTGTTATATGCCAAAGGTAGCCCAAGCTCAGAGTTACAATGAAAATATACAACAAGAACTTTTTACAGTGTAAATATACCAAGCTGCTCAAGCGGGGATACAATATCATTACAAGGAGTGGAAATAGAAGACAGTTAAATAAATATAGCAGGAGAATTCCTGGGCAGCAGAGCTCACGCTTCAAACAGTGAATGTGACAAATGAATTAAAATACTGTTAAATTAAAGTGAAGCAAAACAAAGGGGATTAACAAGCGTCTTGCAGTTAGTAATTATGCAGAAATGTGTTTTGCAGGTAAAGGGAAGCCAAGGTAGTCTGATGTATGTATGCAGTGAATATATGGAACCATATCCCATCATTGTATTCTGTACATTCATTCTTATCAACATTTATTTACATGTAAAGCAATTGGTCCGACAAAAGTGGCAGATACAGGGCTGGGCTCTGTGGATCCTTCATCAGGTTCCTATGTAATTACTTCATCCTATAGTGTTGTGGGGACTGGAAGGAGCAACCCCAGGACACACGGGGACCAGCCATCCAACACTGCTGGAAGTAATAATTGCTGTTTGGTGATTGGTCAATTAGAAATTGGTATAGACTTGCGGAGGATCTCTTTTGTCCCTAATTAAAGGGGGCTGATAATGCCAGCCTGGGGTTATATGGGAAACATTAACAAGATAGAAGAGAAGAGAGGAGCTATTTATGCATACAATGAAAGTTTACTGTTTAAGAAATTCAACAATGACAGTAATAGTTTAAATGACAAAATAGATTATATAAATTTTGGCCAACTTGGCACTATACGGAATATTCTTACTGCACCTTTGGAAGATGTCAGCATTCTCTACTGATGAACAATTGTCCTATTCCTGGTCACAGTCGTCCTAATACCCGACACGTTTCACCATGGCAGGCTTCTTCACGGGTAGTAGTAGTGACATGCGATACAGAATATCTGAACGGTCATTGGAAAGGTTATTTGGATCATTTTGTGGTTATAGGATACCTGGGGTGCGATTTGGTAAGAAGGACTGAAAATGTGTATATAAACATGATGTTTGATTCTGATCAGCAGCCTGGATGCTGCTATCTCATATCTAACCTAGCTAATAATGAAATCCAGCCTAAATAGGTGAGACTGTCAGGGGTCCATATGCCTCACTGTTCATTTGCAGGGGCCAAGTTTTTTAGTACACAGAGGGAAACTGTTGCCCATTGTGTTCATCAACAACAGGCTCCTAGCCCCTGAACTCCCCCCTGACAACCGGTAGCCAATTTAAACACTGACTGTCTACCTGGACAACAGGCTTATATCCAATTAGTTGCAAATGGCTGTGAGTATGTTGCAATGTACACAATAGGTAGCACCTGCCCATGATGTATAGCTAAAGGGCCCAAAGCAAAGACTGGCAGAGTGGGCAGCAGGAAGGGAACGTTTTAATCCTTTGTTTTGATTTATTAATTTCAAAAACTCATTTTGCCATAAAAGCAATACAAGGCACACAAACACATACAAGGTGCTTATGTTTTAGGTATCATTTTAATCCCTGGGTTTCCTATATATCAAGTTTAAAATAACCATGTTGAAACTGTTTAAATACAGAGGGAGAGGAAGCCAATCCCACAGTGATAAGGATAGAAATTACCACTGGAGTGGTTGCCGAGCCAATAGTACATATGAGAAAAAGTGGAATGATAGCAGCTCTTTATGACGGAAAATAAGTCTAGCATGACATAAAACCTTTTATTTCAGTTACTAAAACATATACTTCTTAGAAACATAATTGGTAAAAGAGGCCATGGCAATGTTTAACCATGACTTTAAAAAATACTCTCACTAAAGAGTCCAAGATGTAGGTCAGTACTGTACTTATGGTCTCTCCCAACGCGTTTCGCCCTAAACGGGCTTCCTCAGGGGATTGCCGAGACTTTGGTATATTGACCTCACGAGAAGAAGTTGGAAGTTGCATCTCTTTGAAGTTCTCTCGATTGGCTTCCATTTCACCTTAGAATCAAATTCAAGCTCCTGTGCTTTGCCTTCAAATCCCTCCACAGTTATTGTCCCACTTACTTTTCTGACTTGGTAAAAAAATACTCCCCCTGCCTCTCTCTCCGCTCCTCCAATGACCTACTAATGACTTCCTCACTCATAACCTCATCACACGCACGGATACAAGACTTCTCTAGAGCTGCCCCTACTCTCTGGAATGGTCTTCCTCGTCCTATTCGGCTTGCTCCTACTTTCTGCTCATTTAAAAGAGCACTCAAGACCCATTTTTTCAAACTTTCCTACCCATCTTCTTCTGTCTTTTGAAAGCATCACTACTTCCCACCACTACATTCCCCCACCTACTAGATTGTAAGCTCTTCAGGGCAGGGTCCTCTTCTCCTGTATCACTGTCTGTATTAGTCTGTCATTTGCAATCCCTATTTAATGTACAGCGCTGCGTAATATGTTGGCACTATATAAATCCTGTTTAATATTAAAAATAATAATAATAAAGAGTACATTCAAACCAGAAAATGTCACAAAAAGGGGGAAATGACTCGATTGGAGATTCTCAGAAGATGTGTGTTGGATCTGTAAGCAGTTTAAGGAATACTGTCAAAAATAGGGAAGGGTATTCCAATGAAGACCCTATGGATTAATTGAGAGGTTCTTACAAGTATAAGGAAGAATCGTCCTAACTGTTGTGTGAGGAGGTATGGGGAAAATAAGCTGGTGGTAGCTGTCATGTTTTGGAAAGGGTCTTTCCATTTTTTCTCTGTTTAAATACAGTTTAATAATATATCGTTGACTGAGAACAATTGTGGAGCAATCAGACTTGATCTAAATTTTAATTACTTAAAAAGTACTAAAGCTAAAGCTTAATGTGTTAAGCAGTAACTTGTATTTTTAATGGGTTAGAATCTCTGACATTGCTAACAACTGCAGAAGCAAAAATAATTCCCAACATAAATCAATATTTACCATGGTTTCTAGCAGAGAGAGAGCATGAAACATGAAACGGATCTTCACGTAAAGAAAAATTTACTGTTATCTCATTTGTTTTTTTCCGGTATTTACAGTTGTTTTCACAAGTTAAAGACATTAAACTAAAATAGTAAGTCCACTTATAAATCTAATACTGGGCCTCAGCCAGCACTGACCTCTAAAATTGCCTAAAGAACAGATAATCACTCATTGACAATGCTCATATGCAAATACTTAACATGAATGTTTGTTATAATAAAGTCCTTGGTGGTTTATAGTAATGAAGGAGAACCATTACCCTGAAAAATTCACGAATTGTGCAGTTTGCTAACTATTGGTCTCAAATAGAAATATGCAGCAAATGTTGTGATAATCACAACCAATCACATTATTATTATGGTTGTAAAACCAAAAATCAGGAAAGGCACCAACCATGGAAGCAATATTGAAAATTTCTTAATAAAACCTATCGATTAAAAAACATTCAACAATAAATAAAACAAAAACAAATGTTGGGCAATAATGAGGCTAAAAATATTCAGTTCTTCTATATGGGTCTATTACACAAAAATTAGTCTATAAGTTTTTTAGTTGTGGTGGAGTCTTTCACACAGTGGTCCATCAATGTAGCCCACGTATTACATGTACATACCGAACATTATATAAGAACCACAACACCGAACTGGATTATACAGCACCGTACCAAATCTCAACACGTTTCACAGTAAATTCCTTCTTCAGGAGGGGAACAAGTAAATATGAAAATCTTAATACATACAATCAATAGAGGATTAAGACAATATACTTTAAGTCTCTTGGTATCCTAAAGCAATTAAATTCTCCAAACCAATTAAAAAGTGAACACCAAGTGGAAAAACATGAAACCAATGTATAAAATACATCCATCCTCTACCATTGCAGACAGGAGAGCAATAAGGTTTTACCACATAATAGTAATATTCTGTATAATTTTAAGGCATATTTTGTACGTGCAGGACTTGTAGAAGGTTTTGCTTTCGAAAGATTTTAGAGAATGATGCCAAGGCTTTTTTGTAGTGACAAGTTGTGTATTTTTGATGCCACTTAAAGCAGAAGATAGAAAACTTAAAGGTACATAGACATTAAATGGTAACTGGTCATATGAAATGATCAAACCACCAGAAGTCTCATCTATACACACATTTGTACTTGTATCTAAGAAAAAGTTTCTCTGTTGTCAAAGTGTTGTTGGGTGTGCTCCTACGGACGATATGTGCTCTTCAGAGCTCTGGTGTGGTGGTTGGAGAAGACATCTTCAAAAGACCTTTAACTATTATTGCTTACCTGGCCTCATTCCTTGTTGATGCTTACTGACGTCTTCTGTCCCTGAGGTCAACCGGCTCGGCCTTTGGGGAGGTGTAGGAGTATTTATTTCCAATACTCAACTATGTAAAGGAAAAGTCTATTTTTCAAATATCACATGGATCTGCACATTTGCATGTTTGAAGCAAACAGGGATTCCTTTAACCAACAATCCCTTTGTTTTATACTTTTATTTCTCCTTTTGAGTTACTTTTTATCTTCATACTTATCTTCCTAGCCCTCTGTTCCTCTTCATTCTCAGTTTAGTGGTCATATGAAATAGCGTTTAGTTAATTGATTAGAATTTGATAAAGCAGGGAAGTGATTGATCAGGGCTTTCTGCTTTTTGCTTTGGCTTATATAGCACTGAAACCTACAAAACTACATCTCCTAATATTGAACATTGTTGGTTCCATATTGGCGAGAATGCTCTTAATCTGCAGGTATCAGGTGGCAAATAAAGCAAAACACCTAGGATATTAATGAAATAAAAAAAAGTCAGATTGATGGAAAAATCCAAGACTAGATGGTAAAGCCCAATAATATGAGTTTTGTTTTCATTAAAGATGACGAGGTATTGGAGCAATCCTAGAATACTGCACATTTTAAGCATCTCTCAGTTCTTTTTCCCCTAAAATTATATGAAAGGAGTTAGACATAACACCTGAAACATTCTGGCATGTTCATGGGCATTTAAAATAATGGCCAAGGCTGGAGAGAATGCAGTTCTATCAGTGAAGCTGGGTGATCTAGCAAACCTGGAATTATTTCTATTTGCTAGCAAATGTTTTGAATTCCGGACCACACCCATTCCAGGTTTTCTTGATCTCCCAGCTTCACTGATGAAAGTGTATTCTCTCCAGCCTTGGAGAGCTTTAATAAATCAGACCCAATGCGCTTTACCATTGGTATTGTGATGGCTTCTTTTATACTATAGGCTTGTAATTCATTCCCCATTGGAGAGTTTTGTCAGATATTCCTGTTGTATTGTCAATTACTTCATTAAGTCATTACTTTGAAAGGACCTTTCTTTTTTTCTTTTCTGCAGGGTGCATTTTATAGTTTTTCTTTATCCCCCCAATGATCTCTTTTTAAGGGTATATGAACACTGTACTCTGTTGCCATTTCATACAACAAAAGCCTAAAGACAGGTAGTTTAGCTCTTCAGTAACTCCAGATCAGAATGCTAGACATATTCAAGTTAAAGGTGTTGAATTTGATCAACTTATGTAAAATAAATGTCGACAGTTGATGAAGAATAAATCAATCCTTCTATTTCACACCATAACTAATGCACTGTCAACAGAAGAAAAGTCCAATAAGAATAAAAATATATGCACATGCTCCAACATTCAAGTAAACACAAATCAATGGAGGGGTCTTTAAAACAAGTCAAATACTTCTACAATTGGCTGAACTTTTCATACCCAACAGATTGAAGTTCTTAGCTCCACAGTTGATATTAATCAGTTATGGTCTAAAATGAAATGGACTGCTTGACTAAAACAGGAAAATCGATACGTGTATACCCAACTTACAGAAAGTTAGGACACAGATAGGACACAGATAGCAAATATCAACCAACTAAAGTATATATAACCAACCATAATATATAAATATAATCCAACTTACAGAAAGTCCCAGCAAAGGGGACAAATATAGAAATATAAACCTGATAAAGTATATACAACCAACCATAAAATATATATGTAAAAATATTAATAAAACCAAGTTACAGAAAGTCTCCCTAAAAGGGGCACAGTATTAGCAACCTAATAAAAGATATAACTATTCTTTAGGCTATTCAAAAATATACTGACTTGAGTTAAAATACAAGTCTTTTCTTGCCTTCTCCATCTTTTTGGCAAATCGTGCCATTGTAAGGCTGTGACATATGACAATGAACTCTGTAAAACTGAAGATTTCAAATTTAGAATAATGCCACAAATATCAAAATACAAATGCAGACGAGGGTCACAAAATGGTCTGTAAATGGTCTTGGAGAGAGTCCTGGGTGAAGGCGTTCAACCTGCAACCATAACACTGAAATAAATGTTGAAAATATATATTTCATTCAAATAAGATTCAGAAAGCCTAATGATTTTCGAGTGGTACCACTACAGGCATTTTAAAGAAGTGTTACATTATAGAATGAAAAGAAGTTTTATCTTCCTTTATGCAGAATATTGTGGTAGGTGCCCTTCTGAAGGTAAAATGTCCTTGGTCACCGATGCTTGGCAACTTGCTTTGGTCAATGCTTGTATACTTCAACAAATAACTCCAAACAAAAAGCCTTGCCTTTAAATAGTTTGCTTATTACTTTTGGTATAATACATTCAGGCCATTGTCATCCAATATAATACAAAAATATGCCTAAGAAAATAAATAAAAGAATGCCAACCAAAAAGGCATTTTTTTCCCATCTGTGCAGGTGTTTATTGACTTGTTTCACTTATGAAAAGCCACCTTAATGAATGCGCAAGTAACTCACTGGGGCCTAGAGCGCCTGTCCTTAGGACGCCTAAGTATAGTAACTGTTCCAAATATGCAACTTACTTTGTGTAGCCATAGATGGAGTGACTTTTGAAGACCTTCAGTTGAATTTTCACAGGTCACCAATGAGTGGAAGTCTTCATCATCAACAAAGACATGTATTTGTGGAATTTTAATGGAATTGGGGATGGCGCATTAGCAGCAGGATTTGATAATGAGTCACCCCTAATACTCGGGAGGGTGTGACTCCCATTGTGGGTGGTATTCTTTCACCATTCCTCAAGTGGGTTTTAATATAAAGAATTTCACATTATTTTCTTGATTGAGCGGTCATCAGAATGCGAGCGCTTAATGGCCACGACGCCGCTGGTAACCTTGAGCGCAGAATAAAGTGCCGGAGATGAAGGAGGAAGCTTAGGCTGCGTTGGTATACCCTTGGAATGGATGACTTCATTTAGAATTTGGTCATGATTGATTCTTTTCTATTTTTTTAATTTATTGTTATGACATGGATCATTGTTTGATTGCAGGAGGCATCTTATTTTTACAGGTTTCTATGCATCTTTTAAACCAGCTTGAAGTTTAACCCCTTTGTGTTGGGCTATAAAATCTTGAGAACTTTAGGCAGAATGTAAAAAAAAGCTATTTACCTATGTTTTCTTGTTGAGTATTCTGTATCACTGATTAGAAAAGCCTATAATGTTCCAAACATTTTGGGTCCCCTATCAGTAAGCGATACCTGTCTTAGTAAATATCCTAACTCCATGGATTCTGAATAACTTAGGCCATTGTTATTCACCATCATTTTTCTAATCCATCATCTGCTATTCTCTATGTTTTATTCTTAGAGAATTCATATTTTTGACTCTATAGGCTGATTTACATAAAATGGGATATTATGGTCTATATTCTATTTCTCCTTCACTTAGCTTAGGTTGTTTACCTTATGGAGTTTGGGCTGCCAAAAAAATGATTACCCTTCAAGTTTTTTGGGGGGCTTTTTCACCTTAGTAAATGAGATGAAGCTCTGCTGACTTCAATCATGCAATCATAAGCTAGAAAATGCTTCCTGTTTTTTTTTACATAGGAGTAGAAATATGTTCAAAATGAATCACCACTACATTCACTGAGCCAAGTGAATTATCCCTTGTAAGGCAACCTCATTTGCTTGTGCATGATTGGTTGGCAAAGTTTTACCTCTGTCACTGAGCTCTTGCAGCAGGATAATTACCTTTGCTCAAGGAACATCCTAAATTCCTAAAATCCTAAATTACCCCAGTTTCTGTACCTAAAAAAATATTAATGATGAATAACGAATAACGAAATTTTTATAAAATCAGTCATAAATAAAACCACAAAATGCAAAGCATAAAAAGTAAATTATACTAATTTTTACCCAAACAAAATCAATTGCTCAGTAAAACAATTCATATATAATTTAACATTTAGACCCCTAGGTCTTAGATTTAGTTTTATCAATGTAAACATCTCAAGTTTTTTTACTATACCTCCTCTATGTAAAAGTAACTTGTTCTAAACCACAGAAAGAAAACACGGGAAAGGTCACAGTGCTATGTGATGTGATTCCTTTTTTATTGTTATTAATAAAAATACCTATGTAGGTTTTTTAACAACTTGATGGTCATCCCTTCGTATTGCAAGCCACAAGGACATTGCAATATATAAGTGACATGGGTGCTTACAAATGAAAATTGAGCGATTCACTATCGGTAAAATAAATCTGTTTTTTGGCCATCACTCTACATACTTTACATGTTTTGCACAAATAAAAAAATCCAAATGTATTAGTTTTTTTCACTCGGTTCATTTATTACATAAAATGCTAATTTATGCAGCACGTTTTGTATGTGATAAGAATGATAAAGCAGAATAGGTAATAACACAGGTCCAAAAAAGTCAACATTGCTTTGTTAATATTACTACTAAAAATAATCTGTATTTATAAAGTACCAAAATATTATGCAATGCTGTAAATAGGGGTTGCAAAAGCCAGACCGATGCAAACAATGATATAGGAGGAGCAGAGGGATACATTTAAAAAGTTACTGAAAAAATCATTGTTTTTCATTTTATCTATTTAAAATATTGCAAAGCAATTTATAGCCATCTATATTTCTATCTCTTGGTTACTTCCCATTCTCAAAAACACTGGTTTGCCAATATGTCATTATTTTGATATAGGACATTGTACCAAAGAATTATCCCTCTTTATTATGCATAAAGAAATTATTATTCTATTTGCTGTAGTTCCATTGAATTTAATTCCTTTGTTATTCTTGTAGAAAATCAATAAGGCTATTTTAATCTCTCTCCCAAAAAAATATAAAATGATCACTATAGTGATACTTATATTTTAAACCCAAATGTATTATCTTAAAAATAGCTTGAATCTTAAATGTCATGTTTCTTTTTCCCATATTCTGTAAAAGTTTACCTGTGCACAATTTAACTGCAATTTATGTAGATAGGAAATTCAATCAAAGAAAAAATACTTGTTAGTCCAAAATAGAAAAAAAAATAAAACATATTTGTGATTCTATTATTTGTTTAACTATGTATCCTGGAACAATACAGCAAGACTATTTGGAATCACAAAATCCACTTTAGCCTTCCCCAAAAAACTCTTTCCTTACTATAGCAATGAAATGACATGTCTGTCTGATATAATTACAGGAATTGAGCTACATACAGATTCTACAAGTGTCTCTTTTTATGCCAGTAAGGTCTCTTGGTGTGTGTATTGGTCTTTATCAGGTTTTCCCTATCATTCCTCTCCCCATAGGACCCTCCCTTTGGTTCTTCACACCCTGTATGCAAATAAAGACTTGTAGACTGCTAGTATATTGTAGAGACGAGTCTGGGATATTGTCCTAACACCACCATAGGTTAGTGGTGAAAGACCAGGACGGCTCTGCAGAACATCCAACAACAGTTGATGTGATCTAATGACAAAAACCACTGGTGCTTGAATACGGATGTGTGGCCCCCTCTTCCCATAAGTGCACCCAGCACAATCAGATAACCCTGTATGTATACAGATCTTTACCGAGCTAGCAGCAGATCAGATGATCCAAATTTTCAAAATTAATATTACCTTTTATATATACAGTGCCAACACAGCACTTTACAAAGTCCATATTCAGGTCATTAATTATCCTTCAGGGGGGCGCAAAGTCTGAGGTGCCTACCATAGTCATATCTCAATAACATGGTAAATTTGGGGCAAAACCAATTAACCTAGCTGGATGTTTTTAGGATAACACCAAAGTGCCTTGAAGAAACCAATGCAAACCCTGCGCAGATATTTTAGACTTTTTATGTTGCCTAGCTGGTCATTGTGTGCTTTAGTATTTTTGATATTGTATTTTGCTAGGTACAAAAACAATCTAAGTGATTGTCATTTTTATTTTGCTCTGTGGGCTCGCCTATTTTGTTTTGTGTCTCTTTCTCTTTTGAAAAGGACCCTGTGCAAGACTGCTGACCGGCGCTTTGTGGAGTCCTGACGAGAGAGCCGCATTAGACAAAGTGCTGTAACCGCCCTTTCTAGCGTCTTGTATCTGAACTGTGAAGAACATTGCATGCCAGACATTCCATTGACAACCCCACAATATACAATATAATCTGAGAGATAAATGCTAGGAGCATTGTTGTCTCAAATTTCAGCAGCTTCAGTTAGTAAATAAACATGAGCAGATGCGCTACCAATTCTGCTATTCTGATCAGTAATTGACTGGAAGTCCAAAAACACGGAACACGATTCTGCACTTCTGATCAGGTGGAATTACAATTGTATACCCCTACATACACATATTACCTTATTGTACGTTATATTAGTATTTACCAACACTTTCAATCTATCCAAAACTGTTCAAAAATCAAAGATCATTAAGATCAAACATATATTGAATTCTGTTTAGGTTTATTTCAGATCTGATTCTTTTATCAGATTAGACATCAAAATGTCCTAGCCCCTACTATAAAGGGCTTATTTAAAAACCAGTGATATGCCTGCATCATGGCATGTAGCCCCCGGTATGGAAAAGGACATTTATTTCATGGTTTTGGAAAAGACCCCCTCCATGCCTTTAGGGAGCCAGTTACAATTATTACCTATGTGATCCCCCATTCTATACCACTGCACTTTGATTTGGGCATAAAGTATAAGTATAAGCTTCTTTTAAAGGGAATGTTCAAAAGGATATTTTTACATTTTATACTTTTGATAGAAATTAGCAGACAGGACATAGGGAGGTACAAAGTGTTGCAGCTGCATAGGGACCTGGACCCTCCTTATCCAACCTGGGGCCCCTGGCAGCCCACTTTGAAAGGGGCACAAATCAGTTCTAATTAGGGGCCCACTGTTTGCTACATCCGCCACTGTTACAAATCTTGCATTACTTCCAGCCCGTGCGATGCAGGAAAAACCTATTCTACAGGACATAGTTGTAGGTAATAAGATGCATGTAACAATATACTTTTATACCTCATCTTGTTGCAATCAAGACAAATATATAGATATTTTTTTGTTGTATGCTTCAGGGTCTGATCACATCATACGCATTGGGCTGTATTGGCCAACTTTGTTCCCTTTTGTTCCAATTGCACAACATACTACATTGTGATAAAATTGAAGCAGGCAACATTTTATCTCATTGCACAGCAAAGTAATCAAAAATTTAAAAAAAAAGTGTAATTCTATGACACTTGGATCTAAGAATTTAATAATGTATAATTGCTTTACTCTGTTTAATTTCGGTTCATATGTATGATTAACTAAATTATTAAAAATTCTTCATGATGGGTTATTAGTTTGAAGGGCACTAAAACTAAAAGAAATCACAGTTTTGTCTTTTAGTAGCAAACAAAGTTAGCCAACTCAGTGTTAAATAAAGCATGTCGAGCGGAGCTGAAGTCCTAAGGAAACAGATTTTATAAGTGATGTAAGTCACTTGGCATGTGAAATAACACAAACACAATTTAAAAAAAATACAAATAACATTTACTATTACTAGAGAGATTATTTAAGTAGCAGTCTCAGATCTCATTTTTAAAGTTGCATCCTTCCCAGGAAAAGAGCCAAGCCTGCAGACTTCTGAGTTCGATGGTCTCATAATTCTGCTTCAGGAACACTATTTTAATATCATGGTTTCATGGATGATGGTTTACTAAAATTATAAAGGCTTATAATTTAGCAAGATGAATTATCACTTGGCAAGGGATATTTCACTTAGTTTTGTGAATGTGGTGTTAGTTCCCTTTGCAAAGAATATCCAATCACATGCAAGTAAATCATTTATTTTATCACAGGTAATTGAATGGTGAACCCTGGTTATATATCATGTGCACCCTGCAGGTGGTGAATGGTGAACTATAAAAGTTTTTTTTTTATTTCATTTTTCATTTACAAGGAAAACAACTCCTGTAAGAAGATAATTCACTTTGCTATGTGAACAGCCTTTATAAATCAACACGAAAGTGTTGAAAGCAATATCTCAGCAGTTGTGTTGATTGTATATAGGGACTTCAGCTCCGCTCGGCATGCTTTATTTATTTTATTATTTGAGTTGGCTGCTAATTTTGTTTGCCGGTAAAAGACAAAACTGTGATTTCTTTTAGTTTTAGAGCCTTTCACACTAATAACCCATCATAAAGAATTTTTAATAATCCAGAAGAACAAATAGCAAAATAAAAACACAGCAAAGTGCAGAAGAATGCAGCTCGTGCACACACAAACCCTTAGCAAGTGGCAACGCAGAATATTAGTTCCGATTAAAGGATTTGCGCCAACACGTACATTGTGATATAAACCTACCCTCCGGCATCCGGTGATCTCGGACCATTGTGTTTGTCTTCTTTATGATTCATCTGCATTCCCGTTTTATTGGCTGTCTCTTTCAGAAATGATATGTTTCATTTTTGGACTGCACCAAATCCTTAAATGATATTTCTGGCCGTGGTATGACAGTTTTATTTTTTCTTAGCCTATTAATTCGCCAGATGAAAATGCATTTTATATTTCAGACAGAGACAACATGCATTATCATCATTTAACTATTTCCCTCTTATGATCCAGATAAATGGCAGGAAGCATCGCTATTGTCTTAATCCTTTTTCCGGAGGGCTCTGAATTCTGAGTATCGTGTTCATGTGAATTATTGTCACACCTGCATTACTGTATGTAAGATAATACATTTATTTTCAGATTGACCTTGTCTTGAACTTGTCATGCAATCTTGTATAGAATCTTCAACTATAGTGATTTGTATAGGTGTACCGTAAAGAAAAGGCAGAGGAGGGGTTGAATAAACTTAGACAAACAGCTAAATGCACAAATGAAATACGTGAAGGGAACTGTTTTACCTGCAAAGAGCTTTGTGTCTCTGCCCATCTGGTTCTACACAGCTCTGCTAAACAGTAAGGCCTTGTCTGGCAGGGCAGGAGATGTGATTGGACAAAGAAAGAGTCTCTCACTTCTATTCTAGAAGCGGTTTCCCCCTATATTTTTTTTTTTTTTGCCAAACCCTAGTATTTTAACAAGGAAAAAGAAAGAAGGGGGATAGAATATAAAGAATATATATGTGTTTTGAACTTTTAAATACTTTTTGAATTCTTTAACCTCCCTAGCGGTAACTCCGAGTGTGACTCAGGGTAGAAAAAAGTTGCTGAAAGCGGTAACCCTGAGTCACACTCGGGGTAGGTAAACCTATGGGAAATATAGTAAATACAGTGCTTACCTGATCTACCGGAGTCCCACGTTGTCCATCACCACGATCCCAGTCTTCATTCTTCTTCCTCTGGCGTCTTGCATCTGCACACGATGAGTCACCGTGGGAGTTCCCGGTGATATTGGTGCTTGTGTACGTTGCAGGCGGGCAGGGCAGGAAATTCAAAATCCATTTGTATTGCATTCAATAGAAAATAACTGTATTGATTGCAGTACATTGGATTTATATGTGTAAAAGCAGTACATTGTTTTCAAAAACATTTATTTTACAGTATAAAGAATAGTATGACTTTATTATTTATTTTTTTTTTAAATTAAAACATTTAAAAAAATATATAAATATATATATATATATATATATATATATATATGTTTT
>NC_092865.1:16444714-16467550 GCF_032062135.1 Pyxicephalus adspersus | reverse complement strand
ATCAATGAACTCATGCATGGGAGTTATGTCACCCTGCCCCGGCCAATCAAGATACGCGATTTAACAAACTTTTGTAATAGGTATGCCATGCTTTTCTACTCTCACCACCTTTCATTTACAGGTGCTGTCATGACCTATCCCACTTTTTTCGTTTTTGTTAGAATATTTTATTTGGTAAAAAATATTTTGTTTTTTTTTTGTATTCAAATATCTGAATTAAAATGAATAGAGAATAGATGCTTTAAGAGCATTCAGGGAAAAAAAAATTAGGATTGAACCTGTCACTAAAGCAAACATTTCCAAAAAAATCATATCATCCAAAAGAGAGATTACTTTCAGTGAACAAGGCAAGTCAAAACAATCAGCAGATCAGGGATACTGACAACTGAATGTTACATTCAAATGTAAAAATGTTCCATTAAAAAGCTCAGCTTGAACTTACTGATCCAATTCCTGAGACTTCATATTGGTTAATTAGGGCGATTATCCTATTAAAGGATTAATGGGGAGATTTAGGGGGTGGGTGGGGTTGCAGTGCCAAGCTTACAGAACAAAGTGAGATTTGAATATGAGCTGTCTATGAGGTCTATTTATAAAGCAGGGAATCTGATATTCATTAAACATTGTCTGGTGGAGGAACTGTTCAGCTATATGTTTTTTAAAGTGGAACTAGTCCCTCTTTCAAAATTGGCAATCCTGCAGGTATCTATTGCAGATAGGGGCAGTTGATGTCCCTTTTGCAACAACTATTCTTACCAGCCTGATCGTTGCCCAACGTTCACTGAGCTGTGCAACAACCGCAACGGCATGGGGCCGATTGAGTATCGATGGGTTTAATTCCACTTTAATGGTAATGATTATTTTTTCCACCAAAGAATGTTTGGTTAATGTCAGAATAATTGCTTTGTACACTCACTGGTCACTTTATTAGATACACCTTGCTGGTACCAGGTTGGACCAGACCCTTTTGTTTTCAGAACCGTCATATTTATTTGTGGCATGCATTCAACAAGGTGTTGGAAACATTTTACAGGGAGATTGGTCCATGATGGCACTCATGTTCTTTCAGTTTTTCTGCATTCCTTAGTGGTAAAAAAAGTGTTTTGTTCTTTTACTTACTGTGGCCTTAGCTCCAACCCGTCCAATCAATCTCCTCTGAAATTCTGACTTTAACAAGGCATTTTCACTGAATATTTTCCTTTTTTGAACCATGCTCATGTAAAATGGTTGTGCATGGAAATCGCAACAGATTAGCAGCTTCTAAAACACCCAAATCAGCCCACTAGGCACCAACAACCATGACATGTTCAGAGTCACCTAAATCACCTTTATTCCCCATTCCAATGCTCGATTTAATCTTCAGTAGGTCATCTTGAAAATATCAATATTCTTAAATGCATTAAGTCTCTACCATGTGAATGTCTGATTAGATATTTGCTTTAAAAACAAAACAGTTGTACCTATTGAAATGGACAAGGAGCATAAAAAGTTTTTTTTACTCAATCCTTATTGATTGTTTTAATTTTACCTTTGAATGTACCTTCTTTGTATGCTTCTTGTCATCAAATGCTCACTTTAAAATACATCGATTTGTGAAAGCTTCACTTTAAGATGCATTTTGAATGTTTCTCACATGTATATTTAATGCATTTGCAAATACCGTCACATCTTATCATTTGGATTACATAAAGCAGAACAAGTTGGGTTCCAAGACTTTCACAATTCCCATCATTCCCATTAAATGAAATTGAATGTAGACGGGGGCAGACCATGGGCAGCAAATGCTAGATGATAGTGGTCATTTTCCAGGTAATGATGTGAGCTCCATATGTCTTGCTACAGTTTCTAAAGCACAGGAGACAGGAGTTTGTGACAATTTCTGTTTAGCCAGATCAGGGGATCTCCATCTACCAGGGTCTACACCCACTTGCTGACTAGGTAGAAATATTGTACCTATGGCCAGAGAGAGCAAGTCGTGACCTTGTTGTTGTACCCTGTATTAGGATAGGTGGGGTAGGAAGGTGTCATTGCTGGAATTGCAACCGTATTGTCCGAGTTGGCCCTGTGTTGGGCAAAAAAGGCCACAGTTGAGAGTATACTGTTGCAGTTACCTATAGTTGCCACGGTATAATATTATAGTTTTCCATGCTTTGCAAAAATGGTGATTGAACGGTGCTCCAATACCTCCCCCCCCCATGCCACTGATCTGCCTATTATATATTTTAAGAGCTTGGATGAGTTGGCTTCCATCTTCCAAGTTGTATACTCACTGGCTGACTACGTAGTAATATCCTATCTGCGAGGAAAAGTCAGAAGAGAAAAAAGGGTGTATGCTAGGTTGCTGTTCCCTGATTAGGATAGGGTGAGAAGGCAGTGAATTGCCACAGTTGGGAGTATACAGATACAGATGAACGGGGTATTGTTACAGTTGCCCATATGTTGCCATGTTTATACCACTGATCTGCCTATTATATATTTCAGGGACTATCCTACAAATGAAACTTTTGTTCCCATCGCCACCTACCTATAATAGTGATCATTAAACAATGCATCTATCTTATATTTTTATTGTATATTTCCCAATATGGGATTAGAGAAGGAGGAGTTATATTCCATGGTGGGTTAAAGAGCCAAGGGCTTTGGTTCATCCACATCACCTACCATCACCCACAGCTAAAATGTTAGTTTTTGGCTGGTCTGATCGTTTAGAGAACAATGTCCTTGTTAATGTGTTATTAGATTTCATACCAGTGTGAATTGCATCAGTCCATATACTAACATTTACAATTCATTTACTTTCCTGGATCTTGTTTTACCAAGAACAGTCAGCACGGGCTTTATTAATTTGGTATTTTGTTACTGCCAAAATAGAACGCCATTCTTTCATATTCAGTGTTTCCTGACCTTTTTAGAATGGGGGAACCCTTGATATAACGTTCAGGTCTTCAGGGAAACCCCTCTATGATTACTATATCCAGGACTCACAGTACATTAGTGTGGCCAGTAGGAAGAATGTCACACCTACAGATAGCCAAAAAGATCATCGGTGTCACTTAAACCTGAGAAACACAAGTTGCTCATTGCTCAAGGAACCCTAGAGTCCCTTGGAACCCATTGCTTGAGAAACACTGTTCTATACCATTTACTGAAATCAGGAACCATACATTTCAGTTGTAGCTTTACATATAAAGCAGATAGTATGCCCCCCTTTCAAATGGTAGGTAGCCTTAAAGCAAAAGGGGGGTGTCCTTTTGAAAATGGGTGGGACATGAATATGAAAATGTTGCAATTCATGACTGCCAAGGAAAGTGTAAACCCTTAAAATAACCCTTACATTCCTTGTAATTTCTCGATGACTACTCTTTGCTTTTGCCAGCATTGTAACTCATTTATTGGGATGCCGTAACTCCTCATGCCACCATGTCTTGTGCCAGAGCAGCTCCACAGCTGCCATCTGGGACCAGCCGTTCATTGATCTCTGCTCCTGTTCCATATTAAATAACAATATATTTTGCATGACTGAATACTTGGCTTGTAATTTAATCTAGTGCTTCACTTGCTGCTCATAAACCTATTAAGCTTTTTTGTCATCGGCTGAGCCACCGTTGATTGAATTACAGTCCCATTGCTCTGCCACCAATCGCATTCTTCAGGCAGCAACAAGCGAGTCGATGATTTATACCGCACGTTGAGTGTGTATTTGTAATTTCCTAATGTGCTCCTGTTAATCTACACGATGAACGATGGGAATCTTTTTTCGTCTGGACAAAGAGCAACATGAGGACATCACCAGATACTGTAAACTTGGAGGTTTATACCTTTCATCTCTTAGACCATACCTAATCTGGATAATGTGACCCAAGGAGAAAGCAGACTTTATTGCACCATGTAACTCAGCCAGCTAAATAAATGTAGGGAAGAATGTAAAATAGGACCCCAGCATACAACTTTTTCTCCCTGTCTTTCTTTATAGTCTTCTACTAATGTAGGGTAAGTTTTTTTAACTAATTTTTGTTTGGAAATTACTAAAAAAAATAATTACACTGTAGTGGTCTGAGCTGCCAGAGATGAGTAATAGCCAAATCCTGGTGCAAGTTTCCTCGCACACATTCAGCCTTGAAGACTGAGAACATTCGATGAGTGCTGGGGCATCATGAACCTATTTTCTTGCATTGGCAGACAATGCCAACAGTGGACCCTTGTGCAAAACTGACATGGGGAACCCCTTCCCAACTGACTCCTGTGGAGGCTCCAGTTGGCTATAAAGGTCTGGATCCTCATTCAGCAGCACACTTTGCACCTCCCTATGTCTGCCCCTGCCCCTAAGGATGGAAGAGTGGGGGTAACATTACCACAGTGCCCAAAACTCACACACAGAGATGCAGATATCAAGGCTATCATCAAAACAGTGCAGCTCTCCTGAGGTCGTACACCAACAGAGTAGAGGCAAAGAGGTAATGGCATCACATAAAGACACCTGGATATGGAAAGCATGCTGAAGGGCCTTTCAATTGGATTGTGGTGCTAACTGGGGAGCAATGTGATAATGAGATTTAGGCTTTAACATTGTATTTTTTTTTGTTTTGGAAAAGCAAAGGTTCACCAATATTCTCCTCGACACCATTAAAAAGTGTAATTCAATCACTTGCTGTTTTGATCCAATAAAAATATTGTATAAAAATGTGCTCATTCAATTATGCACAGTAAAATCTGCTTCTTCTGAAATGCGTATGTTTTTTTCACTTAATAGGCCCCCTGTACTTTATAAAAGATGGTTGGAATCTATTGCAAATATACCTGTTCCAAGTTGCCTGTCATTATCCGTGCCCAAAGCTCAGGCCAGGTGTGTGTAGTGGTAGAACAGCACAAAGCAGCTTTTATATGTACAGAATTACACAGAATTCCAAACTAGCAGCATTCACAATTCTCAAGACACTGTATATTTTACAAGGGGACAGATGATTACCAATCCCCCTGTATGTTTGCCTAATGCTAAAGGGAACCTGCCAGAATGGGAATATTAAAGTACCAGCCAAAATAGTGTATTATGGTAGCTGAACTTTAATGATAGAATTTAGTACATTATTACTTTTTTATTAGTAATTTTTCATCATATATATATATATATATATATATATACTGACATTGTCTAGCAAAAATTTTAGTTGGCCATGAGATTGTGGTGCGGGTATCGCATCTTTATTCCAGGGAACCGCTGCCTCTGGGGAGCGTCTCGTAGTGGCAGCCCCAGAGAGAATGAATAGAGGTGGCAGTGAGCGGTACTAGTACTGATCACTGTCATCAAGTATCAAATGTGCAGATGCTGATTCTTTAAGAACCAACACTTTATTGTGAGTGACCAAGTGGCTGTCAAGGTGCCAGCTGCTAGGAGCAATCCCAATGCACTTCTGAACCTACTCTTACCGAGTTGAGCTGGATCAGCTTTTTGTGCTATTAAAAAAGAACCATACCTGCTGCTGTAGCTGCTTTAAAAGTGTTTACTGGAGACAGGCTTTAGGCCAGGGATAGGCAAACTATGGCCCACGGGCCGAATACGCCCTATAGGGATGTTTCTCCGGCCCTGGCCGGTGCCACCCCAAGCAGGGTTAGAAGAAGGACCCCGCTGGGGGGTGCACCAGCCTGAGCTATGGAACACGTCCCCCGGATCTGAGCCTGCGATAGGAGAGCGGGCAGGTTTGTCTGCAGTGACACAGCCCGCCCACTCTCCCATGGCAGGCTTGGATCTGCGATGGAAGAGTGGGCGTAGTTATGCCATCATGACATCACATTCAGTGGCGTCATGATGGCATAACCTTGCCCACTCTCCCATAGGCCCAGCCCCTCTGTTAAGTTTTTTTTCAGATTGTGGCCCCTGAGTCAAAAAGTTTGCCCACTCCTGCTTTAGGCTGTTTGCGACTCCCTTAAAAACCCTTAAAAATTAAAAAAAAACAGCTTTTGCTGCAATACTCATGACTTCTCTGAGGGTGTACCATGCAGTACCCTTTACTCTGTAACAAAATACCCCTATTTTTCTGGTTGAATGATCCGTATCCTTGCACACAGAGAACAGCACTCATTATCTATTCCGTTATCTTTAGTCCCAGGTTACAATATGAAAACCACTAACCACATTGAAAATGCAGCATGTTACGTTTTGCTGTGGCAGTTATTATTATTAATATTAATAACAATAATAAACATCATTTATTTAGTGCCAACATATTACGCAGAGCTGTACATTAAATAGGGATTCTGGTCCAATGATTTGCACCGTGGCTACAGCTGCGGGCATGTGGAAATCACGTTGTTCATGGTGTGGTCAGGAGCTGTTAGGTGTGTGATTTCACACCATGGATCTGAAAGAGCCCATACTCAGACACAAACTGTTGTTCTTAATAAAAAAAAAATGTTTTTTAACACATAGATGGGAATTATGATTCTGGTACCACATCCCTATTTAAATTTCAAAAATCTTTCTTCACATTTCTATTTGAGATATTTTAGGTACCTTAACTAAAAAACCTAAATTGTGTTATAAAATTACGATATTTCTTTATTTATGCTCATAATAAATAAATAAAAAACTTGAGTACATTATATAATCATACATTATCTAAAACACAGTTGTAATAATTTTCCATTCACTATGCATCTATTTCTACATATTTTTGTCCTTGACGCGTTTCGCCATCAGGCTTTATCAGAAGGATATTCAATCATGAAAATGCATCAAAAATTATTTTTGCTGTGTAAATTTTAATACTAAGATTTCTCCCACATCAGATAGTGACTGCAATACTTGGTCTAACAGTTTATCGTCTAAGTGAAACTATTAAATCACCACTATCAGCCTTTCTTGTAACCTTCTGTCTTCTTCACTGATCGCTCCTATATGTATGACCTTTATGAGAAAAAAGAGAGAAAACCACCAAGAGAAATTATTTTATGCCAAATTGCAATGCAATAAACAATAAGAATATTGGATTTTTAGTAGTCAATCAGTATATTGTTGTCCAACCAGTGTTATGTCTTGATGCTAACATAGGTTAATGAGCTTTGGATATGTTTTGGAAATATTACTTAATATTAGAACCAGAAGACTCTCCATTGCAGTTCTTACCTCTGTATGTGTAGTTGGGTTGCTGGAGATATAGTTCTGTAAACAGTCCTGCGAAGGTGTTCTGCTGACACACGGCTGTACGCTCACCACATTTGCTTCGTCAGCAATTTTTCTTCTGAACACAAAACATTTTCAAGATTTTGTTCAGTGAAAATGATATATTCCATTTCCAGCTCACATCGTTCTGGGGCTTCAGAATTTCCTGTGTGCATATTTCATCTCCCTGCTGACTCCTGACTTATTTTCTTCATGTTATGAAAGAGTCCTTCACTGCCAACTGCCAGTGCCCGCTACACTGTTTCTCTCTATTATCTTTGGCAGATCCAGCAGAGGAGGGAAAGCTGACACTCTAATGAGATTATTAAAATATACAAAGAGCAATGTGGTGACTACGGTGCAACTACTCACAGGGTTTCTGTGAAACAAAAGCTGGCTTTGCTTTATTATAACATTAGCAAGGTTTTAGATAGCATCAGGTGGTTTCAGGAGATAACTCCGGGATGTACTGTTTGATTGGGCAGCCAAGTGGCAAATGACATTTAATATAGATAAATGTAAAATTATGCACTTGGGAGATAACAACATGCATGCTTCATACTGTCTAGGGGGAATACATTTGGGGGAGCCAGAAATGGAAAAGGATCTGGGGGTTCTGGTAGATCACAGACTTAATAACAGCAAGCAATGCCAAGCTGCAATATCTAAAGCTAGTAAAGTACTTTCTTGTATTAAAAGAGGAATAGACTGCAGAGATGGAGACATAATCCTGCCCCTGTACAAAGCATTGGTCAGACCACATCTGAAAAATGCAGTCCAGTTTTGGGCACTAGTTCACAAAAATAACATTGTGGTATTGGAGGAAGAGCAGAGAAGGGCAACTAAACTAATAAAAGGAATGGAGGAGCTCAGCTATGAGGAGAGATTAGCTGAACTGAATCTATTCTACCTTGATAAGAGACGTATAAGGGGGGATATGATCACCCTGTATAAATATATAAATGGTCCATATAGAGAACTCTCTTCCCCATTATTCACTTTGAGATCATTACAAAGAACAAGAGGGCACTCCAGGTAAGAAAGAGATTCTTCACTGTAAGGTCTGTGAAAATGTGGAATCGGCTCCCTCATGAAGTAGTTTCAGCAAGTACTATAGATTGCTTTAAGAAAAACCTGGATGTTTTTCTAGAACCACAGAATATAACTGGGCATTAAGGCTTTAAAGTATAAATAACAGTGACTGTTGTCCAGGGAACATCTGATTGCCTCATGGAATCGGGAAGGAATATTTTCCCCTGTTGGAGCAAATTGTACCAGGGTTTTTTTTGCCTTCCTCTGGACCAACTATGTCTCATAGGTTTTTATATCTGGAATATGTTTATTTACCTAGTGGTTGAACTTGATGGACTTATGTCTTTTTTCAACCTAACCTATGATGTAACTATGTAACTATGTAACTCAAACAATATTTTATTTCCTAATTACAATCCATCATTGTATGTCTACAGTTACCACATTTGGCCACCAGAACAAATTTAAATAGAGAGGGATCCCAGGTCTTCTGATCTTGAAGCTCATGGTCCACTCACACATTGCACCATAAAAGGTCAAGTGCACAATCCAGAAACCTTCTCCATTTAGTATAAAGAAGCAAACAGGTGATCAGCACGTTTAATGAAACCTTTACTTGTTCAACTACCACGCACATCACTTCAGACATTGGAGGATCTCAATGTTTAGAGCTACAAGTGTTTAAAGAACTTTAGAAAAAAAATCAAAGGGTTCTAGACTTTGTAGGCCTCCATAGAATTACTTTTCTTACACTACTTTTATACTATAAAGACTGCTTATAGTTCCTTTATATATTTTGCTGAGCAAGTGATGAAACTACAATACAATACATGGAGGATTTCTAAAGTTATAGGTAAACATACTAAACATAGTGACAAATAAAGGAACTAAAGTAAAAAAAAATCCCACTTACCTTTAATCTCGCAGATCCCTCGATGGTGCTAGATCTTTCCTGTTCATCCCGGCGCAGAGGAAGCACAGGGCACCGCCATCTTCAGTCTTCTTTTCCGTACTTTTTCCTACGTCACCCAATCTCGCACTGTGCAGGTGCGAGATCTGGTGACATAGCCCACTGTAAACGGGAAAAAAGAAAGAGAGCTCTCAATGCGCATGAAAAAATGCCCCTTCTGTGCATGGCCAATCTCGGGAATGCACAAAAGGAGCATCCAAAAGAGCCTCCCAGGATATGTGACGTAGGTATCCCGGGATGCTCTGCGCTCCTATTCAGTCTTGATTGCCGCAGCCTTTATGTAAAGTAAAAAATTTGAGTTTAGGTCCACTTTAAGGTGATTTTAAGGATATAAAATGGATTCAAGCTTGCTAAAGTTAAATTTCAACTATCCTGGACCTGTTTTTTTGAGTTCTTGCAAGTGATTGTTACCCACCACAAGTTTTGCATGCTTCTCGTTGTTCATTCCTTTTGCCTGATTGAAGACATTTCATATGAGCTGGTCCACAAGCTGTACCTTACATTTAAATAATTCCTCTTGATATTAATGGATTATTGTTTTGGAAGTTAATGTCTTCCTTCTAAAATAATGTTGCATTGATGAGTGAGCTGCTTACAGAAACAGTATTCTCATCACATGTTGCAGATCTAATGGGACAGAAATAGAATAGAATTTTTTTTAATACAAAACTTTCAATTGCACCTAAAAAGTTATATCATTGTTAGAAGTTTTTGTCTTTTTTCTGGTAACGCTACAGTACACAAAGAAAGTTGTGTGCTTACAACCTTGTGACGGCAGTTAGAGGAAGGTAGTTTTCTGTTTCAATGAAGATATAGTTCAATAAGACTGGTTTTGCGGAACTCAATAGGAGCGATCTACATTACAACGTCAAAGTCCTTTCATGTATGACCCGGATATATGTTCTTTATTCAGCTATGACTAAGAAGATAAAAAGTTGTGGCAAACGATGTAGACCTTCTCATTCTTATGCATAAATAATACACAGATGTCTTTGCTGAATCTCTTCAACAACAATAATAGTGTTGCAAATGACAGAATGACAATAATGAGATATTTCAAGAGGCTGAAAACATTGCAAGGTCCAGAGGTGCTGCAGTACATCTAAATGCAATTTCTGGAGTTAGCGTTTTAGTTCGTCATGACCTTCCACAGTAAGAGGGATTACCAGCACTGGAATTCATCAAAACAAGGTAATTCATTATATAAAAAAGACAATATGTTGAAGGCTCATACAGCCTTTTATGAACAATACAAGTGAAGCAATATTGGCCCCAAACCATTAAAGAAATTCTGTCATTTGAATCAATGTGAAAAATGCATGACTTCTTGAAAGGAGACATGGAACAAATGCTTGCCTTGCTGCTTGTGGTGCCAAATTGGATTTCTGGTCCCTTGCTGCATTTAGTGGTTCAGTTAAACGACTCTGAAATCACTTCTATATACTTTAGGAACCACAGAGATTGTGAAACTGACAAAATCCTAAATGTGTGGACTAGACACAATGGGCAGAACGGTTGGCTCAGTGGCCCTTGCAGCGCTACGTCATAGGTTTAAATTTCAGTCAGGGTGCTATCTACAAGGAGTTTGTATGTTCTCCCTGTGTTTGTGTGGGTCTCCTGCCAAATCCCAAAAACATGCAGTTAGATTTACTGTCATCTCCCTTCAATTGGTCATAGGGTGTGGTGGGGACAATAAATGTGAGGCCTTTTGAAGTACAATTTGTGATATGACTATGGACTATGTAAAGTGTTGTGTATTTTGTCAGGGCTTTATAAATACAGTGGTACCTTGGTATATGTCCTTAACCCGTTCCAGATCCTTGGAGTTATACCCAACAGGACTTATACCTAGCAAATTTTTCCCATTAGAAATAAAAGGAAAATGATTAATCCGTTCCCATGAAAATCATAAATGGCATATTATACATTGATGGGGCTGTATGAAATAATTTAACCACTGGTTAATACTAAAATACATAAATACAAAAGCAATTAGATGAAATAAATGAAAATGTAACCTCACTTTACCTTGCAGAGAATAGTTGAGTGCCTACTACGATGGTGCTGAGAAGGGAGGAGGAGGAGATGTTATGTAATTCACAGCGAGTTATAGCTCGGGTTGTTCACTGAATGGTGGCAACTGGCGTACTGACGCTCGTGGGCAGTCGTGGCTTTGTCTCGAGAGAGGTAAATAGGAGTACCGTGCGGTGTTATGACTCATTTTGACCCATACAAGTTCTAGCACAAAGGTTGTATACCAAGCAAAATTTTTTGTGTCCAAACTGGACTTCTACTAAGCTGGACTTATTCAAAAGTGGACTTATACCGAGGTACCACTGTACAAATAAATAAAAAATCTTTAGCCAGTGATTTCACTTTATTACTGCAGGAGATGGCAATTTGTACATGCTTCATGTCTTCTTTGCAAGGAGCCCTTTATTCCATACACTGATTTAGGCAACATTTCCCCTTTTCGGTACACAACAGAATAAATTGACATTGCTGGATTTTCCAGGCGTTGGAGAGATTGTAACTAATCATATGGAAAGTAACTTATTTCATTCTAATTCTCCTAGATTGTAAGCTCAATTGGTCAGGGTCCTTTTTTTCTTCCTGTTCATACTTTACTTTGGTTATTCTAACATACTAGAAAAAAATGTTGGTACTTTATAAATAAAAGATAATCATAATAATAAAATAAGTCCTATTGTGTGATACTTATCCCACTTCTTAGATTGTAAGCTCTTCTGGGCAGGGTCCTCTCCTCCTGTGTCACTGTCTGTAGCTGTCTCTCATTTGCAACCCCTATTTAATGTACAGCACTGTGTAATATGTTGGCACTATATAAATACACTTTATTAAAAATAATAATAATATAAGACCTTCTCTGAAGCTAATCATGATTGTTATTGTCTGCTTGAAGCTTCAGATTGATTTACTGTTCCATAAGAGGGCAGTAAAGTCACATAACACCATGCTGCTAACCAAATCGGCATTGTACCGGCAGCCTGATGAAATCTCTCTAGCTGGATTTACGCCGGTATTTTAAAAAATGCCTGGAAATCCATGTATATTAGATATTGACAGATTTGCAGATGTTTGTCAGGCATTTATCTGCATCAAATTAATGTGATGTTTTTCCACTCTCCATCAATATCTGTCAATACCAGCCTGAACTAGCTGCTATCTGCAGTTGCTTTTTGCAGAATGTTGTATGACGCAGATTTGAAGTACCCAAGAAAGGTGCTGACCTTCAGTAACTTATGGGCCATTCAGATGAATGGCTTTTTCACACCTGATTGGTTGGGGTAGGGGTGCAGGAAAACAGTGCGAGTCACAAGGTGGTTAACCATCAGTGAGAGTTCAGCCTTATCATTGAGATAAATATAGCACCGCAGGCATTTTTAATTACAAAAAATACTAAATTGTAAATAAATTGTTTTATTTCTGTTTAGAGTTTTATTACGTTACAGCTATATGTATTAATACATTCATATATCGTAAATGGGGACCCCTTAACTTGGAAAAGGATAAACAAAGTTAGAATGACTGTCTGTCTGTTTCTAGTTGTGTATAAAGTAGAAAATGTTTTTTTTTTTCCTGAAGATGCAAGAAATAGGAGAAAATCTCCTAAAAGTAAACAGAATTTCCATGACGAGTTGTCCTAGGTATAAGTTTGCCTATTGGAAGGAATCCAAGTCAGTGAGTACTGTCACCAGGACACATAGACGGCCTGATTTTCTTATAGGGACAACTATTTGCCTCTCCAAGGCTGGAGAGGATACACTTTTCACAGTGAAGCTGGGTGATCCAGCAAACCTGGAATGTATTTCCTAAAAGTCATTTGTTTTTTGTTAGCAAATGTTTTCAGTCCTTAACCAAATCCATTCCAGGTTTGCTGGATCACCCAGCTTCCCCGACAAAAGTGCATCCTCTCCAGCCTTGGAGAGACTTAATAAATCAGGCCCAATGAATCTATAAAATTGCTGCTTCCCCGTCTCTTAGATTGTGAATTCTTTGGGGCAGGGTCCTCTCCTCCTCTGTCACTGTCTGTATCTGTCTGTCATTTGCAACCCCTATTTAATGAACAGCACTGCGTAATATGTTGGTGCTATTTAAATACTGTTTTTATTATGAATATTATTAATATTATTATTATTAATATTAATAATAATAATAATAATAATCATTAAACTATGTTCTTTTACACTTACTGGTGACAATCATTAAATACCCTTACTGAAGCATTAGATCCACTTTATATTTGATGGTAAATATATGGTAAACTGTTCTTAACTTCTTTCAATTCAGTATGCATTTATGGGCTACAAATCAGAAGGTAAATTGTGAATTGATAAGTTAACCAATTCCAAGATTTGGTATTTGGGTTTTTAGAAAGCAAAAATACCATGATCAAATTTTCTTCCTCCAGGAAGTTTTCATTTTTTTAACACTTACAGTCAGACTCGTATTTCATTCAAATAATGAGCAATAAGGGTTCATCTCCCACTCAATCATTCACAATTATGTTATTCTAATAAAGTTAAAGCATGTTTAACATATGGCCTCTGCTGAGTTTTTGAGCTTTGATCTTCAAAGTAACTGGAGCTGATTCAATTCACCATTTTTTCCCTTTTGGATACCAGCACTGAATACAACTGGTATATCATTAAACTGGAGCCCATTCAATTAGAGGTTTCTCAAATTTAAAGCAGAACTTAAATCAGGAGAAATTGTGTTCATATTGTTATGTGAACTTGTGCATATTCATATTTAGTTCATTGGACATAGAACCCCTCTGCTCGTGTTCTTACTTTGGGGAAGATTTACCTGGTCCTTGTGGCATAAATGCACATAACAGAAATTCAAAGTTTTGCAACCAGAACAAGAATTCTAAACTCCTTACTTGCAGGTTACTTTATTGATTGGAGCACTATTTTTCTTTGACTGGTGTATGCAGCAACACAGAGATATATTTATGGACATCCTCAAGTATATTCTATCTCTTGTGCATTCAGATATCTGTCCCATCATAGATAGACTTGTTTCTTGGTTCGGATGCATTTATTTCCACCATTAGCTTAGGGACCTCAGAATGACATTGGCCTTGCTTTGGCTTTGCTTCTTACACCTATATCAATGTATGTTTTTTAAACTAATAATCAGGGAGCTTTTATGTTTTGGAAGATGGAATAAAAGTTTAGCCAAACAATTTTTCCTTCTTAGAAACCTAAACCCACAGCTGATCCAGAAGAAAAAACTTGTAAAGCATGGATACAATTGCTCCAGAAGGTTAACATTTCCATGCAAATCCCCAAAGACTATTGTATAAATCCATTCAGGTATTTAGTTATTTTCCTATAATTAATATTAGCCATTTTTTAGCAATTAAAAACAAATCCAACGTTTTAGGAAACAATCTACTGAATCAGCAGGAACTATTTTCTATGGAAGATTATTCCATACTTTACAACCTTTTCTAAGGAGCCAGTTTTGTGATTTGTGCTAAATCCTTCTGTTCTTTATGCACAAACAAAACCCTTGTCTTTTTTGTGATGACCTTGAATTAAATAACGTCTTTGGTTATAAAGATGCTGAATTGTAATCTCTGTGATTGTTAGTGATCATTTCCAGCTATAAAAGCAATAAACAAGCACTCTACAGACAGCTCTATTCTGTTCCATTGAGATGGAAGAATGCATAGAAGGTGCCCACTGCATCTTCTCCATTGGGCAGTTCTCAAACTTTTTTTACACTACAAACTAGTTTTAAGCAAAAACACTGCTACAGCCTACAAGAACTGCTGTGGCCCAGTTGAGGAAAGCCAACGACCCGGTGCCGGGAAACCAATGGTTGGAGGACCCCAATTTAGTAGATCTTAATATATCAGGTAACAGTTGTACAGATTCCAGATTTGGTGTCTGAGACAATCACATACATTCATCTTGGTCAATGAAAATCTATCATCTGTACACAGCATTACTAATGATGAGGTCCTACGTTTTTATTATATCATTTATTTTTTTCATGTTAATTGGATGCATGCTGAGTACTGTATATGTGTAACATTATAATTATTTTATAAATCCTACATAACACCCACACTCATCAGCATACATTTGCCTGTCTCTTCAAGATGATAAATTCATCTTTTTGCAGACATCCTACAAGGTCATCGTCTACTGTCTGACACAGGTCAGACCACCGATTCAGCCTTTCACCTTGTGGTTTGTACAAGTTACAATGTTGCAGTCTTATCACAGAAGGAGAGGAGACTGTGAAAATACTTCTACTTACCTGCAGCATAGCAATGGCATCATCTCAGCCTAGGCAAAGTCACTTGGCTGCAGCTTAAGGATAGCTTGAAAAATTACTTTTCTTTTCACTCATATTGACTTTTAACGTTAGAATATACATAAAACCAATTATTAAAATCTAAATCTAAGTTATAAAATTGCGTTCTGATCTGTGAGAAGAAGAGAATAGGGCAATGCTTCCTCCAGCCTGAAGCAGACTGATGATCCCAACGCTGTCTAGGCAAGGTCGCTGACTGGAGCTCAAGGCTTTTAAATAATAATAATACCCTATCTATATAGCTCTGACATAATGAACCTGATTAATTAATGCTCTCTAAAACTAGAGAAGATAACTATCATGGGTGAGCCTGAATGATCAAGCAAACCTGGCATGGATTTCTTACAAATCATTTGCTTTACAGTAGAACCCTGGTTATCGGGAACTCAGATAACCGGAAAATTCAGATAACCAGCACCAGACAGCTCTGCTTTGATTGCCCTGCAGATCTAGCAGAGCTGTGGCATGTGTTATCCATCCAAGAACACATATCACAGCTCTGTTAGGGCTGCAGGAGCAAACAGGAGAGCGGACCTGTCAGGAGAGCAGAGCAGAGCTCCGCTGATTGTTCCACTCTGTGATTGGCTGAGAAAAGGGAAACCCTGATGATGGCTCAAGCGTCATCAGGGTTTCCCTTTTCTCAGTTATTCGGCTGTTGCGCTAAATGGGGATAAGTCTTCCTATTCAAGTCTAGTGTTGAATGCCTGAGAAACCTTAGTTTCAGAGTAACCTCAGTTAACCAGAAAATACACTTATCCGGAATCAGCCATTATTATTATTATTATTATTATTATTATTATTATTAATAATAATAATAATAATAATAATAATAATAAACAGGATTTTCATTCCCCAGGGGTGCCAGATAACCGAGGTACTACTGTAGTTGGAAGATATTTTTAAGCCTGGATGAAAGCCATTCCATGATTGCTTGTTTATCTTCTTCTTGTTTATCTTCTTTATCTTCTTCTTCAATTTATCTTCTTGTCTTCTATCTTATCTGTCAACAGGTTCACTATCCTACCATAGTCATTTGTCCATACTCCAAAAAGAAGATCTTTTTCAGAAAACATATACTGTTGCTTTTGTATTGTGACTTGCCAGGCATATATCCAATGACAGGTCCACTTTGATTCAAGAAAAAAGGCAAAACACAGCCATAGATTATAGTAAATTAATTTAACTTTTCATGAATATTCTTAGATATATTACATTGTATTAGTGAAAACAAATGTTGATTGTGTCACTGAAGTCCTTTTTTCTAGGTAAATGAGAATAAAAAAGTGTGTTTATAATAAAAAAATATCAAGCCACTATTTTTAAAGGTTTACCAATAAAGTTACCATGGCCTCTTACCAAGTTATTATGTCATTACTTATATAAATCAGCAATTTCCTATTATATGTTTTCCTCTAACCAAAACTAGCTAATAATTACAGCAACCACTTCAGCACTCCCAGAAATGGCTTAATGGGCTCCTTTGGTTTTTTATTATAGGTGGTAATCCCCAGCCAATTAGCACCTCCATTCAAGGCATAGAACAACACTCACTGTATTCTTATCATGTGGATAAGCCAAATACTTGTGTTCTGCAGGAAGCTCTCTGTTTGTTATAGGAGATTTATGGGTTACCACACAACAGGGCTGCTTTTACTACACAGACCTCTTAATGGGGGAAAAGTCATTTCCTTTGTGAGACAGTTGCAGCATTATGAGTAAATAAAATGCATTGATCCAAATGAACCAGTACTTGGTGGCAATTAAGGAGCATTAACACCCAGCAAAAACTATAATTATACACAGATAACTGTGAAAAAAAACCTTGCTAGTAGAGCCTTGTTTTATTTAATTATATGATTGAGACATGTCTTATGGAAAGCTATGTTTTCCAAAGCTAAAGTTCTTGCAAACATTTTATACACCAATGAATTACAGAAATTATTTTGCCTACCAGGAGATTTGTACTTCTGCCCAACCAGTTCTTTAACACTGAAAGCCCTACCAGTGAGCACAATCAGATTAGTGGCTTTTCTCTGTTGTGGACAAAATAATTCTCAAACCCCAAAATTGGAAATCTTCATTCTATATACCATAGTAAATAGATATAATTCCTAGAAATACCTTCTTTTCTTATATGCAACCTATATTTTCCCAAATAATTGCTGCAACCACCTCTTCTTGGATTATCTTCTGTTTCCGGTCAATTTACAGGACACCATACCAACAACAAAGCAGTCAGCCTGTGCAGAACACGAGCAACCATATCTTCTGGCTCATCCATTGTTTTAGATTCATAGCTACTCCCATATGGATTACTGGTGCCAAAGCAACATTTTGGACTTATCCTAGCCTAGCCCTTTGAGTTACTAGGAAAAGAGAGGACTTAGAGTTCATTAGGACACCACTTACAAACGTATTTACTGTACACTATTTTTTCATAATATTCTTTTAGAGTATATGTAGGGATGCAATGATGCATGTGATGTGATACAGATGGACTATGAAGTCCTCTCCCTTTCCGCAAGCTATGAATAGTCATTTCTTGCTCTGTCCTCATAATTATATGTTTCTTGTCAGCTTGTGAGAATCAGGGGTGTAGTGGGGTGGGCACTTCGTGCCTTCATTTTTTCGGGACCCCCATATAGGCTCTCCCTGCGTGCTGGTCACTGATAGTCTTCACTATTACTGTGCCCCCTCTTGTCTTTTCACGATTACCCCTGCTGAGGAGAAGAGCTGTTTGAGCCTTAAGCTACGTACACAGGTCAGATTTTTATCGCCCGATAATCGGCATCGGCCAATTATTGGGCGAAAATCTGGCGTGTGTACAGTCGTTGTCGTCCATCGTCCGAAAGACCGTCCTGCCGGATCCACGGACGATGGACGACAACCGATCCTAATAAAAGGGAAGGGGAGAGCGCGCAGCAGGGTGCCGCTCCGTCGCTCTCCCCCTCCCCTCTCCATAGAGCATGAACGGTGCTGTATGTACAGCACCGTTCATGCATCGTGCACTCCCTTGTCGTTGGAAAGGATCGTGAAAGATCCTTTCCAACGACAAAAATTGCAGGTGTGTAAGCAGCTTAAGAGCTATATAAGAGCTATATATCTAATAAGTACATAAATCATTAATCTTTTTTTTTTCAACCCCCTGGAGCTCAGATTTAGGTCCATATGTGTTCATAGGAGACAGTAAAAAAGCTGTTATGAGGGATATTAATGTCCGCCCTTCCTATTACAAAACCAAAGAGGCGATCATGTCTGCCACTTGGAATAAGCGGGATTTTAAATTTCAGACATATCCGTATCAGATCTTTGCTGACCTGGCTCCACAAACCATTCAAAAGCGTAGAGCCCTGAAACCTTTCCTGATGATTCTACAAAGGCTGGACATCAGATACCGATGAGGTTACCGGTTTAAACTACTTTTTAACTATCGAAACCAACTCCATTCTATCACCACTCCGGAGGAAGTTTAGGAACTTTTTGATAATTTAAAGTTGCAAAAGTCTCCATTTTCTTCGCCAGCTAAGACACAAATGAGATCACAGGGTTCACTGCGCATAGCGCCACTATGGGAAAGACCTTCTCAAAACAGGCACCCACCTGTCCGGAGATCATCACCGGTTAAAGACAACTCTCCTGGACCTAGCACCTAGGTGCTAAATTGCACACTGGGACTCACACTAAGGGTCAGTACGATATTATGTTTGGAGGAGGATTATAGTGAGACGTCACGCTGGGGATGACAGATATGTTTACTATGCTCTGTATAATTGATTTGTTCTTTGCTTTAGTTTTGATAAGGCTGTTTTTACTTGGGGTTCCACAGCAATGTTTTATGGGAGTGTATAGAAAAATTTTATGTAACAAAATGGACCAACAAGAGAACCAGTTTAAAAATCTTAAGGCTGACCTTTGCTTTTTCAGTATCTTTTAGAATAACAGCATCTGGTCAGGCATAGTGCTCCCATACGCAGAGTGCAGTGCGGCAACTAGAATGTTGTATATGGGCCCATACTGTTTTCTTTTTTTTATAGTATTGATTGCTCAACTTCGTATATAAACTCAGTATTACTGTACAAAATGCTCCTATAGAATTATGAGTTGAGTTTTTTCCCATTTTGAGATCTGTAAACGAGTACTGTATCCCGGTAACACATGGGCCACGCGCGCTCGGGAAGGCACAGCTCCCCCACTTTCTGGTTTTGTCCCCGCAAAAAACCACTTACTGCCTAAGCAGATGTTTGTGCACTGTTGGTGCAACCTGTTTATTGGAAAATAATGTATGGGTATTGTAAAAATTTGCACCTTGTGTGGAAAGATTCTAAACCACTGTAAATCCAGATGGTCAACACAATGAAGGAAAAAAATACAGAACATTTTCAGAAAGTCAGCAGCTTGATTGTTAGTCCAGGCACAGATAAATAAATCTTTAGGTTCCCGATAGATAAAATGAGCAATACAAAGGCATTAGGGATTAGCAAGAATGCCTCTGGCATTCTGGCGAAAATTTCCTCGAACTTCCCATGGTGAACCGATTTCGCGAAACCATCGAAAGATTGTGGAAATTATAACAGGAAGATTCACAGGGGATTCACAAGATTGCCTGGGAATCGTCCTGTTTGTGATCCCCCGGGCACTAGAGGGTTATTAACTTCTAGTGCCGCGGATCGCACACTTTTTTTTAATTTAAATCAGACCTCGATCAGCAAATTTACACCGGCCGTTCTAACTTAAAATTTCGGTAAGCAAAAACGTCCAAATTAGCCACGAGATCGAGTTTTAAAAACGAGAAAAAAAGGAATAATAGGACTCGAAAAAGGATTTTAATTCTCAAGCAGTCTAAAAAACTCAAAGGAGTTATTCATAGTATGAACATTCAGACAAAGTTAGGTTCAAACAGATCTTCTATCAAGGCATAAGTAAACAGATGCTGGTTGAATGTCCAGCAACATTCTTGAGTGCTTCCTTGATTATGGCATGTGTGCACTGCACACATCTCTGCTGCAGTACTGAGTAATAACCCCTAAATGTTGAAGGCTCAATGCTGCTTGTTACACCTAGCTTTAGATATGTTGTTTTCCTCTTCAGTGTATCTATGTAAGTGCTGTTTTTCTCATTAGAAGGATGTCACCATAATTGTAAGCATACTATCAAAAATCCTGTACTTGGCATAGATAAGCTGTCTGCTTGGACACCTTCATTTTGTGACTTTCCACAAAGACTGATCATGGAGCAGAGTAAAACAGGGAAATGCTTCCTCGTCTGCAGTAGACAGATTACATAAATCCAAGCCTAGGGAAAGGCAGCTGTCTGAAGATCAAATAATGGCTGCTAATAAATGATAAAAAATGCAGCCTATTTGAAATAGGGAATTTGTTGTGCAGGCTAATAAAGTTGGAAGGTTCATGTTAAGGGAGAGGCCTAACATGGTACAAGAAGACATTTAGGGCTGTGTTTGTATACTTTCACACATCAATGTGGCTGACAGAGCCAATCAAATCCTTATGCATTGCTCATCCCAATGCATATTAAAACCATTAGTTATTTATCAAAAGAGCACACCAGTCATAACAGTAAACTCCAAAGCTTCTAACATTGCCTTTCTCAACCTCTTTACCCCAGTGGAGCCCCTAAAATAAATTCCAGGGCTTGGGTAACATCTAGTAAACCAATGCATTGGGTATCAGTGGAAAAGTGCCCTCGAACATAGGGATCAGTTGGAAAAATATTCCCCCTACTGTGGCAGTCTAAATGTCACCCATAAAAACAACGATGGCCTTTGGTGTCATACTGTTTGATAGTTTGGTGGTGGCTTACAAACTATGCGGTCACCAGCAAATGGAAGGTCATTCATACACAGCTCAAGGAACCCCAATCAATCTCTGTAGGAACCCTAAGATTCCATGGAACCTTGGTTAAAAAGGCTCTTATAACTAATGAACTTCATTATTTTAGCCAATCCACCAGGCAAATAATTTATAAATACACCCCAAGGCCACATCTCAAAGGGCAGGACGCTACTAAAATTGCTAGGGATTCTTTATTAGGTGTTGTAAATGGAACAATGGCTCATTATGGAGTAAGCTATACAAAAAAACAGTGGTTGTCAATGTTGTATCAAATGTTGATCATTTGTGTGTGACCAACCACAACCCTTTGAGATGAATTTGTATTTTATTATATAACCCCATAGGGCAACACTGAAGTTTTTATATCTGGGACCTAAACCTAAACAGTCTATTGCAAACTGTATGATCTTGGTCAAAATAAACTCATACATTGATTGTAATTTGTATTGTTTATTGATGTTACATTTGTAGAATATTTTTATCTTAATTTATTGTTTTCCATCGGTAATACCTAAAATAAAGAAAAACAATAACTTGATACAACCTATTTATTGATTAATTTTATCATGGTTGCAGTCGTCTTTTTTGTTCAGATCTCTTCTATCCCCATAAATAACAATCATCTGTTAGTTCTCCCCAATGACTCGGAGATCATCTCTTCTTACTGTACGCTCCTCTGGTTGTTTTCTTTGCTAGAGATGGCACCATGAAAAGGCCAGCGGAGCAGTACAGTCACTGGTGTACATTACATACAATGCAAACTATGCAGAGAAAGGGCTTATTGTAACCCAAATCCTGCAGTTCAGTGAATAGCTGAAATATGTTTGGATTAACATACAGCAGAGGTACGGTTACCAGATGGCTCCAGGTCATTAGGGAAACACGAAGCTAATGGCTTTATAAGTCCGTTACACTAAAAATTCTTAAAGCTGCCCTGCAAATATGGGTATGAAATTAAAAATTGTGAGTCTTCATTTAGCTAGGAAAACTTAGTGCAAAATATGGAGTAGCAGTCATATTATGTGACAATGGTCTGAAAGGGAAACCTGTACTAATAGAAATATGTATCTCTGATGTAACCAGGTGTCAGGTGAGGCCACCATAACCCCCGACCACCACCACCACCACCAAATGGGTAGCACACTGGTAAATTAAAAGTATATTACCCCCTCCAGTATTTGGTTTCCTCAGCAGGACTGCTGTTCCTCACCGCCGTTCTGCTCCTGAGGATTCTGGTATGTCAAGTGACCTGGTGCAACAGGAACAGAATGGAGGCGAGTGATAATGGCTGGCTGCATGGAAGATGAAGACCTGATAATATACTTTTAATTTATCACTGTTCTTCTCAGGATGGAGGTAAGAAGAAGACATGTGGTGACCCCATTTGACCCCTGGTGGATGTGCTCCCTAGCCACAGGGGTTACATAGTTACATAGCAGCTATGTAACTTTGTAACTATGTAACCCCTGTGGCTA
>NC_092865.1:16438069-16443793 GCF_032062135.1 Pyxicephalus adspersus | reverse complement strand
TGGTGTGCTTATCATTTAGCTTAGAGAATAAGGTGAAGCAGTGCTGATTTCCACCTATCTAATCCCAGTCATGAAAAAAAGTAAGTAACTCTCTTTTAATTCTAAAGTTTTAGGTGTCAGAAAAGCAACCGGGATCAGGTCCAGGACCCTTTAATTGCTGTATTTGCCAACGTTGCCATTTTTGCTGCTGAGTTTTCTGGGTCCACCGTGATCCTCTTCAGCCATTCTCCCAATGGCCTCTGAAGATGTAATTTTGCCTCCATCAGGTAGGTGTTCTCAGTGGTGCCAGAAGTCAGGCCTTATACTGCAGGTTTTATGCAAGAGACTTTGCAAGTTTCTTCTGCCAAAATCCTTTACCTCCCAGGTACCTTTGCTTTTTTGCTTTAAGCTCTGCCTAAAGTTCAGAACACTTTTTTAGCCCTGTTTTGAACATCCCCTCCCACAATTCTGAAACCACAATTCAAAGAAACCAATAAATCTGTTTTTATTTATCCACCACTTCTCAAACCTAGAACTTGAATGCTAAAAGTTGAAGTAATTCTGGGACTTTCACACCCTTTGATATGTAATTAATTAAATATTAAAGAGAAATTCAGGTTTTTTCAGTCAGTCTACACTGACTACGGAGAATTTCGCTTTCAACAGGTTTTTGAAATTGTTCAATTATCTTTTTATGTCCATAAATAGCCTGTCTAAGGCTTTTTTTTAGAGTTGTGTCCTCCTTGATCGGAGCCCTTGAGTTCCCTGTGTAATGTAAATCCCAGTCTGAAGAATCCAATGATATCTGATCAGGAGATATAAGTCTTGCAACAACAAATGCTCTTCTCATTTGACTCTTTGATTATATTCCTTGTCTTGTTTTTCTTCTGCTTTTAATATACCATGGCTTTGTGGAAAATCATCCCTGAGACCAAAGAGGATCCCAGCCTGGTCATGAACCCTGCCATGACCTTTACATGAAGCACTTGGAAGATGTACCATGATGATATCACCACCTGCAGTTAAGTTATTTATTTTAATATTTACACAGCACCGACAAATTCCACAAACCTTTATGGTGTATATTTAAGGTTGGAAACAGACTGTGGAGGACCTGTAGGGCATGTAGATATTGTCCAATCACCCTTGAGGCAACAAATCTTCCAAGAGCTAAAGGATGGCTCCATAAATATGTAAAAATGGCTTATGCAGACCTAGCAAGTTTTTTTAGCACATTCAAGTGGAGGGAAGAGGTGGGAGTCAGAAGCGGACTCATGTGCTGCTGATTATTAGGACAATTTTACTGTCTGATTGATGGTGTCCCTTGGAGATGTTCATCGATGGGTATTTTTCTTTCTCCAGAGACCTAGTCTGGGCAAAAAAACATAAAATGCCACACAAAGGCTCCTAAACCATTCACATACGTCCCTTTTTTGTACTTATTAGTTGATCATACATCAAGGATCCTGTCATGATGAGTGGAGCAACTTGTCTGCATATATCTAGACCAGTGTTTCTCAACCTTTTTAACATGGTGAAACAACATAAAATAACTTTTAAGTCTTCAGGGAACCCCTTCTATTGTTACTATATCCACAACAAAGTGCATTAATGTGGTGGTCACTAAAAAGATTGCTTCTTACATAAGTTAAACTAAAAGGCACAAATTGCTCAGTGCTCAAGGAACCCCTAGCAACCTCTGGAGGAACCTTATGGTTAGGTGCGTTAAAGGTAGACTTTGCCTTTTTAGTGTTACAGCCATTAAAAGGTTTAGACATTCTCAAGGCAGCAACGTGGACATAAAAAAGGTATTTTTTGGACCACGCTCATGTAACCCATAAAAGGGACCAGAAATGTGTACTCTGTAAAGTGTTAGTGTAGAACCCAGTAGATGTAAGGACCCTATTCCAGCCCAGTGTTTCTCAACCAGAGTTTTGTGGAACCCTAGGTTTCCTCCACAGTTTGCTAGGGGTTCCTTGAGCAATTAGGTCAACTTGGGAGACACCAATGATCCTTTTGGGTATCTGTAAGGGTGATATTCTTTCCACTGGTCAGCAATGTAGGAGGCATTCTTCTTACTGAAAACCCCACTAGTATACTGTGAGTTGCAGATATAGCAGTTATAGAAGGGGTTCCCCCAAAGATCAAGGAGGGCTGTTCTAGTCCACCTGCTAAATAAATGGAGAGGTGTTGTTTTTGTATTTTATTATATTCCTGTTAGCAATCAAAGGGTTATCTGGGTGTCCCATTGCTATTGTATCAGATCACTGCATGTCATGAGAAAAGCATGTGCTTCTGCATACACTAATGCTTTGGGTTTGTGGAATGGTTCCATCACAGTGGGTCAGCAGGAAAATTAGCAAGAGACTTACCTTAATGTCAGAAATTTTAATAGCTCATCAATCACCCTTTAGCCCCATCCCAACACAAACATATAAAGAAAGAATTGGTCACATGCCAACATGATAATGAATGAACTCAACATTTTTGCAATGGACTAGCACCAACCATTGGAACTAATTGCCTTGGGGTGGATTGAGAGGTCATAGGAGAAAAAACACCCCCTCCCCGGCATCAATTAATTACTTGCACCCGTGGGCCTGTGAATTTATGACATCTGTTGAAACAATCCTAGGAGAATGACACTTTTAGATTAAAAAGATTCAGTGGATTTCTTTAGGAGGCAGGATTGATGGAGGCTATAATTGTCTGTAATTTTTCTGAACAAATGATGCATATAATACATAAAATTACAGCTATTAGAAGTGTTATATCAGAGGAAAGTAACTTGAATTTATTATATGACACTCACTGTCTCCTACTACCCCAAAAAGCCCTCATTTAACATCTGTTATCTTCTTCTAACCTTAAATTAATGAGTCATTCTAAACATATTTCAATAAATAAGTGTCAGCAGGATAATAGCATACCGTATTATTACCTTTTCTTTTAGGTACTAAAAACCTTAAGAGAAGGCCAATTATAATTATTCCCGCATTGGCCCAAGTAATCTTTGCCCCATTCCAGACCTGCAACTTGTATTTGCATCTTCAGCTGTGGACACTTTCTTTAGTAGATGCCTATGTCCACACTCCATGTGTTGTGATTTCATCCTCTGAACACTATGGCACTGCTGCATCTGGTAATGACCAAGTATTTAGAGGAAGGAGCCACAGTGCACAGAGTGGGCCATAGCCAGCCCATTCGAATAAATGAGCTGTCCTAGTACAGCACAACATACATTATCTTGTGCATTTCATTCACATAAGCTGACCAGACTGGTGTGAATGGTCCCTTAAAGTGAATATAAATCCAAAACTTTGCTTTTATTTTTTTCACCGTAACCAGTGTGCCCATTGGGCCCCCAAAAAGTGGTTAGCAAAATAAACTTTGGTTTAGAATAGATCTCAAACCACACTAAGGGAAATTCGATTGATACTACTATTATTATTAGTATTAAATTAATATTTATAAAGCACCAACATATTATGCAGTGTTGTACATTAAACTGGGGCTGCAAATAAAAAACCTGCATGATAGACAAGTACAAACAATGACATGGGAGGTGAAGAGAACACTGCCCAATAGAGCTTACAGCCTAGGACAGTGCTTCTCAACCAGGGTTCTGTGCAACCCTATGGTTTCCCTCTGGGGGACAACCTGAAATAACTTTTAGGTCTTCAGGGAACCCCTACTATAATTACTATATCTACAGCTCATAGCACAATAGTGTGGAAGTTAATAATAGGAATGCATTGCTGGCCAGTGGGAAGGCTGCCATCCTTACAGATGGAAAAGATGCAGACCATTACAGGCAAAAAGGTCATTCATATCTGTTAAACTGACCTGAGAGTCACAAACTGCTCATTGCTCAAAGAACCCCTACCAAACTCTGAGGGAGGAACCCTGGAGAAACACTGGTCTAGAGGTTGGTAAGGGTTCCTTGGGCAATGAGCAGTTTGTGACTCTAAGGTCAGTTTAGGTGACACCAATCACCTTTAGAGTTATCTGCAGAGGTTTGACTAAGTCTTCATTCTTCAAGTCCAAATCGAGTCCCAAGTCAATTCACTTTATTTATCATTATCATTCCTTGCATTTTAAGTCCACTAGGTTCGGCTTTCTCCACTGACAGCTGAAGGGGAGAGAGAGGAAGGCAGTGAGGCTTCTCTTACCCTGCTTTCCTCCCCATCTCACCTTCAACTGCCAGTGGAGAAAGCTGTGGACTTAGAATGCAAGGAAGGTGTGGAGGAAGGCTGTGTAACAGAAGACTCACTGCAAGTTGAGTTGCAAGTCGCTGGACAAAACCCCCAAGTCAAGTCGCAAGTCGATTAGGTAACTGAAGTCGGGTTCATTTGCACGACTTAAGTTCCAACCTCTGGTTATCTGTGACAAGGGTGACATTCTTCCCAATGGCCAGCAATGTAAAAAAAGCATTCTTTCTAATGACCACCATCCTTATGTACTGTGAGTTGTGGATAAAGAAATTATATGAGGGGTTCCCTGAAGAGATAAAGTTTATTTAAAGGGTTCCCCCATCCTAAAAAGGTAAAAAAAACTAAGGGATGAATGTGAGGGTGATTTGGTGGTGACATTTGTCATCCCATTGATTGCTAGGGTGGAAGAGGAAGGCCATCCCTGGTGGAGAGTCTTTGGTGAAGGGTATCCAAATAGCTGCTAGATTCTAGAAACACTAGACACTACATATTTGGACCTGGATTCTGTGGCCAGAGAAGTAAAGTACATGGCAGACTGTAAACTACTGAAATGGTCCTTGGTATCCCTAACCTATCTCTGCTTTTCTCAGGAGGAAGTCCATGCTCCATCCACCATGGTGGGAACCCAATGAAAAGCTTATTTTCATTGACTGACCAAGATAGGGTGAAAATTTCCAGCTCTCTAGGAAAAAAAAATTTGGCTAGAGATACTCCTAAGCTATACATTCTTATATGTGCAGTAGTCAGTAGAAAAGTGTGAAAGTTAAGAGGATTGTTTTAAGGATTACTTTCCCTTTGGCTTCGTAATCTCCACATGAAGTTGCTTTTACAGGTGCAATGCAATGAATGTGCAATGAAACGGGTCGTTTCTCCATCTCCACTCCCCAGAGCAGGAATTCTACCTTCAGTCCAACATCAAAGCCGGCATGCCAATCATCGTGTTAGACTTTTTTTCTAAACACTCCCAGTTTCAGACCTTGCAGATGTGGAGTTTGGATTTTTGGAATTATTGGAATATTAGAATAATATATGCACCCTTTAGATTGACGACTGATAAACCCTGTTTTTGATGGGCCATCAATCTAAAATGATCAGATCTATAAATTCTTAGATCCAAGAAAACACCTGAAGGCACAGTTGAAATACATATTTGTTAAATATTTTAATATTCAAAGGATTCATAGTTTTCCCATTTTGTCCTGAGAATAAACCAACCAAGCCACTCCCCAAGCTTCTGACTGGGAATAAGGACAATCTCCAGAAGACGCATGTTGCATTAACCTTCTGCTCACAGTTTTTATTCTCCAGTCACAATGTTACTCAGAGCACAGGTTCATGCAGAAGACCTGAATGGCACCTAGAATGGCCCTTCCCATTGTCAGTGTGCATCACCCTGTATATTATGCCAGTTCATTTATTTTAAATGCAAGATATAGAAATCTTTCATAAAAGAAACATGAAGGCTGTCATTGTTGGCCTCTCCCTTTGCTAGTTGCTTAGCTGTCATGTTGATCCTTATGCTTCAGGATAT
>NC_092865.1:16434322-16437191 GCF_032062135.1 Pyxicephalus adspersus | reverse complement strand
GAGCTTAAACTTCTTTTCCGCCAGACGCAAAGAGTGCCCTCTTGTTCTTTGTAATGATCTTAAAGTGAATGAGGTATATCACTTTATATTCGAGTATATACAGTAAATTTGACAAAACAAAATTGCTCTTTTTGTCCCAAACGATATATGTATTAATTTTTATCAGTGAATAAACAGGCTAATAGTGAAAATGTAAAAGCTTCTGTGGTCCAAAAGAGTTATAAAGAAATGGGGGACGGAATGGTTTTGCCTGAGTATCTCAGACATGATGTCTTTTATCCCATGCCTACAGATAGCTTAAAGCAATTAGCAAGGAATAAGACCCTAATATCCCAATTCTGTTATTTTTTCGGCTAAGGCCTTATCATGTTGGTTTGTTGTGAGACTTTGAATCATCCCATTAAACAAAAGCCGCCTTTATTATTTATGGTTGACTTTGCTTGCCAAGTATTAGAGACAATATTTGTTCAAGTCTTGGAACACTGGTTCCCTGCCACACATTACAAATAATTATTAATCTGTGCAGATAACAAGACTGCACTTTAGAGCATTTGTTCCGCCGGCCTATAACTCATGGAGTTCTGCGAGAGACTATGTCATGGTAATCTCCGTCCTTACTAAGATACATATGCCGGGAAACTGCTCTTTGCTTCAGCTCTGTATCTGTCTTTGTGGCGTTTCTGCACTTAAATTGGATTTATTGATATGGAGATGAATGATCTGTGGTCTCCCACAATTTACTGCCAAGGCCCACAGACCACCACATCCATATTTTTCCTGATTCTTGGTTTTCTTTAAAACAATGCGAAGATTTTCCATTCAGAAAGGTTATTGAACAGGGTTCAAAATTCTGTGTTCTTTTTTAAAAATAGATAATGTGTCAAATGATAGATGGAGCCAGTAAAACAAAAGAATAAAAAAAAAAGTTACCATTAGATTTTATTATTAAATACCTTGCTATGCAATAACACGTTCAAAGTGTAGGCTAATATACCCCTTATTCATTCAGGGAGGGGAACATAGGTGTATAGAAAAAGTTGAGAAATGTATTCTTCTTGGTTGGTGATTGGCCATGTATTCACATGAAGAAGAATGTCCTAAGTCCGATTTAAATACCAAGTCATAACTTGTACCTTAGTTTTGAGATTCTTTTCATTGCACCCAATGGTGAACAGAGTAGAAAGGGAAGTATAGGCAGCTCTGACATTGTTCCATCATGTGCATGATTTATTAAAGCTAGAGAGGATACACTTTCATAAGTGAAGCTAAGTGATACAGTAAACCTGAAATGGATTTCTTAACAGTCATTTGTGATTTGTTAGCAAATGTTTCAATCCTGGACCAGATTCAATTTCCAGGTTTGTTGGATCACCCAGCTTCACTTATGAAAGTGTATCCTCTCCAGCCTTGGAGAGCTTTAATAAATCAGGCCCATTGTGTGCAGTTACTCAGCACAATGGGAGTGGGTGGCTTTTTTTAAGGTATTAAAAACAGATGAAGGTTTTTACATTGTATTACTGCAACATTCTGGAAAAAATACACAAAGCACCTCAAGATTTTACCTAAGAATACCTATGCTTCTTGTATGTATTAGACAGTATTATTATTATTACACAGTATTATATATAGGGGCTCACAATCTAATGTCCTTACCTCAGTCATATGTCATTAACACAGTGAATTTTGGGGGAAGCCAATTACCCTAACTGCATGTTTTTTTGGAATGTGGGGGGAAAACCTGAGTACCTGGAGGAAACCTACACAAACTATCATGCAGATAGTGTCCTGGCAAAGGCCAGAGTGCTAACCACTGAGCCTCCATGTTTTTTTGCATTTAGATAATATTTGCTTATCCTGGTGTTCTGCTTTAAAGTGCAACTTGGAAAAAAATTGATCTATTTACTTACGGCACCCAACGAATAACATACTGTCTTGATTTACTACTTCTTTCCAGAGCTTCCAGTTTTGTCCCATGCCGCCATCTTTTATCCTCTTTCTTACCAGTTCTTACTGATAATGACCAGTGATGATGATGACCGATCTCACTTGTTTGTGTGCTTGTTCATTCACATTTATGGAACTCCCTTGATGATGCTTCTGCACCTGCAATATTAGCGCCTGCGTCTTTAAACCTGCAGGTCCCTCAAAAGCGCTGGTCCTTCCCGCAATCTGGTCCCACGCCGTCCTGGAATTCTTGTTCTTCATTCTTCACTTCCTTCTTTTCCTTGATCTTCTTGGCACATCACCTGATCACGCACCTGCACAGTGTGAGATTGGGTAACGTACCTACTGTAAAGGGGAAATAAAGAGCCAATGTCACCGTGCTTGTGTGAGATCGGAATCTCTTTCCCTTATTTGAAAAAATGCCCCTTCTGCCCATGTCTGAATTTAGGGCATGCCCAGAGCCTCCCAGGATGCGTGACGTAGGTATCCCGGGAGGCTCTGCGCTCGCATTCAGTCTTGATTGCCTAGGCGATCCAGACTGAAAGGAGAGATGCTGCCCCTTTTTTTACAAAAAAAGTTAAAAATGAAACCATTTTCCCTTACATATAAGGGTTGTCTACCATTTTATGTAAAGGGAAAATGTTGAGTTTAGGTACCCTTTAAGCAAATGTATTTTCATGATTACTTTACACATCAAAAAGACTGTACTTCCCTTCAAAAGCTAAGTAATGTGCATTGTTATTGCCTGGACTTAAAATTCACTTGGTTTGATCTCAGCTCAGAAATTTCCTAAATATCTCTGCTTGATTTGTGGCCAAAAAGCGAAAGAAATACTTGGCAAAAAGCTCAGAAGATAGCAAAAAACAGCAACATATTTCATAAACGTTGCGGGAGAGGTTGCACAAATGAATTGATTAATGACATG
>NC_092865.1:16356986-16433914 GCF_032062135.1 Pyxicephalus adspersus | reverse complement strand
TTCCCCGACACAATATTCGAATAACAGCTTAGTAACGGCTCAGTATTTTTGCTTTACTTCTCTTTACCAGTCCAAATGACCAAAAATAAACCATTGAGAAGGAAAAATAATAGATCCCAATAATGAAAAGTATCTACAGATCTCTGTATGTAGTCCATGTAAAAATGTGTAAGTATTATAAGCAATGTTTAATAAATGTCATTGTATTAAACCTGAATCCGCAGGAAACAATGAAAGTACATAAATAGAAATGGTTTACATCAAGGGTGGACAAATTTTTTTGGCCACTAGGCCATTTATGGGGTGGGCAGGAGCACACTAGGCCCGCCCTAATGACCCCCCCCACCACCAGAGAATGCCCCCTGAAGTGAAATCCCTCTCCTCCGTATGCATTGCAGAAGAGAGGGATTTACCTTCAGGGAGCTTTCCCTATTTACCACGGCAGTGTAAGTATCAATGCTGACCACAGTAAATAGGGGAGCAACTGTAAGCGGGTGGCTCCGGAGCTCCAGTGGTTCCGGCTCAGGTAGTTCCTAATGCCCCCTGCCCTCCGGAGCCACGGGTTGCCGGCCGGCATTAGGCCGGATCGGCCAGGGGCGTTAGGCTGGAACGAACTACCAGCTAGGCTGTATCTGGCCTAAAGGCCGGAGTTTGCCAACCCCTGGTTTACATGAAAACTGTTTTCTATTTCTATGCAGCCAGTTTTATTACCTATTCATGGTCCTTCCAGCCAGGACGTAAAGAACCACTTCCAACCTGCTAACTAGGCAATAAAATAGTAGCAGGAGTCTGATTAAGCCATCTGGCTACTGATCTCCTTGATTGTAAGCTCTTCGGGGCAGGGTCCTCTCCTCCTTCTTTGTCACTGTCTGTATCTGTCTGTCATTTGCTACCCATACAAATGATGTACAGCCCGTAATGTACAGCGCAGAGTAATATGGTAGGACTATATAAATCCTGTTTATTATTATTAATATTTTATTATTATTAATAATAATATTAAATATTATTATAATAATAATAATGGTATATTCTCCCATTAGTATGTTGGAAAAAGTTTCACAATGTTCGCGTTTCATGTCATACAACGTAAAGCCAATATGTAACTCATGTGGCAAACAGCAGCTTTATATCCTAGATTTTGACATTATTCATGTCTTCTTTCACTTGGTTAAAAAATTATTTATGAAACATATTCATCTTAGGTGAACAAAGAAGATTCTCTTAATGATTCACATTCTTCCCCAAGCTGGTAAAGGATTTAATGTTTGTTGTTTTGGTGTTATCTATTTCAACCAACGGTTCCAGAGCAGTGTTTTGGATTCTCTTTCCCCAGCTATGGAATGCAGGCACATGTACATCATCACACACAATGGGCCTGATTTATTAAAGGTCTCCAAGGCTAGAGAGTATTCCCTTTCATAGGTGAAGCTGGGTGATTTAGCAATCCTGGAATGTATTTCTTCAAAGTTATTTGCAATTTGCCAGCAAATGTTTTGAATCCTTGATCAGATCCATTCCAGGTTTACTGGATCACCCAGCTTCACTGATGAAATTGTATCCTCTGCAGCCTTGGAGAGCAATAATAAATCAGGCCCAATAATGGGGCTCAGTGGTTGGCGTTCCTGCATTGTACATTATAATGTCAGAGGTACAGTGGCAAGTCAAGTTGGAGACTGGAAAGAAAAAAGAAATCTCATAGATGGGCTTCAAAAGAAAAAGATGGGTTTTCCGGGCCACATTTTCTTTTCAAACTAACAACAATAACACACCACGTCCAGTGTGACATAAAAGCATACAATACATACAATATTGGTTATTTCCATAAGTCCATTAGGAAGGCAGTAAAGAGTCCCAATACCCAACGCGTTACACCGCTAAAGGATTCTTCGGGGGTTTTACAATAGATTCACAATGCTAACAATAAACAACAATAAAAACCTTTACTGAGTGGTCAGTAAAGAATATATCCATTGCAATTTATCAACATAAGGGTAAGGAAAGAGAAGGAGGGGGAGTTCCCTTAACCAATATTGTATGTACAGATCTCATGCTGTTATATCACACTGAAAAAGTAATATATTGGTATTTTGGCACAAAACTATGGCCTGCAAAACCGATTTTTTCTATTAAAACATCTATGAGATTTGTTTATTCTTTCTTATTGAACTAATAAGGGCTAGCCGTCCTTTACATTTATGAGACTTCTCCCAGCAAATTTAATCAAGTTGGAGATTGGCAAAAAGAGAAGCTTTGGGGAACCATTCATCACAACTAGAGCTACTGGGGATGAAAAATGTGGGATCCTGTGATAACTTTACCACTTTGGTTTATATCTCCACCTAAAAATAAAAATGTTCTAATACTCCGGGTGCCATTTTAATCATTTAATAATTGCCCAGAGATGTGAAAACTCCCTTCAAGTTACAGATAGAAGCTTTAATACCTTCTTTGTAAATCTACAGCCCAGCAAAAAAAGTGAAGTGCTAAGAATCAAATCCAGTAACTTTTGGAGAGAAAGTTTTTGGCTTTTGGAAAAGTTTGAAGGATTCCAATTTTTAATATAATTTCAAGCACATTTAAATGTCCCAGTAAAGTTTAGTTTTATTTATAATATTTGTTTATTGCATCACATGCTTTTAGGATAATAAAATTAAAACTTGCCAAATGTTTTTTTTTTGTTATGGTAGAGAGGGGAAGGGTTTGAACTTTTGGTTTTAATGCTTAATGTATTTCTATATAAAGTTGTTGTTATCTAGAGGATTTCTCTTCTTTTAATCTCAATTCACTATGCAATATTTTTCAATAGGATAAATCAACCATTCTCAGCCAGTGTTCCATGGTTTTTCCAGAGAGGCCTTTCTCACTTTTGTAACATGATTGAACCCTTGACATAACTTTCAGATCCTCAGGGATCCCCTGCTATAATTACTATATTCAAAGATCACAGAATATTACATCGGATATTCCCTTCCACCTCTGATAGATGTTGGCGATGCCATATTCACCGGGGCACTATGTTACATATCTGGTGGGATTGTCCAGAGATTAAAATCCAGTAACTTTTGGAGAGAAAGTTTTTGGCTTTTGGAAAAGTTTGAAGGATTCCAATTTTTAATATAATTTCAAGCACATTTAAATGTCCCGGTAAAGTTTGGTTTTATTTATAATATTTATTTATTGCATCACATGCTTTTAGGATAATAAAATTAAATCTTGCCAAATGTTTTTTTTTTGTTATGGTAGAGAGGGGAAGGGTTTGAACTTTTGGTTTTAATGCTTAATGTATTTCTATATAAAGTTATTGTTATCTAGAGGATTTCTCTTCTTTTAATCTCAATTCACTATGCAATATTTTTCAATAGGATAAATCAACCATTCTCAGCCGGTGTTCCATGGTTTTTCCAGAGAGGCCTTTCTCACTTTTTTAACATGATTGAACCCTTGACATAACTTTCAGATCCTCAGGAATCCCCTGCTATAATTACTATATTCAAAGATCACAGAATATTAGCATGGTTGTCAGTGGAAAGAATTCCACTTACATTGCTGTCCAATGGGAAGAATGGCACAGATAACCAAAAAGATCATTGGTGTTAGTTAAACTGACCTGAGGGGTCCAAATGGTTTATGGCTTATAGAACCCCTAATAACGTCTGAAAGAGGTTGCTAGATGTTGCTCGATCTATTGGTGATTGACGATGACGATTGACGATTGATTTGATGATGCCTACATAGATCTGGGGCCAACACCAATTGACCAGCCAAAGAGCCAGCTGCATGACCCTGTTAATCTTTTTAGTGGACCAAAAGGGGGGTATTCTTGCAACCGCTGTAGGGGTGAACATTTTTCCTATTAAAGAAAGCTTCCTATAAATAACTTCTTATTAAACTGGTTTCAGTAGGGTTTCCTTAGAGACATGAACATTAGATTCAGGAGCAAAAAGGTCAAGAAAGGCTGAAATAAGCTACTGGTTTGACAAAAATTCTGACCCATTTAAAAATTGATGAAATAGGTGATTTTCTATCAATAAATGGGCAGAATGTTGATTGAAAAATTGATTAAGCATAACTTATATTTATATATTTTATATTTCACGACTGTAAAAACAACATTATAATTAGGCTGGTAATTTTTGTTATTTTATACTAAATATAAATTTAACCAAAAAATAGGCTAATATCTTATTATATATATAAAGTTTATATCCTATTAGGTTGTATCTAGGGAGTGCCATCTTTGTCTGTTTTTCATCCAATAAACTTTTCCTAGATGACATTGACAGCTTACAAAGCAGATACAACCACCCCATGCAACCATCGGAAAACAGCACTCCTCCTATCTATATAAACTGCAGAATGGGGGGTTTCTCGTTCTGGTTCTTGCTCTTAATAAGCGTTGAATATAGAATGGGTACAAGGGTGTTTTTAGACATAAGCAAGAGGTTTTAGGTGTTACCCAGGGGGAATAGGGTGCAGTTTTAGTACACATACCAACCTGCCTGGCCCCCTGTATTATAAAGCTGCTAAGCATTCCCACCCCCACTGGCAGAGAACCATAGGGAAGTGTGGTGTAAAAAACATATCCTACCTGACTAAAAGATGAATTTGCAAGGGTGAAACAGGTGAGCTATTACTCCGCTCTTTCCTGTGCATTGCTGTCTATGGTAAAGGTAGCATCAGCAAAGGGGCCAAGTTTGGGGTTCCAGCGAAGTTCACCTTGAATACCAACCAAAAAACATATTTAAGTATGTAAAGAAAAAAGACAACTTTACATTTATGGTAAAAGAGGAAGAAGACATTTTACAGGTGCAGAGAGGGGACTGTTTTATTGCTGATAGTGCTGAGCCTTTTTTTAACTTAGGCAGGTGAGCTTGCCAGGGCTGTTATCATGGCATCCAGAAACCATTAATATACAGCAAATATTTTGCAATATCAAAGAATTTGCTCTGCATATTTTTTTCTCTTTAATTTTTTTTGAATGAGAGAGAAAACAAAGTCAGTTTACAATTCCCTATGTTAGCAATATTGTAGTAGAGAAAACATGGTTTTAGTGTGAGAATGCAGGAGGTGCCATTACTTCTGGTTCTCCATCAAGTTACGTTGGAAATGACGGGTGTTCATTTTAGCTATTCAATGCATGTACTTCCCCCTAACCACTGATCATATTAAAGTTTATGTGTTAGCAGATGTACCTATGATGAAGTAAGCTCTCCTAACATTCCAATATAATTAGAAACATACATAATGCAAATTTAGAAATACAGTAAAAAGTGTAAAATGTTCACCTTTCACCACAATGCAAATTTGCTATTTTGCAAAATTTTTAGTGATAATAAAGATCTCAGTTTTGCACATCACTAATCATAATGCAATGAGGTTACTTGGCTTCTCCGCCAAATTCACCTTAGACTACATAAATGACATATGACTAAGGTAGGGTCATTAGATTGTGAGCTCCTTTGAGGGACAGTTAGTGACATTACTATGGACTTTGTACAGCGCTGTGTAATATGATGGCGCTATATAAATACTGTATATTAATAACAATGCGTCAGTGGCTATGCATTTCAGAAACTGTCCTTCAGAAACAAACCTAGTGTGTTGCTTTTACAGTTGTGCAATAAATTTTGCTTTTATTTGTTATACTGCTGGAGTGCCAACTTTCTTATTAGACGTTCATTACCTGTTCTGTGATGGGAATTAAAGAAATCCTTTGGCTCTACTTGCAGTACATACTTACTTTGGAGACGCAGCATCCACAATTTAGGTCATCTCTGAGGGCCAGTGTCAATGGGCTTTTGTTCACTTCAAGCTAATTTTGTACCCGCATACAAGTCTATGTTAGGAGACCAGCAGTAAGATTTTCTTGTCTGCATCCTAGAATTTGGCCTCATGTAAATGCTTTGTAATGCTGCTACAAGTATTTAAAGGCCCATTTAATGGGCCTAATTTGTTAAAGTTCTCCAAAACTAGAGCTGATAGACTATCCAGGTTTGCTGGATCATTCAAGTTTACCCGTGATAGTCTATCTTCTCCAGTCTTGGAGAGCTTTAATAAATCAATGTGTCTTTCCCTTATACCTATAGATAAATAAAGCCTTACCTAGAGCCTTTTTATTTGATAAGATGGGAATGGGTTAGATCCTAGTTTCATTGGCCAGTTGGGGATATTTGAAAGCAATTGTTTTCCTTTGATAGCATCAATAACTGGGGAAGAAAATAGATTGAAATCTCCCAAAATAAGAGACAGGCAGAAATAAAAATCTGATGGCCCTTCCAACCCTTTTCCAATGCCAAATTATATCTTCTAATCAGATTTAGAATCTCATGTCTTTCTACACAAGTCTGTGTCCAAGAGTGGTTACCAGTCAAATGCCCACAGTGAGAATACATGTAGACATACATGGTTGGTCATAGCACCAAAATACATAGCACTAAAAATACATAGGTCATAGCACTAAAATATAATCATATTTTAGGAATGTAGAAGGAAAGCCACACAACCATAGAGTAAACAAAGTCCATGCAGACTGCAGGACTGCAGTGCTTCGAGGACACAGTGCTAAGTGTTTAACATATATGTAGCTGGAAAAGTCAATCATTAGGAACTGTGGGGTTTTGGTAACTTAGACTATTATGCACCCATGTTCCTGGATACTCCACCCTGCAGCTTGCTTCTTTCTTTATTGACAGCTAAGTGAAAAGTAGTCCGGCAAATGAGCTTGGTGTTTATTGCCTTGTAAGGATGGATGGACTTCCAAAATGATGTATTGCTCGTTAATGTTAGTTTTTGCCAAGGCGTGATGATAGAAATTATGGGAAAGTATTGGCTGAACTTTCCACAGCCTTAAAGGTCTTCCAAAGTCTAGAAGGGCCTGGGACTTGAGCTGTTTATCTGTGACAACTATTCCCAGTGTTGTTCAGTTACAAAATGGAGTCCAAATGGTGCTCGTAAACATGTCTTCTCCGTTGAATATTTGTTACTGGACATTCTGTAGAGAATTCACATACTTAATAATATTTTATATGTATTGGTGTATCTATTACTTATCTCCAGATGTAAATGTCAAGAAAATGTAAAGAAAATGTCAGGGGACAGACCAATTTAGAAAGCTGAAGATGCACGTAACATAACAAGGAATGGTTTACGACTTAAGTTGTGAAATAGTTTACAACTTAAGTTGTAAACCATTTTTTTGCTACTACCATAAACCTTAGTGTAAGGTTCTCAGTTGCATTCTGGACATTACCAAAGTTCTACACCTTTTTTTTTTTAACAGTGGTCTGTGAATAACATGGAACATTTTAATGTGAAAATGAAGATTTGGTATCTAATAGAGGACATGTAGAAATTATAATTATGCTTAAGGGGTACCTGATAAGATTTACTATATATACTCAAAAACACAACTGATCTGAATAGAAAAAGTACTTATTTTTACACGAAAGCACAGGGAAATGCTTTGACTGTACAATAAACTTAGAGCACACAAAATCAGGAAATAGATCAATTTAGAAAACTGCAGATGCACATAACTGATGTTAGGGTTGCAGGCTCTGGCAGTTGATGCAGGATTAACTGCCACATGGATTCTAAAACTCACAGTTTTTACCATAGTAAGGGGTGATGGGCTGGTAACCCTAGTGGCCACTGGACTACTTTGCTCAAGAACACCTGGCCTACAGGCTCTTCCCACCTGGAGCAAGCGGAACAGACAGCTTTGGTGTAAGGTACATCCAAGGATCATGTGGCTGCTGGTTAAAGACGTCGTCAAGATGGACTGAGTTTGGGGCAGGCGGCAAATAAGAATAAAGGTTGAACTAAAACATAGTGGACAGAAGTAATTGTGATATAACCTATGACAAATCACCCCCAGGAACTCCATGGCACACCAACTTCAGAAATTTTACAGACTATACAGTTACCTTAGTGACCACAGAATTGCAACTAGTGTTTCCATAATCAAAGAGTCACATTCAGGAATTTCATGGACCACGGAGACTCACCACCCATGTACACTCATATCACAAAATACTGCCCAGGTTTCCATAGAACATTTACCTTCAGTGTTTTCATACCATGAAGAGTCACCTCTGGAAAATCTACAGACTTTGAAGAATTTTTCTTCATTGTTTCCATAAACCACAACTATTAGTTTCTGTTGTTTTTTCTAGACCATGAAACTCAAACACCTCTTTAATAGGCCATGTTTTCATAGACTATGAAAAGTCACCTCTACAATTCCTTAGAATAACAGGGATCTCATCCAGTAATTCTATATACCACAAAGCGTCAACACAATGAAGAGTCATGGAGGTGAAGAGTGCATAAAGTGTTATCCACAGGAGCTCCATACATTGCAAGTATAGACCACAAAATGTCACCTTCAGAATTTTGCAGACCACAAAGATTCATCTCATGGAATTCATCACGTTACTGTTTTATACAGTAATTCCATTTTCCAAACTTTTTTTTTTTATTTTTACAGAACCCAACACATATGACTATTATTCTCTGAAACACCTAGTTATTTCCAGTTGGCTGTGCCAGGGAAACAAACCCACTTCCAGAAATCTAACAGTCTAGCATCTTACGAGAAATGTTATTAGAATAATTTATTAGTGTGGGCATATTTACTGTGCCAGTGAACAAAATACTAACCAGTTACCTGCCATATGCTCACTCATGATTTCTGTCTCCTGTTTGTTCATTATGTTACTGCTACAGGAACCAATAATGAGTAAAAGTTAATACTTGAGGTCCAAACCCAATAATATTATGAGAAAGGACAACATAAGGCAACACTTTTGAATACTGGAGAAAAAGCCAAGTAAAATCCTTATAAATCATTATCTGCCATCATAAATGTACCAGAAACCAAATACCTTACAAAGGTGTCCATCTGGGCAATTGCTTGCTTGGCTTTGTTGGGTATAAAATCAATGACATAATGTAAAAATGATTTGTAAACTCTTTTTTGGCTACTAATATTCTACCTTTCACAGTGCAAAGTTCTGAAAAAGTGGCATTCAGAACACTGACATGGGGTCTGGAGATTAGAAACAACCCCAGAGTAGGTATGTCAGTGAAAGATTTACTGTAAATACTCAAGTAAAAACAATCTGAATATAAACCAAGGTACTTATTTTTGCATGAAAATGCAAAAAAATGTTTTGACTTGAGTATAATCCAAGGGCACATAATACGGTTGTCACCTCGAACATTCAAAACAATAATAAATTTAATAGAAATGCCAACATAATTAACTTAAATGCATCCACAGTGTTTTATATTTATTCAATAAAATCACAGGGGCTCAGTCTGTATATCTTTACCACCCTTTAGCTGGTTGAAGTATGTATTGTGTTTGTACTTCTGAGCCGGTTATGATGGGTCACTTTCTTTTAAATCTTTTGTGTAACCCTATTTAATGTACAGCGCTGCATAATATGTTGGTGCTATATAAATTCTGTTTATTAATAATAATAATAATAATATTGCTGGGCACCAGTATATGGTACTCTGTCCTCATGTAAAATATATACCAAACTCATGTTTCCTGTTTCAGATGGCAGGAGTTTGTTACACACTTCACTTAAGGACACAGTGTCATCTACTGATGTGACCCGAGCATAAACTCAGATTCTTTTTAATGCCATTTTGATGAAGGAAGTTTTCAATTTATACCTAAGTTTATACGGTACCTTTTGTACCTTAAATTTCCAGTGCAACACAGCAGTGTATTATCAATATTTGACTATAATAGATTTTATTTTTTTGAAACTAGATTTACACAACTTTTATGCAGGGTTTACACATTTTTCCAAATAAATCTGTCAATACTAGTAAAAATTGTATGAATCTTGGGTGAAAAGATTTACAAAATGACCCAAAGGGCATTCTGCATCAGAAGAATGATTACTGAATGTCAGGTTTAATAAAATCTTCAATAGACCCTAAAGTGTTTTTTTTTTTTTTGTTTATTTATTGTTATGTGTGTGAACTTCTCACTAAAATCTTTGGGAAATGAAAACAAACTTGCTCATCCCTTTGGTTAAAATATTTGCATTGGCACAAGAGATGCAAAGTTGGGGTGATTATTAGGGTTATTACAACACCTGGAAAAATTTGTGATTTTAGTTAGAGCAGATTCTCCCTAAACTGGCCAATGATCTAGCAATATATGCAGTTTCAAGTTAAAAAGTTAATGAAGAGTAGGCTATGCCAGTTATAAAGATGAAGCATGCATCCATTCTGGTGGTTACGCTTGTATTGGGACTCCATCAGTGTTTATTTGCATGTGACAAGAAGCAGAACTAAGGGGTGGATTATGCTGTGCAGGATTGTAGAACACAACCTGAAGGAACTTCCCCGCAGAAGCTTCTCTTTCATGTTCAAGTGGTAGCTGCTTCCGACAAAACCACATTCAAATCAAATGGGATTATGGGACCCCCATGTGGCAATCACAGCAGGGCCACCCCATACATTATGCCTTAATTGTCTGTTGAGTGAAAGCCCTTCAAAGCCAAGATGAAACAAGTGATCTGTTTTAGGACTTTACTATGCTTCAGACATAATTCAATTAATGCCACATCCTGCTTCCCATCTGATTCCGCTCCTGTCTTTCTTGTGGGAAGCAGGTTAAATCCAGCAGAAGAAAGGAGGGCAAAGTGATGCATCTGGCCTTGTTGTGTGCTCAGGTTCTTGCTGTGAGACAGTGTAAGTAGTATTCAGATGAGAAACAGTCTTGTATTATTCCACACGGCCTTCTCCTGGCATCAGAGCTTATTTTAGTCCTCCAGATGTGTCTGACATCACCGGCTCTGTCTATCCGGAGGTTGCACCTGAAAAAAGTGTAGAGGTGCTAATCATAATAGGGTTAATCTAGAACAGGGGTGCCCACACTTTTTTGACTTGCAAGCTACTTTTAACATGATTAAGTCAAAATGATCTACCAAAAATAAAAATACTAAACATATATTTATATATATATATATATATATATATATATATATATATATACCAAGTATGAGTTGTTATTAAAATATATATTGTTTCCTTTGCATACCAGCGACATGTATGAACATGAACATGTATGACACAATTTTGTACATTTTTGGCCATTACCTTACCCTGATGACGTCTTAAACTGAATGGAATCAGCCAAAGTTGCATAGTCTGGACAGTAGCTGCTGGTATCCAGCCTCAATCAGACTTCTAAATGATCATCAGTCATGGTGGAACGGTATTTGGACGTAATAAATCCTGTGCGCTGTAGAGTTTATTCTGAAAGGCAGGGCTACTCAATCTACCCATGTTGTCTTTGCAATCTAACAGTAGATTGTGATCCACGTGTTGGGCACTCCTGTTCTCAAAGATAACAAAGCCCAAATCCACTGTTGCGTATGTATTCTACATTTTGCCAGGTTCAAAAAAAAATTACTAAGCTTTTTAGGTTGACTCATTACTTTTACATGATTAAGATACCTTTTACTGTGGACGGCTGATAGATGGTCGATGTGGATTGAGGCTGCTTTTTCAATTCTCAACTTTTGATAGACTACAGAAATGTTCACACTGGCCATGAGGTTGCGGTGTGATTACTGCTTCCTTATGCCAGATAACGGCTGCCTCTGGCAAGACTTGCAGAAGCTTATTCTTTAAGAACCAGTGGTGCTGTTAGCGTACCCAAGCTGATGGCAAGGTGTCAGCTGCAGGGAGCCACGTGGCATCGCTCTTTCCCAAAGCAGATCTGAACCTGCCCTTAGTGCTGTTCTTAGGGTTGAGGACTCTGCAACATAAACTGCAAGTAGCAAGAAGCCAGGCTAAGACCTAGAATACCATCGAAGGAGGTAGTCTTTGCTCCCTGAATCTCAAGACCTAAAGTAAAAGGCAAGCATATTTACTCAAACATAGAGCTGGATTTAAAATTTTGTTTCTCCCAGGGCCCCTACGACTTCCAAGCAAAAAATTGCTTAAGGTGCCCACACACACATAAAAGCTGTTCCACATCAAGAAAGCAATCACAAACAAGTGCCCAGATAATGAAACAAGTAAAAACATAAGGAACAACTTTACCAGCCAAAATAATACATTTGGAGTGTTTGATGATGCCCCCAGCATCCATGTAACACCAGAGAATTGCCTAGGTGGCCTTTGGAGAAATCCAACCCTGCTCTAAAATAAGTTTAAGTGAAGAAAAGACAGCCCTTTCTAGAAGCAAAAGTGTTTGTATATGTCCAGTTATTAATTATTATTGTACATGATCACATGACTGCAGATGCCTTTAGAGATGTATTTCTACTCCTGTTCCTGGGAGGTTGGGTGAGGTCTTCTGATCAGTACAAGAGGTACAGAGAACATGTCTCTGCTACCACCCTGAATGTGTTGTCAACTCTATCAATGATCCGACAACTCCTCTAGGGCACAAAATGCTGGCATGATGATGTGATGGATGAGAGTTATGCAGTGAGTCACATAGGAAGGATGACAATGCTGCTGAGAATTCACCAGAGCACTACAGTGGTTTCTGGCTCTCCACATGTAAAGTTCAATTACCACAAACCCTGTAAGCATTAAAAGTAATATAATAGGTGAATTGTATGTGGCATTCCACAGACCTTGTCCATCCAGCTCCTAGGTGGATGATAAAATATTACCACCATAAAATGGATGGAAGAAGCGGCTTGATCTCCATCCCTCAAACCGATCATTCTTTTCACTACAGCTTAGCATAGAAAATTTATGATAGCACACATGTCCCACAACTTCCTTTGAACACCCTGTGATTTAACAAGGATTGGGGGCTTCCCCATGAGAGTAGAGCTGGCTAATAAAAGCAATACTATGATAACAAGCAACAATGATCATCTAAATAATGTGTTCTTTGGCCCATCACATATGGTTCACTTTTAAGACTAACTCAATCAATTCAAATTTTACAAATTCAAATTGTCGATTTTATAATGCCACATTTGTAAAACGGTGTTCACTTAATATGGGGGTGATCAGTGCTTTCATCCCCATACTGAAATTACCCTTAATCATATGCCACATTTTTAATAGTGGAATATGTGGCCCATAAATTTCAGAATAAAATAAATGTGATATGCTTATAAACACCTAATGTGGCGGTAATTGTAAACCTGTTAATAGTAGTGATTACCAAAAATGTACAATCATTCATAATAGGTGACAGTTGTGTCAGCTGATCGTGTCAACTAAATGGGACCCAATGTGAAGTCTAAGAGTAACAAGCAGACTACCACATAATATAAATGTTACATTATTTACATTTTATAATACTTTGCCCAACAATGCTGAAATGCACAAAAATATTTTATTTCAACTCTTTTTTAAACACTCAACATGTTTTTACTGGGTGGGGTTAAGTCACTGACTGGCTATAGGACCACAGGTACAGTATCAAATAGAATGCCATTAATTTAAAAAGAAAATGGAAGGATCACCATTGGTTTCCAACACTTCCATATAAAATATAATCCACCATGTTAATTTTGAGGGATAGTAGTACATTACTCAAAGTTTACATGCACTTTAAAGTGTAAATAAAGTTTTGTTTTTAAGTTTTTATGGTCAGGCAGGTTATTATTGCAGAAAAGGACAGGTAATGTCCCTATGCAACAATTGGACTTACCTGCCTGATCGCTCCAGGTTTCTGTCAAAAGCTAAGCAGCGTTTGCACAAAGTCAGCTTTGCTTGCCGGGTAAACTAGGCATTCCTGGTTTCACTTTGCATATGCTGGCATGATGTATGGTTATTTGTCACTGGTACCGCCAATCAAGATGGCCAAAGGTCATTAGGAAGTTGAAGAATAGAAGGAAGAAGGTAGGCCTGGCAATGGAATGAGGACAGATGGGTTGGCCAGGTTTAGTTCTGCTTTAATCGGGTGCAGTAGTGGAACTTTAGGGACAAGCCACAAATGTGGTCTACTGTATAGCCTGTAGTTAAGAGAGACATTAATTCTTAAGTTTTATAAGTGGTAGTGAGGAACTTTGGAATATAGTAGCTTCCATTTCAGCTAGCTAGAGCAATTGATCCTGTAAATAGAGTTTTTCAGCCCCTGAAGTCCTCTGTGACTTTAACCTAGATGCTGTAAATTCCAGCCCTGTTCCTGCTTACTTTTTTTGCAATACTTTATCGTGCTCAATCTGTGAAATCTATTTTGGGGAAAGTCTTGTTAGTAAAAAGCTCTTCTGTTGATCAGTCACTGCTTCTTCTAAGCCCACCCAAGACTGCGAGGCCTTGAAACAGACCAGAGTGATATATTTGTGCAAATTAAAGCATACCTGAAGTCACAAAAAAAGATTTGCAGTTAGATAGACATTGACAGCTTCACAACCTCAATTTTCATAGCATACTTCCACTTTCCTGTACACAGTGGGCCTGATTTATGAAATTTGTCCAAGATTGGAGAAGATAGACTATCATGGGTGAACCTGGGTAATCCAGCAAACCTGGATCAGATTTGGTCCTGGATTAAAAACATTTGCCAACTAATAGCAAATCATTTATAAGAAATTATTTGAGGTTTGCTGGATCACCAAGTTCTCCCATGATAGTCTAACTTCTGCAGTCTTGGGGAGCGTTAATAAATCAGGCCCATTGTCAGACACCAGAGTTAGACCCAGTGCACTTGATAATCAGCACTTAGTAATAAACAGGGTCAGACAAACCTCCTAAAGAGGTGTAACTGTTTCTCAGAGATGCTAGCATAGAGCTCTGAAGTGAACAGGAAGCATACTTGTTACTGGAGAATTTTAATTGGAGGCAGTTTTAAGAACCTTCAAGCAGGAATCAAAACATTATGGTCTGGGGTTTTTGAAAAAAACATGTATTAAAAAAGGATAAAGCTTTATTTGGGCTTTAAAAGAAAATTACTCTTCCTATTCAGGGCAGTGCTATGTAAAAGCCACCCAACCCTCTAGTACTCTCCTTCTACACCTAAGCACCTTCCTGGTTAGCTGCTCCCCAAATTGTTCTTCTGTTGCCTGAGCCAGAGAAAATACCCGGTACTGTCAAGTATCGGAGAGCATGTGACCTTCTCCTATGTGACCACACCTAAATCTAGCAACCAATCACAAGGCAACTGCAAGAAGGATTGGCAAGCTGAATATTATTGGTCAGCCCCCCCAGATTGCATAAATGGGCAAGGTGAAAGTGTCTCTTTAATTCCGTCACTTTAAATAAGCCATGTAAAACACAATTCTATTCCGCAGTAACAAGCTCAAGACTTAGAGATTAGATCAAAGGGCTTGTAAATACTAAACAAATTGGTTTGTACGTTCTAGTTATAAAGGAAACGAAAAATGTCCATCCACTGAGATCTGCCAGAAACTCAGCAGGTTAAATGTCTTGATTTAATTAGGGGCTCTCATAATAACACGTATCGGTTACAGTGCGATGGGGAATATGTTTGAGATAAATCAAAGAGATACTGGAGCGAGCACTTAAGAATGTACTAATGCAGACATAAATTACAGGAAAACACATGCAGCAATAACCCTTCCAGGAACCTGAAATAACATTTCAAACAGGGTCAGAAGATTTTGGGAGTTTGTACCCACAGGAAAAAGCTATCCAGTCATTTACCCTGGCGGATTTATGGGGGTTATTGAACGTAAATCTAACTAAGGCCGGGCACACAGTTGCTTTCAGAAGAGCTTCAGTATTTTATATATAGATATGATAGCTATAAATGTAGAATACAGTATAAATATTTATTTATTTGGCATCCAAAATAGTTTGCAGTACTTTACAGTGTATTATGTAAAGCCAGTGGGGTTATATCTAACAGTGGGTGCTTATGCATAACTTATGCATATTATAACTACTTGTGCCCCCCTACAAAACTTGGGTTCCCTTGTGGCTTATGCAGAGGCACACTGTGCACTTCCCTTTGTGGCCTCCTTTATTTATTTAGGTTATTTGAATCAGTCCCAGTGCTCCAATGGGGACACTGGTTCCTGTTACAATTTTTAGATTTTCTCTCCTAATCTGTTGTGTCTCTGAGCAAGAAAGTGAAGGGAAATTCACCCAGTGGCACACAAACATACAACCCCCCCTTACCCCTACTATTAAAAAGAATAAAGCAATATATTGTTATGTGACCAATATATTGGACATCCAACAGTAACAATACAAGAACATAAAGACACAAATAAATAAAGACTGAAAGTTTATAATAAAGCACTGTGGATCATCTAAAGTGAGAGCCGAATTTATTCAGCCATATTTTAGTCCTATTTTGTCTGCTTGGATGATCAGACTGTTACAGGGAAATAGAGACAGAGGGCCCCAACTGACCCATTAACTTGTATGTGTTATTTTCATCTTGACTTATTGAGATCAGTAAACATTATTTTTTTTACAATTAAAATTAACAAAAGAGATAGAGAGAAACATGAAAAACAAATGAGAGCCAACAGAAAAAGTACAAAAAAAGTTTTTTCTTAAGATCTTTAAGGGTTTAATAAATGCTTAATAGCTCCTGAGGGTTACAATAAATCCTTTCATTTGCCCTGGACTTGTTTATATGCTAAAAAAATACACTTGGTATTATAAAGATTTTTTTCCAACAAAAAGAAAAAAAGTAGACAGTAAAAAAGTAAAATAGAAAAATGTAAAGCAATAGTACACAAATAAGGGGTAAATACACAAAAAGAAATCTCAAATTCAGCTAGAGGACCTAAGGTATAATAAATACATCTCAAGAATATTCTCTAAATAAAGCAAGGAGTAGATTTGATAGGAAAGCAGTTGAAAGATGATTGTGGCATAAAAGTGGTTTTGATTCTGATATGATAGTTATCAAGAAGAAAAAAAATTCCCAGATCTGTTTTTAACCTTCATTCTGCCCAAATATTGCTCATTTCTTGATTGATTTGTTCTTGTTTAATTCCTTGGAATTGATCAAAATAGTGCATAATGAATGGCTAACATTACCTCCCGAAAGAAAGGTCAACATAAATTGCCCAATGGGGCACCTAATGAGTTCTAACCCTTCCATACTTAAGGGTTTTTTGAAGTTTTATAAATTCTTTAGGTCAAATGTCTCCTTTAATATGACTTAACACTAAATATCCCTTTCTGTGCCAAGCACTTGGAACGAACTGAAAAGCATGGCCGGTAGCTGTGAGAATTTATTTTCTGTTGGACAAGTCATTTCTTGGATTTAAAAAGCTAAGAAATACACATGAGGGACCTGGTTTTATTTGGACTGTGCTATAATGATGAACAGTGTGACAACGGCTTCCATTGGACTCCATTACTTCAGGGCTCTAGCGTAACGTTTTCCAAGCAGTTCACGACATCAACAGCCAAGATTATTTCATGAAATAATGTGGCGAATGATATTCCCAGTCCTGAACACGGAATGTTTCTGATCAGCAGTTTTCTGTAAAGTCGAGTTTTCTTGAGAGATCTTTGAAGGGGAAATCCAACCAAATACAGTAACTGCATGCATACATAAACTAGCATACACACTCAATGTTATAACTGCCAAAAGGCTTCTAAAATAATGTACATGTTCTTGTCATGCACTCACAGTGTAAAGTGGAGTCCCAGATTAATTTCGTTAGCAGCCATGGCAATAGACATTCTTGACCAGAAAGTATAAAAAAAAAAAAAGTACACCTGACCTTAGCAACATTAAAGCATTTATTTCTCAATGCTGCCAATTGGCTTACATCAGTGAGGACCCTCAAGGAAAGACAAACATAGAGGATTATGGAACCCCGGTAGGAATGGGGAGGTGGTAGGTAAAGAATAAACTCTCAGATTCGTTCATTTATCATGAATACCAATTGCTATTGAGTTCTGTCTTTGGCTTTTTAAAGAAGACCAGCTACGACTAGACTGATAAACAGGTGAAAAATAACCTAAAGCTGGAAATAGAAATATGAAACATGAATGCATTCTAATGAACATTTACAATTAAATACATGTATTTTTTAAAACCCTAACAAAATAAAAAAGGTATAAAATATACACAAAATAGTATACATTCACTGTAAGTTAAACAACAAAATTAGTATTATCTTCTATTGCAAGTAGATTTTTTAATGCATTGGGTCAGCCCATTGAAACATGCTGTTAGTTGTAGAATAGGTCAGCAATAGATTATCCTGGGGCCCTATATTCCTTGTAAAAACCAACAGGGAGAGCTTTTCTCCTGAACAGTTTAGGTTGTTTAACCCAGCTTTTTTTGCTTACATGTTTTTGGCTTTACCTCCAAAAGCTCATTTACTCATTCCATTGGCTCCTTAGTCACACTGTTTAGCTGGTAGGAGCCAAGAGAAATATTATTGGAATGAGTGGCTCATTCCACTGGTGATAGGAAATTTGGAAACTTGGGTACCAAGCGTTGTCACATGGTGGTGGGAAGTTTCCTCACCTTTGTAAAAGTCAGTTCATGCCTTGAAACTTATAGAGAGCTTGTCTTTGTGTTCACAATTATAATAAAGGCAATAGAGAACTGAAAACAACATTAAAAAAAATGGGAAGAACATGAACCTTTCATGAAGGCCACAGAGTGCATGCTGACCTGAGAGCTCAAGCAAACTAATCTCATCAAACGATTTGGATTTTACCAATAGATTCCTCAAAAAATTCAAAATCAGTATTGGGTGGACTGAACCTTTAATGATTAATCTTACATGATAATATAACTTGAAAAACACAAGTTTGTATCATTCCAAACTATTACTTAGAACAATAACTAAAACCTGAAATATAACTTCCACCAGGCTCACGTTTTTGTGGTTAAGCTTGCTAAGCCAAATGGGGAAATAACTTTCATGGCCTGGAGTCACACTCATATCTTACTTATTGGGAGCCAACAGCAGGATGTTTATAAAGTTCAGGGAAATCCCATGTTCTATTAATTCATGCAGCCTTGGCATTCCCATTGGCCCATAATTACAGACATGACTTCCCTTCTGGCAATCACCAGATGACCAGCCTGGGCTTGAATTTGATTATAGGTTTAGAACAACCTTGTTAATTTAGAATGAATGAGCAGTGCACAAAAGTTCCCAGAATGTTTTAGAATATTATCATTTGCATACCATATTTGCTAGATGACTCGCAGTCTGAACATATCCACAGGTGTTTTAGCGAAGGATTTTTCATCTGTTTTAACCTAGGATGAAACTTTAAGAAGAATGAACAAAATAACCTTGCTGTTTTTGCTATAGGGTATCATTTAGTGTTTGATAATGGTGGTTTACAATGGATAAAACCAGACGGAGTGAAACCCCTAAAATTGACCTCCCAATAAAATAGAATGCCCATTTAATCACAGCTTTCTAAATACTTATCTTAGCCTGGCTTCTTAAGATTCTGTGACAGTTAATATCGGAACTCGACATGACTGTGTGGACAGGTATATCTAGAATAGGAGTCAAGACAAATTTTCCAATGGAATCAATATATCTGTCAGGTTGGGTTTCACTTCCTCACTTCCTTCCATTTTATTTTTATACAATTTCCTAATTTCTTGTATTGCTGTTTGTAACACTCTTAAAAGAATTTCAGGCAATGTTATTATTTATGGAGAGGGTCAACATTAGGGTTATAGTAAGGGTGGATTTTAGGGTTATAGGGACGGTCAATGTTAAGGTTGTAGGGAGCGTTAATGTTACGGTGACAGGGTGGGTCAATGGTAGGGTTATAGAGAGGGTCAATGTTAGGGTTATAGAGAGGTCAGTATTAGGGTTGTTGGGAGAAATTATGTTAGGGTTACAGGGTGGGATAATTTTAGGGTTATAGAGAGGGTCAATGTTAAGGTTATAGGGATGGTCAATGTTAGAGTTGTAGGGAGAGTTAATGTTACGGTTACAGGGTGGGTCAATGTTAGGGTTATGGAGAGGGTCAATGCTAAGGTTATAGAGATTGTCAATGTTAGGGTTGTTGGGAGAGTTTATGTTCGGGTTACAGGGTGGGATAAGGTTAGGGTTATAGAGAGGGTCAATGTTAAGATTATAGGGATGGTCAATGTTAGAGTTGTCGGGAGAGTTAATGTTAGGGTTATAGGGAAGATTACTTTTCTATACAAAATATTACAACACATGGCAGCACAGTGTAAAGCATTACAGTAATTTTATATACCACTCTAACACACCTAGGAAGCACTTGCGTTGTAGCACACAATGCTGCAAGGATGGTAACCATTTGTGACTTGTGGGGCCCTATGTAAAAAAAGTGGTTAGGACTTGTAGGATTTATTTGTAGGAAATTGGCAGTCGATTAACAAAACATAACTGTAAACAGACCTCTATTACAGAAAAAGTTAGGGTGAAGATTAAACTAGGGGTTAGGTTTAAGGTTACAAAAAGAGTTAGCTTGAGATTTAAAAGTAGAGTTAATGTCTGATTTACAGGGAAGTTTAGTTTTAGGATGATAATACACAAAGGTTTAGTGTGAGATTTAAAAAGATGGTTACTATTAGGTTTATGGGGAGAATTTTGATTATAAGAAGGATTACACAGTGTGTGCATCAAGAAGCACAAGGGGTACATCTGTTTCAAGCTTCAATCAAAAGGAATTTACCTTCACAGTATTGGAAATTTAAGACATGGAGAAATGAGACCCAAAAAGTTCACAGAGTATAGGGCCCTGATGGCCAGTGAAGTTTAATTTTATATTTATTTATGAAGCGTTACCCATGCCAATTGGAGTTGAAATAACAAAAAACCTTGTTATGATGATGATGAATTCAGAAGGTACATCAATTTAATTGAATTGGCTCTAGTTCTTGTGATACAGGAATCAGAATAGACGATTTTACAAACAACAAATGTTAACACAGCATATTATTATCAATCTTTATAATAAATGTAACGCTCATTTGCCTTCTTTTCATTCATACATTTTCCTTTTTTACAGAAATATGAGTTCTTCAAGAAGTTCTCAGCAAAAACAGAGAAGAAACATTACAGAATTTGTGAAACAAGCATATCTTGCATATTTTGGTATTAAACTGGGGGACCAAGATAACTATTGGGCTCCCCATATGGTTTGCAACACTTGTGTAAACTGTCTGTCAGTGGAAAAATGAAAAACTAAAAAAATTGAAATTTGGTTTACCTTTGGTATGGCTAGAGCCCAAAAAATGATCATAATGAATTGTTATTTTTGTGCTGTGAATGTAAAAGGTTTCAATCATTACAAGAAAAACAAGTTGGTGTACCCTGATTTGGAATAAGCAAGACGACCTGTGCCGCATGGTGCTGATGTTCTCATACCAGTGTTCAGTACACTCCCTGATATTCCTGTATCCGACATGGAGGATATACAGGGTCTGGAGTGTAATCCAGGAGTTAGCAGTGGAAGTGAATATGAAGAAAGTGTTTCATCAAACCAGCAGTTCTCCCAAGAAGAGCTCAATGATTTAATATGTGACCTACGTCTGTCAAAATAAGCATCTGAACTTTTAGCATCCAGGCTAAAAGAAAAGAACTGTCTGAGACCAGAAGTTAAAATAATGGTTTATAGGACAAGAGAGGTGACACTCCCACCATATTTCAGTGAAGATGGAGACTTTGTTTTCTATTGTAACATCCCTGGATTACTAGCCCATATGGGAGTACCAGAATATCGAGCAGAAGACAGGTGGCTTTTCATAGAAAGCTCCACTCAAAGTTTGAAATCTGTTTTACTGCATAATGGCAACTGCTATGTATCAATTCCAATTGGTCACCCAACAAAACTTAAAGAAGAATATGAAAATATCAAAATGGTCTTACAAAAGCTTTGTTATCATGATCACCAATGGTCCATTGTGTTGATTTAAAAATGATGAACTTCCTATTCGGACAGCAAAGTGGATTCACAAAATACCCATGTTTCATCTGCTTGTGGGATAGTAGAGCAAAGCAGGATCACTGGAAAAAAATGACATGGCCTCCAAGGGAAAACGGTGCAGCGAACATCATTAACGAGCCAATGGTTGACAAAGAAAAAATCATCCTCTCTTCACTACAGAGAGAGCTCTGAACAAGGGCAGTGATTGCTTCAAATACATTTGTAGAATCGTCCCTGGATTGAGTACTGAAAAATTAAAAAAATCTTTGATGGACCCCAGATTCGGAAACTGATTAATGATTCAAATTTCACAAGTTACATGACTGATACTGAAGCTTCTGCCTGGCACAGCTATGTCATGGTTGTAAAGAACTTCTTGGGTAACCATAAAGCACACAAATATGCAGAACTGGTACAAAACTTGCTCTTTAACTTTAAAACTTGGGTGCTACTATGAGCATAAAGGTACACTGTCTCCATAGCCATTTGCAAAAAATTCCAGAAAACCTTGGCAATTTCAGTGAGGAACAAGGGGAGAGGTTCTATCAAGATATAAAGGTGATGGAAGAAAGGTATCAGGGCAGATGGAATAGAAACATGATGGCAGACTACTGATGGAGCCTTTCACGTGATTGTCCAAATCATCAGCATAAAAGGAAATCATACAAACTGAGTTTTTCAATGACTTCTTTGTGATTAGTTCTGTAAATATATTGAATATAGAATATATTGACAATAAGTATTTCAAAAATGTAATTTTGTATACATAGGCTTATCTAGTTTTGCTAATTTTGCTTAATTGTTTTATTAGTTTTCTATGAGGTTATTATTGAGGTCATTATTTCAAAAACTAAGGCCAATCTAGCAAAACCAATACTATGTGAGGAATCTGTGCTTCAAACATAACCTAAAATGACTTTAATCTGTTTGGCAAGAAAATTTTTGTTGACCAGTGATATTATTACTGGGCCCAGGCTCTGGGATAGAAGGGAAGGATCTGGTTGGGCCTTCCTAAGCCCATTGCAATACAACCCAGGCTTTCATACTGACCTGCCAGGTATGTCTGGGGCTCCAGTGAACCAGGTGAGCAGCCTGGAGGAGAGCAATACTGGGCAGCTCCATGCTATTTTTGGGAGTGAAGAATTTTGAAACTGCAACACTTGTTACTTGTGAGTACCAAGTCCAATCCTGGTGCAGCCGTTTGGGTGGCAGGACTTGTTTTTGCTGAAGTAAGCCATTTTTTTTTGTTCTGCTTGACTATGCAGTTTTAGTGTTATGTTTATGCTGAAGTGAAGCTGTGTTTTGAGTAAAGCCTGTACCACAATTAATGGACTTTGCAACTATTCCACAGTGTCCTGTTATGAGCTGATCCCCTAAGTTCAAAACATGATCAAACCATGAAAAGGTACCAGTTCCTACTGTTGCAATTTCACCTTTACCTGGGAAAATAGTAGAAGTTGAAACACTTGGATCAAGTCCTACGGCACCAACGTACCCAAGTAACAAATGCCCTGTTGGCCCACCTGCTCATGAAGACCCCAGAAGAGAAAATGATTGATCCTGGACAGAGAAAGGGGCCCCCACAGAGCTAGTTCACATTAAAAATTGGGTGGTAATGTAACTAAATTTGTGACTACAAGCAGGTCACCAACATGTGTTACCACTTTTTGATGCTCAACTCCAATGTTGAGGCCTGTGCTGTCTGGGTTAACCATATTTATTTTTTAAAACACATGTATACTAACAAGACTAATTTTATTTCGAATGTCAGTAGATAGACCAGTTTATTTTCCATAAAAAACATATGGATAAATTAAAGTATTATTAATTCCTTCTATGTGTTCTATCCAGTGGAAGCCTACAAGGAGATATCTATAGAACATACACAAAAGACATCAAGTTTTTTTTCCACTTTTACCTTTTCATTTCTGGTCTGAACCCTGAAAGTTTTATAAAAAGAGATGAACATGTATAATATAATCAAAATAAATTGTATAGAGTGTCTATTTTCTCCACTGACAATATCCCATATTGGGATAATAAAAACCATTACTTAAGTACAAAAGAGGCAACATTTCCAGCCCAGATGTTCCTTAGCAACACTCTTTGTAGCGTTGGATTTTTTCACAGTTGCAATGAAATCGTTTGTACATTGCAGTAGTCGGATTGCATTTTATGAGTTTATTGGGCTTGTAGAAACTGAGAATGTTTTTCGTTTTCTTTTAATGCATTGTGGTGTTGGAATGGGCTGTAACAGTATATATCACAGTTGTTTACAGGCGTAATCAGACTTGTGATTTATTATAAGCATATACCATAGCATACTTTCTGAAGCTATGCCACCACAGCTTAGGATAGAATTTTTTTTTCTATGATAGGTTGCTGAAACTAGACTTTAAATCACTCGTAAATCCCCACCAATATGAAACTATACGCTTTACAGAACCTCCACCCGTTATTTATCTATCATGATTCACCGTGATTTAGGGTGGTGCATTGGTCCATGGAAAAAATAGACTGCAAACAACATAATTCAAAATGATTAGTTGATTTAAGTCCCAAGATCTGGGTAATAAATCTAATATCTATGAAACAGTTTCAGGCTCATTTATATCTGGTGATATTTACGAATATTGGGTTTTTGGCATTTAATAAACACAGTGGATTTTAAGGAGAACCTTTAATGGTTCAGGCCATTGATATATTTTTCCATCACCATCATCATTATGTTTTTATAGTTTGTATGTGGATTTATCACAAGGTGCAGTTTTATCTTGTTATAACAATGAATAGGGAATAGGGAAAAGGGATTTTGAGAGCACAGCAGAAACTAATAGCATTAGGGCTATATTTCTCAAAGGGAAACTCTGCACAGAGCTCTACAGAACAGGGAGAGATATACTAAGAGAGTTAAGTTACTACTTCATCTTTTTTAGCTGTATGTAATTTAGTATTGAGCTATTGAGCTTTGTAAGTGCCATGTTGTTAAATCAAATCAATTAAAGATGACCTGAGAGATGGGGCCTGATTTTTTAAAGGTCTCCTAGAATGGAGAAGATGAACTATCGGTGTGAAACCTGGATCATACCGAAAACCTGGAATTGATCTGGTGCTAATAGCAAATGCTTTTTAACACATTCATTACAAGTTTGCTTGATCACCCAGGTTCTCCCATGGTAGGCTTTCTTCTTCACTTTTGGTGTAAATGCCACCACAGATCTTAGTGTAAGGAACCCCAATTTCCTGGATGTAAAACTGATCTTTTGGTTACAGTAGTGGCAGCATGATTGGCTAAGTGGAAAGCACTCTTGCCTTTGCAGCACTGGGGTCCCAAGTTTGACGACTGTTTTTTGTTTTAAGTAAGTTCATCCCCAAAACTTCCCATGACTGCTTTTTTCCTTTAGGTGAAAATATATTGACTGCCTGGAGTCTCTGGAAATTTCAAGTCCTCTCTCAGTCCAATGCATTCCAGGAATTCACAGGAACTATGGATTGCCTTAATATACTGCTAGTCAGACTCTGGGAGATAGGAAGGAGTGCTACCTATTTATGTAGTGAGATGCCATACATTAAATCCGTATAGATGAGATGCTAATCAGTGACCCTGATTTTATTTGACAGCATAAATTACTCCACAAGAGGAAGTTCATAGGGCCTCTGATACATAATAGCAATAGTTAAAGTTTATGTAAACCCAGTTATAAGTATTTCCTAAATCTGCTGCTTTCAAATAAAATATACAGATTAACCTACCATGAAAGCTCTTTATTAGGTGTTTCGCGCCTCTCAGTTGTAGGTTATGGGCCATGCTACATGGGCTTCTAATGGAGACTTCATGTAGTCGTATCAACACACATTACAAGGACACGGTCCACTGTTGTCACGGTCTGGAAACTAACCTTGGGAAATTCCAAGAAGACACCACTAAACTGCATGTAGTTGGAAGTTGGCCACAAGAAGATGCAGAAGATTAACAGCACAAAGATGCAACGAAAGATAGACATAAGTTTACAAGGCATTTCTTTGTAATAGACACAATACTTTACTGAAATACAAATCTTACAGTTGGGGTTTACTATCTTAATGTTCACCGTTTATCTTCCTGGTTCTTCCATTGGTTCAGTCAGCTCTCACTGGTTCCTCCCAAAGTCGTAGCCTGAACATCTGCAGGAGGAACCAATAAATTGCGCTTATTTATTGGTGGAGAAATTAGTATGGACCAATACTTACTGAAATTTATAGTTGGAAAAGCCACCCTATTGAAATACTTATAGGAACCAATGAAGGCTGTAGTAGACCAGTGTGATAGAAGTTTTTTTTTTCTTGCAAGCACAATACAAGCATTGGCAAAACGACTGTTTAGAAAAGAAACCTTTAGTCTTCATTCTGATTGTGTTCAGTGTGGTTGTTTTTTTCAGAACAAATGAGGTTTGCATTTGCCTGAACCTTAGTTTGCGCTCAGCTCAAGGTGTTGCGGTTGTGTCAAGTAATGAACATTAAAGTAGTGATGGTAGCAACCAGCATCTAGCCTGTTATTTTACTTTGCAAACAGCATTCTTTAAAAAATACCAGCCAACAGGAATGGTGTCAGCAGTGGCACCCAGCTTCTTGAATTTACACAGAGGGTTGCATCCCAACTGGTTAGTGATTGTTAAGGGCAGTGCCACCCTTAACAGTCACCAGCTAATGGGAACACATGGCTCATTTTGTGTGTATGCAACCATTTAGGAGCCCATTGCTAAACCACATAGTAGGCAGTTTTCACTTCCAAGTGGGACAGTTCTTCTATTTACCATAGCCATTGGCTCCCATCCTAGCCTGTTCTAAGGTTCCCTAAATGGGTTCACCTTTAAATGCTTTCAGCAAAAGAACATTCACTGAACCCTTAGCTGGTAGAACACAGGAAACCATCACTAATGTTTTGTTCTTTTATGTGTTCAACAAACAGCCATGGGAGCTGGATTTTTCACATTTTCTGATATGCCACCCCATAGTTGCATGGTATAGTCAGCGGCAGCAAGGCCGGGAGTCGTGAAAGTAGGAAAAAGTGTTATGTGATTGTACTGAGTGATTTTAACAGCTCCTCTTTTTAAAAACAACATCCTGCCTTCCAAACCAGACAGGAGTCTTTTGAAAATTCAAGTCAGGTCGAATGTTCGAAAACTTCCAATCTCCCTGCTCGGTGTATTTTACAGAACAACGGGAGGTGACATGGACCAAGGCCACGGGATATATACAAAAGTATCAGGTTCTGGCATTTCTTTAAATAATTTGCCTATGTTGTACATTGTCTGCCCCAAAGAAAACAGAGTTAAACGGAGGAAACTATATTTGAAACAGAGAACTTCTCAGTGATTAAACAGTGAGCCATGCGAGCAAGATGCTTAAAGAAAATGTTGTCTGTGAAAAGTGAGTGTGTGTTTTGGAATGTTAAGAGTAGAAAGCCTATAGGCCTGCCAATCCTCTACGCCTCATTTACCTTTGCAACAAAAGACAAACAAAGATCTTTTTTCCATAAGTTTCACCATCCCGCTGTCTGTACACATCTTCCGTGCTAGGGAGTCACAGATAGGTAATTCACTCTATAACTCCCAGCTATGCTTTGATTTGCGGCCAACCAAAAGGAATGAGCTGTGAAACACTGAAGGATTTTTTTCCCCTCTTACATGTATTCACATTAATCACAAGCCATGTGAATCATCTTTGCCAATCTTTGGAACCTGCTAGGAGGGCAAAGAAGAGAGGACAATTTCTCCTACAGGTGCAGATTCTGGAGTTCACAAGCAATGAGTGCAGGGATTTAGGAAGAATTTTGCTAAAGTGGAAACTCACAAGTTTACCTATTGAGAAAATATTTAGTTAAATGATATACATCCTTTCTGTATAAGGGTATTTGAGTTATTATCATATAGGGAGCCTGGTTATAAAATAGTACATGTAATAACAGTGCTCAACCTGAAAAAAGAATGGGTGCTTGAAATGTCCGTATGGATGACACCATGCAGAAATACCTTTAGACGACACAAAATTCAAAGTATAAAAAGGTAAATAGTTGCCAGCATTCAAACATTCTAATTTCTGTGATTTATTTTGAAATATAGGCCCAAAAGTGTGCCCATTGTGCATAATGCTAAATCCTGGGAAGTACTCTATTGATTCCAAGCATATACACACACTAAATGATACTGGTTTAATTCCTATTGGGATTTCATACAGATACAGTGAGAACACCAATATTATTTATTATTATCATTATTGGTAATCAGTATTTATATAGCACCCATATAAGACGCAGCGCTGTATATTAAATATGCAGATATTCTGCCCCCCTATCTCCAATGGTATATGGGGCTATAGCCATAGCTTATCTGTTCCGGCACCCCACATTTCAATACACCTATAATGTGATATCATTATTTATAAGTCCTAGGCTATGTACACAAGTTAGATTAATGCTGCCGTAAATGATCCTTTCTGGTTGTTTCCAGTGTCAGTAGAATAAAGGAGCGGTGTGCATACCAACCAACAGGAATATGCCAGGGGAGGGCGAGCAGGTGGCACCCTATCTCCTTCAGAAAGTACTTTGGTTTTCCCCTCTCTGTCATTTATTAAACTGCCAAGATGGATTGATAAACAACATTGGGGGACTGCTATACACACGCAAGATTTTCACCTAAGCCCTAGGCTCGGATTTAACAGGTGAATATGCTGACATAGGATTGGATCACAAATGGCTGTTCCACCATGCTTCCATTGCACTACCGTGTCTTTCTGGAAAAATGGGGACAGCAGCTTTATTATACAGAAGGGGCAAATAGTCATGAGTGCGGGGGGACAACTAGGTTTCTGTACACTGTACATACATGCCCTACCTCCATAGTCACACTGAGACAGGATGTGTACGCATATGTAATTCACAATGCTGTGTAGTATATTGGTGCTATATAAATACTGTATATAATACTATATTGTGTGTAATTGGCAGGATCACTAGGCTATAATCAAAGAAAACTAATGTAGCCTGATAAAAAAATCTAATGCAACCATTACATCTATGATACATACAGCTATGAAATGCTGTATGTATCGTTTAACAGCCAGTTCAGACAGGAAGACCGTGATCCACAATCCAGACATTTGCACCTCTGCACACAGCGATCATCGCTTTCACTAGACCTGGAAAGAACAATTCATTCAGAGACTACACTTACTGGAAATATGCTGCAATCAGTCATGGTGACTGGGATAGTTCTGTAATCTTTACATTTTCTGAGGGTAGACTTGGCGTCTGTCCCTACTATCCTATCCTACAATTTGTTTCTCTGCCTTGCTGCCCATCACAACACTACCACTAAGCCTGAGATTATATTGCAAAGAATTTCATCTTGGAATTGAGAAAGTTTAATTATGATAACATTAGTCAGTTATTTGGGGCTTATCCATAACACCTACAAGCCAGGAATATTAACGGAACATGGCAACAAATTATAAACTATCACACATTTCCAGAACTGGTAATCCTTAGTTTTGTTTAACCTCCTATGTGACATATAGTGTATTTCAGGCCAATTTTTTTCTTACTCTTGGATAAAGCAAAGAAAGATTAGAACTTCTGAGGAGGTTTTTACTGATATCCAGGACTCTGATATCCAGGAATGTTAGGCTGGGTATGTAGGGGCAGATTTGTTGCCAATGCAGCATTCAATCAACAGATCTAATAATTTCTAAGAATTGAAATTGATTGCTCAGTGCTCTGAAACACTGTGATTGTGCGTCTATCATTCTGCTATTGTGATTCTGAGAAAAATTCAGGAAATTATTAGATGGATATGCAAGATCATTTGTGTACCAACACGCTAAATCACCTAATAGCTGACCGCCAAGCAAACCTGTGTTCCATAATCATCATTTGGAGTCACACTTTAATTCTAATTCAATTCAAATCCAAATGAGTATTTTGAAAGTAAAATATATTTTCGTGTGTGCTGAGCTTTAGGTAGATTTCCTTCTCTTCCTGTCCTTTTGAGAACCCTTTACAAGTGAAAAAGTAGAAAAGTGAACAGATGGAACCCCTGTTAAATTTGTATTTCTATCTGGTGCAAATTTTATTTTCCTGTTTGGTGAAAGTGTTGTCAAGAACTGAAGGCAAAGCTCTCTAACTGATATCTGGATAGCAATAAAAGACAACAGGAGTTTTGTAAAGTATCCAAAATGTAAAAAGATAAAATTTGTTTTGATAAAATTTGTAGGCAACTATGTTATGTGAAGTGCAAGATGACAGTTTTATAGAGACGTGTGAAACACAGCGGTATTAACATTTAGGGTTTTAAGTGGCCAATGCAAAAAAAAAAAAAAAATCAGTATATGGTTTTGGTAGCTGCTGTTGTTATCTGTTTTCAGGAAGGTGAAAGCTGCTTACAGCCAGGATTTCTCTCTATCTAGGATCCACAGTTGCTAAAATTTCCTTTCCAAAACTACATGCACAAGATGACCAGTTGCGGACCTACCCAAAAGTGGGCCCTTGTGCTGAACTGGCTTGGAGCTCCTGAGGGGGCCCGCTAAGGAGGGTCTGGGGCCAGATTGGAAAGGTAGGCTTTGAACCTCCTATTTGCTACAAATTTGATCCTCAGTGTATGAAATATGTGTACACAATGCACATTAAAACCCATGTACTAGGTACAGACAAATTGATTATCAAGTGTGTTTTGCTATGGAGTGTATAAAAGAGTGTCCCATTATTAATTAAAACAGTTTTAAAGTATATCCAACCACTGTGATTTTTTTTTAAATAAACTTAATATATCAAATTAAAGTATCACAAGAGGTACACATGGCTATTATTGAAAGAGATTCTTAAAATATGTAGTTTGGTATTAATACTTTATTATGGGCTCTAATAATAAAAAAAATTCCCTAGTGGGAATCAATAACTGACATTTAAACACATAAAACTAGGAGATTCCCATGAGGTAATGTCTGATTCCTTGTCCTAAATGTATTTTTAAATGTAAGCACCCAAATTTGACTTGCAATGCATCCAGTTTATTGTTTTCTTAACATTTCCTAAATGTGAATGACTATCATGGAACATGCTCTCTAACTCTATGGCTCTATAGGAATATTCTTTACTGTACACCCTCCATTTTCATATTTTACCTTTAAATTTCTAAACAACACATGTGACATTCTAGGAAGTTGTGTGAGCCATCGAAAGATTGAGTGAGAGTGTGAATTGTAGTTTTTCCTGTCTGGGAATCCATTGGGGTTAGTTTCCGGGTACACTAGGCCTGATTTATTAAAGCTCTCCAAGACTGGAGAAGATGGACTATCATGGGAGAACCTGGATGATCCAGCAAACCTAGAATGGATTTCTAAAAACTCATTTGCCATTAGTTGGCAAATGTTTTCAATACATTCTAGGTTTGGTGGATCGCTGAGGTTATCCCATAATAGTCTATCTTCTCCAGCCTTAGAGAGCTTTAATAAATCAGGCCCAAGCACAGTTTGATATGGATCAACTGGAACTGTTAGCTTGTTTTCTCTTTGACTAGCACACAATTTGCTGCAACCTTTTCCACCCGTATACCTGAATTGCTCTTTAATGTTGTAAAATTTGTTTAGCACCTGTCTTGAATTTAGTCTGGATAAATCATTTCACATTGTGCTTTAACACACTGTTGCCATTTGCCAAGTGTTCGGCTAATTCTCTTGTCTGGAAAATGTATTCCAGCGTGAAAATGTATCTTGTAATAAAGGCAATGCCATATTCTGTCTATGGGTTGTATCCTGGATGCAACTCAACTTTCATGGAACTTTGAGAACACTCGGTGCTTTTCTTATGTGACAAAGACTTCAAACATTTTAATTCATTCAGAATGTGCTAGATATTGGGGGATGAACTGGGAAAAGGAAAGCTGGTTTAAGAAGTTCTGTTTTACTCCATGACATAAACCAAATGCAATTCTCTAACAATACATATTTCTTCCTGTGAAAAAAGTCAGATTTCTATTTTTTTATAGAATGTATTTTTCATTTGAGGATTTTTTAAAGTCATACAGATTTGTCCATAGCTTTATAATTTTTTTTCATACCAGACATTGTATTCTTGCTTATAACTTTGCTTTATATTAAACTATGCTGAAAATGTCAGGCACACAATCATCTAATTTGTTATTTTTCGGAATATATGAAAGTAATAAAAAATATAACAAAAAATTAGCAAAGTTAAGGTCTACCAAAAGAAAACAAAAGTAGAAGAATATGGTGGCTGGGGAGATACTGCACTCTACCTAGACCTAGGATAATTAAATCTGCCTAACCCACCTTTATACCTTTCATTATTAAACTTCATCTTACCCCCTACCAAGTGCTAAAACCAAAACCTAAGTACCAAAAGGCCGCTGCTTATCCCCTCACTCCTTCTTCCCTTTTATTGCAGTTTAAGGTCTATTACACAAGCATATCTGCTGCCAATTTTGTGTTCAACTGACTGAACTTGCTTGATCAAAAACATGATCAAAAACATAGAGCACATATGTATGGTACTATACCATTTCCAACACGAGCTGGGGATAGGGTGAACCAAGGACAGATAGGATCTCCCAACAGGATTTACTCGATGATATTTATTAACAAAAATGCCAAAACTACCAATCTGTCCACATTTTTTCCAAAACCCAAAAATTGATTGCCCAAAATTGTTCAGTTGGTAAATTCGCTTGAGAGCTTATAATTTATTTAAGTTATTGATAGAATTAGAACTGAAAATGTATACTAAGCTGGGGATTTATTAGGGATTAGGGATGTGTATATTGAGTCAGGGTATGAACACAGTATGATTCTCAATGACATCCAGTAAATCTAAAGCAGTGTTTCTCAACCTTTCAAAAATGGGTTAACCCCTTTTAACAACTTTCACGTCTTCATGGAACCCCTGCCATGTTTACTATATCCACAGCTCATAATACATGAGCTGTAGTGTGCTGGTCTATAAGAAGAATGCCTAATTTGTTGCTGACCATTGGAAAGATTGTCACCCATACAAAAAAGATCATTGGAGCCACTTATACTAATCACAAATTGCTGATTGTTCAAGGATTCCCTGGAGGAATGCTAGGGTTCCATGGACTCCTGGTTGAGAAGCATTGATATATAGCAATGTGGCTGCAGATTGCATCTTCCTGGTGTCTAGTTTAGTAGATTATCTGATTTGAATTTGGAGTTTGTTCAGCTTCAGACCAAAGAATGTTCTTCTAGTGAGGGCTTAGTGTTCTTTGTGTTCAATGTACATTGCTAACAAATAAATAATAGGTTGTATGGTTTCCATCAAAATACACCTTTCATTTGGAATGGATGAGTGGAATCCAGGGTTTGCCACCCTTTCTGAAAAAAAAAATACTGGCCTTATGTTTTTTGGCTATTAACAACGAGGGCAACAATGACAATTTCTACCAACCAAGACGGAAAGATAGCAGCCATGTGGCAACGGTATTTCATGTAAATGCATTCTTAAAATCTACCAAAAATACATTTAGAAACACCATACCTAGAATTTCAAGGACTTTTTTATAGCCTGACACAAAATGTTATGCTGTAGATCAAAAAAATTAGTCCACTGTGCCAAAGACGAAGAGTCTGATTTCCAAGAGGAATCATGATCTTTGCTGGGCTGAATGTTACTAAAACATCCAGCCCAGTATAAAACTCACTTACGCATCACTTTCTTGGAGTATCCATCTTCTCCAGTAAGCCTACAGATTATGAAGTTTTGGAGAGTAATAATCACACAGAAGATCTAAAAGGTCTGTGCAGCTCAAAGCAAACTGTCTTTGAAAAAAGAGTAGAGACTCTATTTACTACTTGGCAGTAGATATCAGGCAAGTATTTAGAAAATTACACTTATCCTTCATGGCAAAGGAGTCTTTAGAATGTTTATGAGACTGGAAGGGATGTGGTAACTAATTTGCTCAAGACAAATTTACGATTCACAAACCTTGAATGTATTTGTTATGGTTTATTGAGTAGGGATTTCTGCCACTGAATCAGGAACGATCTTAAAGGTCTGGTTTTGATCACACATAAAGTTGGAAAAGCTTGTCCTTTACCTTTCAGTTGTCTGCTAGAAACTGCTATGTGATTGCAAAGCACAGTTATTTTATAGGAAACATGATTAGACATAGACAGGCAACTTGGCAACTATATATTGAGGTGGATGCTATACAACCTCCATCTTCGCCTAGCCTTTTATATCATGCTACTTATATAGATTTCCTCTCTATATGGTAATACTTTAAAAGATCTGGTCTATGCCAGAAAATGTATGTTGCACTTGCAAGTACAGCTCCCAATCTGACCTTGTCAGCAGTGGCATCTGACTTCAAGATTGTTAGGGCAGCAAAGTTTAATGCTTATCTTGCACACATACAGGCCTTACCTAGGTTGGAATGGTGGCGGAACCACAGGAAGGTGATTATAAAGGTTAGGTGGGAAGCTGGCATTTAGATGAACCTGTTGTATTGACCTGCATCAAAAAACAAAGGTTAAGAATAATACATGAAACAAAATCTAAACTATCTGCCACTATAAATATATACAATACAAACTACTAGAAAATATTTAGATCAGTGGCAGGCCAAGCTAACAGTGGACTCTTGTGCAGAACTGTTGGCTAAGGAGGGTCTGGGGCCCTACACACTATACATCTCCCTATGTATGTACGTGGTGTAAATGTTTTTATAGTGACAATTTTTTTAGTAAAATTAGAAGATCCATAAAAAGTTGGTGTTCCTTTTACCTCTGCTGTGATTTTCAGTGTGTTGTTGGTGAATACTTTTAGATACCACATGCACAACTTTATGTACATTGGTCCAGAGACCAGAACAGCTATTGACTCACACAGATTGGGCTCTATTTATAAATCAGGGAAATTAGACATTCACTCAAAGATTCTTCTTCTCTATCAGGGACTTTTACTAGAATAAACTTTATACAAGGACACCACCTCTCTCCATCGTCTCTCATAGAAGCAAGCTTTTTCCTTAGATATCACACTGTCCCAGTGTAATGATTTCCCTCACAGTGAAACACACAGCACAGCAAGCTTCACTGTTTCAGAACAAGTAAGTGTTCCATAAATCAGAATATAGCTATTCCTACCAGTTGCTTTTCAGACATAATTTTCACGTTTCTTGTAAGATTTTTTTCTAAAGATTTCCCAAAGGTTTGCATGATAGAACAAAAAAAAAAACACACAAATAATTCTAGCAGTTGATATTCTGGGTATATAGTTGGAATTCCCATGGCTTAAAAAAAAACATGAACATTAAACATTAATTACATCATATTGTGCCCCTCACAGACTTTTATGAAATTTATTCAAAAAAGGAAAAGAGTTAACTGTAGTTCCTCCAAATGCCGAGCTTTGTCTCTTGAAGAAAACCACAAGAATGCTCATTAATTTAATAATTTCCTGACTCCATACCTTCAGCTGGTTTCTTAGACATCGTGGAACCTGTAAAACAAGCTCAAGGAGAAGGACGCCCAATGTGAGATTTCAAAAAACACACAAACGCATGGGTGGTTTTGGCCATTGTCTACAACTTTCCAGTTCCGTTAGGCAGTTTTTCGGTTAAATGTCTTTGATACTTGGCACAAGATTTCAGGCATCGTCTGACATGACTTTGATTTAGCATCCTTGGGCCACAGACTTCCAATAAATACGAAAGGTAAGGCAACAGCCAAAGTCTACAAACTCCTCTCCAGACATCTTTGGTGTTCTGTTTTCCTTACTCTTGGCGTGGTTGAGTCTCTTGTGGATACTACCATTTTATGAGCTTAAAAAATTTTGACTTTATTAATGCTTCTCTTGAGATACATTTTACAGGTCATTTTCTGACATCAATTGATAGGTAAATTCTCCTATTAAATCTATTAATTAAATGGACTGTTTAGGATATAGAAAATATTGAATACATCTCTAGGTGGTGCCTAGTACTGGGAAATATTACCAAGTAAAATTGTACAACTTAACTGTGTATACTGGATGAGTGAAAGATTTTTTATGTGGATCAGAAATAACATACCAGTTGTTTTGGCATGTCATTTACCTTGATTAATCTATCTATCTATCTATCTATCTATCTATCTATCTATCTATCTATCTATCTATCTTATGTATTTGTATTAATTTTTATAACCCCATATATATTGTGCCTCTACAACAATCTGCCCTGTGACTTTTCAAGTTATCTGTATGCAATATATATATATATATATATATATATATATATATATATATACATAATAAAAGGCATTGGATGGCAGGATGGTTTAGGATTCTCACCTACACATGGTAAGGAGCTAAGGGTTAATGACAGAGATATGGAAATAAAATAACAAGCATGTTGTATTGCATGTTGTAGAATCATAGAATGTTCATGAATTCTTATTTTGGGTCCTACATTTGTAGAGCTTTGTACAGGATAAAGCCTCCATTCCTAGGTCTACATTGTACCTGGTAACCAGACCTTGATATTAGTCTTGGCTGTGATTATTGCAATTACTGTACACAATGCTCTGTATGCCATATTTAACTTGAACAAAATAATTAATCGCACATTGAGTCCACTTATTCAAAATATTGCAATGTTATAATATTACATATTATATAAATATATATATATATATATATATATATCTGAAGTTCCCCTGTCGAAGATATCTTTCTCATGCATATATTTCTCTGTATTAGGATGCAATGACAAAGCCTGAATATGCACTAAGTTTTAAATAGTGAAAGTGGCAGGTGAAGTGCTGACATTAATGTGAGACTTCACCACCGGTGCCTTGCCAAAGCCTGAGATAAATGTAGTAAGTAAGTAACTGCAATTTAGCTCCCGTTATTATCTGATGAGGAATTCCTTGCACTTTGCAATCCATCACAAATATCCACTTCATCCTATGATTCTCAGATTGATTTCAAACCTGTGATCACAGATCATCTGTCAGCAAGTCAAACTTCCCAGATCTGTGCTGGCTGAGCTCCAAGAAAAGGTCATCAAGATTCCCCAGGCAAGAGTGTATAATTATCCTCCCCAAATGTCAAGAGAGAGTGCTTAAATAGCAACTGTAGCCAAAAACGAAGGAAATTGGTGACGGGCATTTTCAGCCTCTAGGAAGATAAAACCTGACTTATCGGTGACCCCAATGATGAATTTATTGTATCATATCTATGTATAGATGTATTTACCAACTATAACAAAAATATAACCCTATTCTAGTTTATCTAATTTGTTATGGAACACCATTACCAGCTGACCATTAGGGCTTGTGGTAAGAAGAGGTCACAAGGTGTATGACACTAGGAAATGAAAGTGTTTGATGAAGCATAAAGTTGGCCTGTGGTGTGAGATTGGTTTACTCACATAGGTACCTAAATAAGTGCCCGGGGTCTGGCAGGCAAGTAGGGTTCTGTAACCAACTCTGAATAACTAAGTGACCCCATTTTGTTATTTGCCATCCTTTTCAAACACTAGGAGGCAGGAAAAGGAAGTGTAGCAAAGAATTTAAACTCAACAACAATAGCCTTCACTGACCACATTCATGAACAGCCAGTTCTCATTCTGTCATGGACACCATTCAATTCCTTCTTCTCTTCCTTGTTGTGAACTTTGGGCATTTTCAAGTGCACAAGCGTTTATTCAGTCCCGGCAACTGTAGGGGAAGCAATGATAAGCCAGGTATCCTGACAACCTGACTTTACCCTGCCTGGTCGCACATTTTTATACGGTGTAGCACCATGAATTATATGATGCCAAATAATGCAGGGTATAATTGGCATCATGAACCTCAGGTTTCCCTGGAAAGGGGATTAAAAAGCCTGTATAGGGCTATTATAAATCGTATTGCTGTAGAATTGCTGCCCTTAATTTTGGATCCAGGTCCAGAGTGTCCTCTGAGTGGGCTAGGTACTCCATCCCTTTTCCAGGCTATTATTATTATTATTATTATTATTACACAGTATTTATATAGCGCCATCATATTAGGCAGCGCTGTACAAAGTGAATAGTCATGTCACTAGCTGTCCCTCAAAAGGCTCACAAGCTAATATCCCTACCTAACCTAACTGCATGTTTTTGGGATGTGGGAGGAAACCGGAGTACTCGGGGAAACTCACGCAAACACGGGGAGAACCTGCAAACTCCATGCAGATGGTGTCCTGGCCAGGATTTGAACCTGGTGCGCTAGAAAGGCCAGAGCACTTACTGCTGGCACTGGAGCACCTGGCCAATTGTTAAAAAGGCACCTGAGTGGAAGCCTGAGGCCAGGTGGGCTAGCTGCAAAGGCTGTGTGCAGCCTGTAAACCTGAAGGAGGTCTCCCACAGTTAGGTCTGATAGACCAGAGCCAGGAGGCAAATGTTTGCTGCAATAAAGGGCTCCAATTCTGCAGCAATACAATCAATAATAGTCCCATTCAAGCCCTTTAATCTCTTTTCTAGGTAAACCTGAGGGTTACGATACCAAATACCCCCTGAATTTGTCATCATATAATTTATGGTTCAACAACTGGAACTTTAGAACCGCTTAAAGCATACTGATTTTCTCTATAACATAGCACACCACCTTTTTTGGAGTTCTCATCATCTTCATCCAATCAGCTACCTTGCTACCACTCATGTTTGCTTCATTCTCAAACTCAAGTGGCTACATGGTCTATTTTTACAATAACTGACAGCCAGAGACAGTTTTACACTTTTTTTTTCTTTAGTTTACCTCTTCAACAACTGGTTTGATTATTGTCTCTGCACGCAGAGGACACATTCACTGTTCCACATAATAATAAAGAAAGCATACACACAGATTTAACATTTATTTTTGGAAAAAATAGAGCACAATACAGTAAAAGACATACTCATTATTGTACTGAGAAAACCATAAATTTGTCTGCAGAGGCACAATTTATTAAAGCTCTTTGAGACTGGAGAAGATAGACTATCATGGGTGAGCATGATCCAACAAACCTGGAAGCTCTCATCAATCATTTATAAAACACAAATTTGTATACATTATCTACAAACTTTAAAGATTCCAGAGATCCTAAATAAAGATTGTAAATATCCCCCCCTCCCCCCTTCTCACTGGTCCATCACATGGAACACAGAAAAATCTAAGTTAATGTAATAAGCTGAAATTTTAATTTCCAGCTGTTCCAATTAAGCTGATGTTAAAAACAAACAGTAATTCTATGTCTATAGCACAGAACATCAATCAACGTTCAGCCTGGTACGCATGGTCCCAATTAAAACTGAATAAAGCTAATAACCCAAATCCCTTTTAAAATAAAACACAGCAATCTTGGTTAGCAATGTTTGTACTTCGGGCAAATGGCTGAGAAATATTTAACTTTCATATTCACATTCCATGGTAATTGGGACAAATTAAACCTAAAACACGTACTCTAATTGAGAGTATCTGCAGCTATCTGATGGGCACATCTCAGTTATCCCGGGCTAGGCAAGCAGAGACTTCTCATGGCTTACAGCCCTGGAAATGTCAGTTTTAATCGTGATAATAAATTGGAGAATGAGTAAAGAACAATAGAACAAAAGGGGAAGTAGAATGTGGAATGTTTTTAATACTGGAGCATCTTCTGACTAAGGATATGTGGCAGCTTTTGGCGAAATGCTAAAATGAAGACAATAACGGCTTTCAATGATATTGTGAGGAGAAGAGCTGATGTTTAAAAAACATGCCTATTATTTCAGGTCTGGATTTGAGTGTAGTCAACATAGTCCTAGGTTGGCAAAACAAGTACAGGTGTAACATGGCCAACATAAAGTTCTTCCTACAACAGTAAGCTGGGTTCTATTTATGCTATGCCATATAGTTAGACAAAAGGCACTGCCCTTGCCAACTGGCTTGAAATATTGGTGATCCCTTGCCCAGGATTCATGTAACAAAGATGAGAGCACAAAGACCTTGAATGAAATTACCACCACCATCCTAACTGATTGGAAGGAGCTCACAGATGGGCCATGCTCAGACTTGGTGATTTGGCAACAATTCAGAGACAGATGCAATTTTATTTTAAAGGGTAATTATGAGCAAAAAAGAAATTTATATATATGATTTAGTCTGTTACAATTACCCTAAAAGAGTTATTTGTCTTTCTAGCAGATTTTTTAATGCCCATGTTTTCTAATAGGGTGAAAAGGCTGGTAATTCTGTACTAAATTCATCGGTAGCCTTGTCGTCCTGTGGATAGGATAGTCTTTGGTGGTTTTAAATAGTCATATAAATGGATATATGACATATGTATGGTCCTCTCTATAAATTAGAAAAAAACAAACACATTTTAAATTATATATATATTAAGGGTTAAAGGTTTAGCCACCCTTTCATATAATGTAAAAAATGTGATGATAGGTCCACTTGATGATGACCATTGTAAGCACCCCTGTGATTCTCATAATATTTGTTCTACCCCTGGTACTCCTGTTTTACCTGTGGTTTAGGAAATGGTTTTAGCCATAAAATAAATAAAAAACATTGATAATGGAGAAGTATTTTCCTTTAATGCCATCACTGGGGCAAAATTAAATATAACTCAATGATCCCTTTAGCCCTACCTGCAATGGTTTATTTGTTCTTAACTTATGAAACAAGATATATATCTCCATAATCTGCCATCAAGATCTCTTACATGTTTTAATTTTTTCCCAGGGGACTGCTTATCTAGAACCATAAGGTGGCAGTTCTTAGCAGTTTCCGACATGCTTCCTGCATTGCTTCTTTATCCTTCTGAAAGACCCTCGATGATAGTCCATCAATAGGAAGTTCTCACTCACTGTAGGCAATGATATGGACATTTGATGAAAGGAAGAAGGAAGCCAGGAATCCGAGTGTTATGTGACTGCAGCTTTAGGTGAAAAGATAATGTTTAAAATACAATATTCTTTACTACCAAAGAATTTCCCCACACTTTCCCACATTCCAGATATTTTTATAGAGTATTTAAATCTTAAATCCCAATTACTTTGTTTCTTTGGTGTTTATGTCCCATTAGAGAAAGCTCCCCCTACTTTCTGCCCAGAAAACACTCAGGAAGTAAATGGAAATTTCTCTTGAAACAAGAGGATTGACAATCAAACTGGGAACATGCAATCCCAAAGAGAAGTTTTCCATCACATTATTATTAGCATGCGGTTTATACAGAATTAGTGCAACAAACATTCTCTTTTAATTTCCTAGGTTCATAGGTTCTGCCATAGGATGGTAAAATTAAAGTCCTTATTAGGATTATTAGAGTCTCTAAATAATGTATTATTCCAACCTTGGTGTGCTGGTTCAACCTTCAAATTTTAATAATAAAATAAGCCATCACTCGTCAAAAATTCAAAATAATTCACCCTTCCTTGTAGCCCTTATTCCAGTGGTTTATTTGTTCTTACCTTGTGATGCATTCTCCTTAACCTGCTGTCTAGGTCCCTTGCATGCTTCGGTTCTGCTGCTGGATACTACTTACCTAGCTTTGACCAGCTCCCAACATCACACCTGCAATACATGAATGCCTCTCCAGTGTTCTGCCCACCCTCACATCTCCACATAACCATTTACACAGCTTTAGGAGGAGAATAAAATAAAGCAAAACATTATAGAACAGCTATTCTTCAACAGGGTTCCATGAAACTCTAGAGTGGCCTTTCTTGACTTTTTGATTATGGGGGATCCCTTGAAATAACTTTTATGCTATAATTACTATATCCATAACTCACAGTATATTAGTGTGTGTGTGTATGTATGTGTGTGTGTGTGTGGGAGGGGGGAGCAGTAGTTCTTGTTACATTGCTGGTCCCTGTGAAGAATGTCACCCTTACAGATAGCAATCGTTGGTGTCACCTAAACTGACCTGAAGGGCTCTATGGAACCCTTATTGAGAAACACTGCCTAAGATAGTGCTGAAGATTCTTTGAGCTGTATGGTTACTAAAAAGCTGGGTACCAAAACAGGGGGTGCAACCTACCTACAGCTTCTTCCCACCCAGCCTAAAAAAAATTCTGGGGAGAACACTAAACATCCAATATGGTGGCACCCAGAAGTCTCATGTCTTTGAAAATCAACTTTTACAGATAAATACAATCTAAAAATATATTAAATGTACATTAAACCTGGTGGGGAGACTTTTGTTGAAATAATGGAATCCAATTAGTTACAATGGACAATTCTTCTCATTTTTAAATTCCCTGGAGTTTTGTTTTTGTAAGACTCGTTGAAGAATGACAACTATAAAACAACATCAATTGTAGTTTACCATCAGTAGTATTTCAACACATCATACAAACTTCATTCCTATCCATTCCTTTCAATATAAACCCCAGACCCAAAGGAATAAGTTTTATTATATTCCATGTTTCAGACACCCGGACCCGGATTCCATCCTCGTTACTGTAAAAAAAAAGACTCTATAGATTACAAGGCTACTTATTGACGCAGGTGTAATGAGAACATGTGCTTCATTATATGGTATTAGCTCTGGACGGGTATGAGTTAGAGACAGGTCATTTCCACCTTCCAATGACAGAACATTTCAGATGAAACAATAGTTTGCACGGCCCCAGTGGCCGTCTCTGTCCTGTGCACTTACTCCGTGCCAATTTATTTGGCACATGTTACATATAATTGTGGTTTTATGAACAGATGGATTTCATTACTTGGTATTATACTACCAGGCATATCTTCAGTAACATAATTATGTGCTGAAATAAGTGGAGTCAATGAAAAAAAATATAGACTTTGTGTGAAAAGGCACGTGTAGAATTCACACTGCCTGGAAAAGATCTGGCTAGTCGTCTGTCTGTTTTATATACATATCTCTATTCATATCGGTCATATACTAACAAAAGTTACTGTATAACTCCAAAATGGAGCCTTAAAAAAGCTCTAAAATTTATGTCCTGACATTACCTCCAAATTTACCCCACTTACCCCCAAAGTGATCTCTTCACCTACAGAATGCACAGGGAAATTTGTTCTTTTGTCCTATTGAATGGGCAGCTCAGTCTATTATTTTAAGCATGACCTCCAGAATTATATTTTTTTAAAGCCTACCTATAGGGCCTGATTTATCATGGCTCTCCAAGACTGGAGAAGGTGTCCCTGGGTGATCTAGCAAACCCTAAATAGATCTGGTCCAGGATTAAAACATTTTCCAACTAATACCAAATGATTTTTATGAAAACAATTCCAGGTTTGCTGGATGACCCAGGGACACCCATGATAGTCTATCTGCTCCAGTATTGGAGATTTTTAATAAATCAGACTCAGAGTGTGTGGACAAACTTTTGGCAGGCAGCAGTAATATTAAAAATAAATCAATGTAAACATGTGAAAATCAAGAAAGAGGGTAGGGTATAGCTAAGGATTTGTAATCTAGAACACATGTCTGATAACGATAGTAAGGGTTTCAATGCAGTAGAGGCATAGGATCTGTATTAAATAAAGTTATCCAAGACTGGATAAGATAGACTGTTATGGGGGAACCTGGGTGATCCAAGCAAACTTTTAATACATTTCCTAATATCAATTTGCTATTATTTGGCAAATGTTTTCAATCTTGGACCAGATCCATTCTAGGTTTGCTTGATCACCCAGGTTCCCCTGTAATAGCCTATGCTCTTCCAATCTTGGAGAGCTATCATAAGCCAGGCCCTATGTGGTGGTAGCCCTAATAAGAAGCCAAACGCAAAATCAATGACCAGCAGGTCTTCAAAGAATACATTTTGCAGTCACTCATCCTAAATTTAATTAATTGTCAATTATACAATTAATTAATAATTAAATGTCATTATAAAAAAAGAGAAAAGTGAGAACAAAATTCTTTGGGACTTTTTAGGCATATTTCTACAATAATTTCTACCTTTAAAATAAGCATAAAACAAGTTTATTTATAACAATTAAGATAACAATCATTTAATGCATATATCTATTCAACTACATATCATAGTAAGTCTCTTTGATGGTGTTAATCATGTGTTCTACACGTTTCATGGAGCTCAGTCCGCTTCATCAGGAAACAGAGAAACAACATTGACAAAATAGTTTAAACCCAGCTTTATTATTTAGAACACTTTCACAATGTTTACAAATATCCAATTTTTTAAAACATATCTATATACATATATAGCAGTTCCCTTACATTGGGTCTAGTAAAATGTGGCAGTTCTTTCTCTGAGTGGTATGTATGACAGACCAAAAAGGTGTCGGATGGTGAGAGCAACAGGGCAGCCCAATTATACTTCACAATCAAAAGAATAAAGTAAATGACAATGTCCATGTATACTTATACCCAACAATAAGGTGATATTCCCTTAAAAATATCTATTGAATTTTTGACAATACACTTATTTGATACTATAATTATAACCACCAATAGAATAAATGTGGTAAAATAACATAGAAAAGCATAACACATTCAATAGTAATATTACTTTTTACTTCAAAATGTATCCAAGTGAGACAAGAGAATGTCTATCTATATATCTATATTTGCATTGTTTGAACTAAAGTGCCAAGAACCAAATCACCTAACAGCAACACCATTTGTACCATAAACAAAAATATTGTGCTTAAAGAATAGAATAATGTCCACCAGGTCCACAGGGATAAAGGAAATTAGTCAAATGTCTTGTCAAACCTCCCTCCCTTTACTTTTAAAGCCTACTGGTAGATTGGCAACATTAAATGATCATTAGGAAGACAAGGGAGGTGGGAGGGGGCAGGACTAAGCCTGGTTGAAAGATGACAGATTTTGGGTTTTCAAGGTCTAGTTTTGCATATATTGTTTATTGCAACCTTATCTTAGTCTGTTTCTTCAATACTATTAGGTTTTATTTCACTTTGTCAGCACGGTTGGCTAAGTTGTTAGCACTCTGTCTTTTGCAGCACTATTTGCCAGGTTCAAATTCAAGCCAGGACACTTTCTGCATGTAGTTTGAATATTCTCTATGTGATTGCATGGGTTTCCTCCCACATCCCCAAAGCAGGCAGTTAGGTTAATTACCTCCCCCCCCAAAAAATTGGCTTTGTGACTGTGTTAATGATTTTTGATTTTGGAAAGGATTGTGAGCCCCTTTTAGGGTCTGTAATGGAATGACTATGGACTTTGTAAAGCACTGCATAATATGTTGGCCACATATTTGAAAGAAATTTCCATTGTGGTTCTGTAATTTCTGCGAATATAGCTTTTCTATAAATAAAGCCATTTAGGATATTTTTAGTTTTAATAGAAAATGTTTATATCTCAAAACTTCATAACTCATGAATGACTTTTTGGCTTGCACATGCAAATGTCTTTAGAGAATTTTCACTGGGACCTAGTAATTGTGATTTGTAATTATTTGTAATTTTTCTAAATTTTCATAATCATGATGAGATCATAGATTATATCACTGATTAAATCAAAATGTGAAAGCATAGTGATTACATACAGAGCTGTTTAGCCGACCATTAGCTGATTGATGAAGCTCCGGGGCTTAGTTCTGGACAACTACTGGCACTGAAGAAACTAATTCCAGCCCTGAACTCTGCCACACCTGCATTTACTCAGGGCACTGGAGAAATGTGATCCCTGTACCATTTTAAAAGTGGTAAAGTATATTTGCTGTAATTAAAGTTGTTAAAAGTTGTGAATAAATGTGTTAAAAGTTGATAAAAATGTCCACAAACAGCTCATGGTAATTTTCTGGTGATCTGTGATCTGCCATCATCCAATCCTACATTCCATGACCTTGTGTATTCTGGATTATGTTGGCTATCTCCTCACTAAGAGTCACTATGTCATTGTGATGTAACCTGATAATGGCAGTATATCCAGTGTACTGTATAACTGCAGATAAAAGATTGTGTGCACTCATTGGACTGTCCAGTAAAAATATCAATTTATTGAGTATCTAGAATCACAGAGTATAAAAGCATCCACCCCTATCAGTATGGGACAATGAAGAAAATAATTAAAATTGTAACATAGAATCAGTCTACACAAAGGGTATTTTAGTTTTTTGTTGGGTTTAATCATGCGACAATTTCCTATGTATCTCCAATTGGTATAATTTCTACTTTTGTGTTCTTAAGTCTACATACCTGCTATGGCCAGTTTGGGCTTCTACTCTTCCTGTTGGGTTATAATTAATATTGTATATAATAAAAAAAGCAACAACAGTAGTTAGAAACCCCAAAATGACATAACAAACAGGAATAATGTCCATAATTTAGAAATGGAGATCTTGCTATAAAAATACGTAAGATATAAGACAACCTGGGGCTGACCCTGTCTACCAGGGGCCTCCTATATTTGTAATAATATTTTGGTTGGGGATTGACCATTTAATTTAATTGGAGAATGGCTAACTCTATTTGGGAAACACTTAAAAATGTGCTCAAATATTAGTTTTATATAAGAAGTTCTGGATGGTTTTCACATGGTTTTCCCAATGCTTCCAAAGAGGTCTGCAACATCTTTTCCAATGTCTTTGCAACACAGGAGTAGCTACTGTTGGAGCAGCATCCATTGCCCCAAATTCTATATTTCCTTTGCCAATAGCCCCCATTTTGGCAAAGCCCTGGTAGCTGCTGATCTCCAAAACGTCTTCCGATGCATGATAGTGCAACGATGGATTAGGTGTGTATTAGCTCCCCTAAAATTAGGTGCTCCTCTTCCATGCAATCACCCACAATTGCCAATTTAATTGCTGCTCCCCAGCCTTCTCACATGTCACAATACCTGGGGAGGAAATAACAATCCGTTGCTGATAAGCTACTCTGTTTGGGTATAAGGGGGTCTTGGTGGCTGCACTGGCCCTAGAGGTCACCGTAAAGGAATTTAATGAACCAGGTATGAATCATATGAAAAAAAAGATGAAAGGGTCTGAAAGTTTATTTGTTTTATTAAAATAGCATTTCAAAGCTGTTCCTCTGATCATGTGGAGGCCTTACCCAGTGTAAGGTTCCCCCTACAATGCTAACCACAAGAAGACCTCAAAGACTTTGCCTTTTCCAGCCCAAACAGACTCCTCCTGCCCCTCAGGGGCCTGGTGGGGCAGCACAGACACCATGACTGCTCATTCAATCCCTTCATTTTATCTGTGTTCTGATACAAAGGTTGGGAAGTGTTGTTCTTTGTCAATGCAAGCCAAATCAAAGGAATTTGACAGATTGCTCACCGTTACAAAATATCTCATTACATGAAAAGGAAACATTGTCATGTATCACTTTCATTTACAAACTACTAACTTGTAGGGTGTGCTTGTCTCGGCTTGGTTTCCGTGGGCAGAAACAATCCTTTTTCTTGATCATATTTCAAGACAAAGTTTTGCAAGAAAAGTTATAGATCTTATCAAAGGCTTCCAGATTTCAACTTCAATCTGCTATGAAAGCACCTCTACTTAGCTTAACCACAGCCGGACAAAGCGTTTTGCATGCAAGCAATGTGACATCCAGATATGAAAATAAGATCAAGCAATTTGTAAAAGAAACCAAAGCTATTCGACCAATAAAAACACATAACATGCCATTCCTTAACAGATAAATAAAACTATTCTCAGATCTGAAATGGGCTTTTCTGTTTATTTAGAATAGACGCTTTTAGGGAAAACTGCGTTTGGAGAAATATGAAGGCTGCCATTGTACACACATGTGGTAGGGAAAATCGGAACTACTGATGTACAAAATTGGTCCAGGTTTATAAATGCCAAAATACTGCAGCCAACAGATTGACAGCCAGGCAACTATCAGTTTAAGAAGAAGGTCAGTAAAGTAATTTTGTGCATTGCTCCAATTTTGCACATAATATGTTGCTCCAATCATAGTTACATAGTAGGTTAGGTTGCAAAAAGACATAAGTCCATCAAGTTCATCCACTAGGGAAATAAACATATCCCAGATATAAAACCCTATGAGACATAGTTGGTCCACAGGAAGGCAAAAAAACCCAGGTACAATTTGTTTCAACATCTTGATTCTATGAGGCAATCGAATTTTCCTTGGATCAACAGTCTCTGTTATCTCAACTTTAAATCCTTAATCCCCAGTTATATTCTGTGCTTCTAGAAAAACATCCAGCTTTTTCTTAAAGCAATCTATAGCAGTTGCTGAAACTACTTCCTGAGGGAGCCGATTCCACATTTTCACAGACCTTACAGTGAAGAATTCCTTCCTTATCCGGAGCTTAAACTTCTTTTCCTCCAGACGCAAAGAGTGCCCTCTTGTTCTTTGTAATGATCTCAAAGTGAATAATTTGGAAGAAGGTTCTCTTTATGAACCATTTATATATATACAGGTTGATCATATCTCCCCTTAAACATCATCTTTAGTTAGTGTTTCATAACCAGGGTTCCTCCAGAGGCTGCTAGGGGTTCCTTGAGCAATGAGCAGGTTGTGCCTCTCAGATCATTTTAACTGACACCATTCATTGTTTTAGTTATCTGCAAGGGTGACATTCTTCCCAAATTTAAGAGGCATTCCATCCAATGACCACTGCACTAATGTACTGTGAGTTGTGGATATAGTAATTATAGTGGGGGTTCCCTGAAGACTTGAAAATTATTTCAAGGGTTCCCCCATGTTAAAAAAGGTCCATAAACAACGTGTTATTATATTAAACATGTAATCTTAGGTTATAGGCAGAATAATTTCTGGAGGAGGGGGCATGGGAACATGTCTTTAGTGAAAAAATAAGTGCAGTTGTTAACTCCTATTAATACAGTGCAGGGGTAATTTTGTTATGATAGTTTCATCCTTTCACATGATTTGCAGCTTTGAATAAAACAATGTATATTAAAAAAAAAACATACCATTACTACCCCAAACAGTGGGAATGCCCAAATTTTGGGGAGAGAGCCTTATTTCCACAATATAACTCCAATATTGTGGAGGTTTGCAAGCAAGGATCCTTTTGGAATCTGGATATCTGCCTCGCCCCAGGGAATAAGTGTAGGGTTATATAGGAGCTATTACCCATTCCCAAAAAGAGGTTAAAATTGGAAAATAAATATTTTCCTTCTTCTTTTAATTATTTGCAGGTACCAACAGTTGTTCTTGACACTTATTCATTTTTTATGACAACTATATTTTTTTTAACTTGGGCCATGTTCCCATTGTTAGGATCCCCTGACACCCCACTTCCAGAAATTTTAGTGCCAACAGTATGTATAGGGGCTTTGCTATTAACTGGTAATTACAAAATTCTGTAATATTGATATATGGATAAACAACATGCTTTTCACACATTCTCCCAGGTCACCCAGACATCCCTGGGAATGTTGGTGGCAATATTGTTCTGGGGCTTTGCAAATAACACATGCAAAGCAAAAATTCCCAAAAAGTCATATTTTACTGTGACATCTTACTTTTTTGTTTTAGCTTCATAAGTTAAAATCTTACCTTGAAACTCACCCTTACTAAGGAATTCTTTTTTAATACTTATCATGATGAATACCTTATAAAAAGTCTGATTGTGCACAGGATTTGCATGGAAAATATTGCATCATAAAACTAGATCCTGCCTGCTTTCTCTGAGTTCAGTCATTATACATTGTAAAGCAAAGACTTTATTTTTATAGAACCGCAAAGTACGAAAAACCTTAACAGTTTAAAGAAACATAAGAATGGGGGGAATGCAGATTTCACCAGGGATCAGAACAACAGAAAGACTGTAATACAAGGATGCAGGAATCCCTATGTACTGTATAAGCGCTCCTAATCGAATTGTTACAGTGTAACATTACAGAACGCCTGTTTAAATCACTCTCTAAAAACACAAGAGAAAACATAGCGTTATTGGGTTTCACAAATACAATGTTTCTGCTATGACCGCATTTTCACAGGGGGCGTCTAATGTGTCCTCTATATAAACAAACCGACCTGAGAAATAGGTTTGAATCTTATTAAATTGTTGAATATCTAGGAATAATTGAATTTAAAATTTCATGGGCCTCAAAAACTATTTCTAGAGCTACAGGTTACTAGAATAAAGAAAATCATATACTTAAAGTGGGTTTCTATTTGAGAGGAGTTCTCATTTACTCTGTATACCATTTTTGGGTGTAACACGACAAAAAGATTGATGGATTTCTGATGAGTAAAATTTAGTTAGCACACAGAGAATCTTATAATTACACAACTGGTGGACATATCACATCAGATATGATATGATTTCTCACCAAATTGTGTATAAAATGGAACAGAATTAACATTTGTTTAATTTCATATTGCAAAGTATGAATTATATAAAAAAACAGTTATTACATTAATACAATTAGTCAAGTGTATTGAACTCCATACGGTCCCGTGTTGACCTGGCTTAGAGGAAGTGCTGTGAACCACAATAGTTTTCTTTTTCTGTCTTCTGCGTATGTTACCAAATCTGCGCCTGCACAGTGCAAGAACAGGCAAAATTGCCTACTGTAGTTGTCACAAAAAAAAGTGCCGATCTCACAATCGGCACCTTTTTTTTTAATGACTGAAAAGCTCCGCTCCATGCGCAGAAGGAGCAGCCTGAAGCGTCCTTGGATTCATAATGTACTTTCCCAGGAGGCTTTACACATTTAGTCTTTACAGCTGCAGCGGTATAATCGGTATGTTTTCTCATCCTGGAGAGGGAATCTCAGCTCCTGACACGTTTAGACCCTTTGGCTTCTTCAGAGGGTAATGTGATATGCAACCAACAATGAGCATGACTTATTAAAGCTCTCCAAGGCAGGCACTGGTGATCAAGCAAACCTGGAACTGATCTGGTCCAGGATTAAAAACATTTGCTAACAAAAAGTAAATGACTTTTAAGAAATCCATTCCAGGTTTGTTGGATCACCCAGCTTCACAGATGAAAGTGCATCCTCTCCAGCCTTGGAGAGCTTTAATAAATTAGGCCCATTGTTTCAGTAATTTCCACAAGGCATTTATGAGAATGTGTTTATAGAGATGGAAAGGAGTTTCCTATATATCTTGTAAACTGAGATATTCCTCTGAAAGAGGAGTTCTCCTTCACTAGTTTCCAGGTTTAACTAATGCAGGAATAGTTATTCCAATGACCAGGTTACGGTGTAGCAAGTAGAGAATTCACGGACCTATTGGAAGTTCCAGGAAATCAGTACAGGAGGATTTCCAGGGCTGCATTCATGCATGCAGCCCTGGCAAACCTGTGTGTGCACTAGAGGTTAAAGGGGGACAAGTCTCCCCATTCAAAACCTTTAGTGCTCTCTGATTGGCAGAGGATGCGTCATCATGATTTTCCTTTCCTCAGCCATCAGAGAGCACTAGTGGTTTTGAATGGGTAGACTCTAGTGCCAGGGATCGCACACTGAGCTGATTAATGAATGCAGCCGTGGCTGCATTCATTAATCAGCACAGCCCACATCCTTTTTTTTTTATTTTTTTAAATTAAAATTCGATTTGTTTGGCGAATTTACACTGGCCATTCTACCATACAATTTCGGTAAGCGAGAACAGCCAAATTCGCAGCGAGATTGAGTTTTAAAAACTTGCTCGCGCATCCTTAGTAGCAAGTTTAGGAAATGCTGTAGAGTCCTGGGTTCTTCCAACAGCGTTCTTACATGTTGACCAGCAGCAAGACAATATATATCACTTCTGAGTGTAACATGACAAAAAGATCGATGGATTTAAATAGCACAGATAGTAAAACTTAGATAGCACAGATAGAATCTTATAGTTCCTTAACAGGTGGACTTGACAGTAATGTCTAATCTGCTATTATTTCTTACTAAATTTTGTAAAAAAACATATTTTAGGAGTACAATTAGCACTACCAACAGCATTATTAATATTATTAACTTGTATTTATATAGCACCAACATATTATGATAGTCATGTCACTAACTGTCCCTCACAATCCAATCTGTTCTTAGCAAAGTCATAAGTCAATAAAACAGTCTAAAGCCATTTTGGGGGAAAGTAAATTAACCTAATTGCATTTTTTGCATTTTTGGATACATTATTTGAAACCTTAAATGAACAAAATGTTGCTTGCATAGGTTAACGGTTCATTCCATGCTGCACATTGAGTTGAGCATACCAGATTAGAACAGATTTGGATGGCATGATGAGGAGGTGTAAGCTTTTTAAGGTCACTGAGGCAGGAACTCAAGTTAATTTCAACAGAGATAACAATGAGAATTGTCTGCAGTTTGCACTATATCAGGGGCAGAAGTAGGGAGATACGAAGTTTGCCACTGCACAAGGGCCCCGGATCCTCCTCAGTTAACAACAGACCCCACAAGGGTCCCAAATTAGTTTGGCAGGGAGGCTTCAAGTCAAATCTGCACAGAGGCTAACTGTTGGCTGTGTGTACCCCTGCACTATACATTGGAGAAACTGACATACTTCAGGCCAGGAATGTGAAGGAATCAGGAATTTATTCAGATGTATATTTAGCTTTTTTTCAGTTGGCTGTGTGAAATCCCACAAATTGAAAGATAAGGTACAGATATGTTAAAATTATGCTGAGCCTCCTTTTTAAGCATTGCTTCAGTGCAGTGTAAAACAGAAAAAAAACATTTTTGGCTCCTGGCGGTGAAAGCGTTGAGACTGACTGGAGATCTCCAAATTCAGTGGATATTCACTTCACTTACCAATCATGGCCATGCCTACCTACCTCTATCTGCATATTTTCTTTATCACTATCTCTACACTGCATCACCCACTACTTGCTCATGGCTATCTACCTCTCCCTTGCAATTTTCACCTCTAACACTGCTTCACCTACTACCTGCCCACCTATCCACTACCAACCCCTCTACACCCACTACCAACCTACCTTAGCAATAAAAAGAAGCTCTTGTTATTATTCTAAGGGTGCCCGGTGCAATCTCTGGGAGCATAGGGAACCACAGGTTATTCCAAATAAATGCCAGCCTTAGTCTTATCCACTATCACCCAGGACTTTAACTGCAATTCTGCAATACATGGGGATTCTCAAAAATACCACTGCACTGCTTAAACCACTATTCACTATTACTGTGCCGATCAAACCACTACCTGCCTATGGTCACCTACCCCTTCAGGAGGACAATTGAGTATGTGTTAAAACCTTGTGCTCTGTTGATACCTTAGCAATAATGGGAACCTCCTGTTAACTAATTCCAATACTGCCCTTAGAGCACCTGGAAGTAAAAGTTAAATAGACCACCTATCCACTACCTACCCCGCTACACCCACTACCAACCTACCTTAGCAATAAAAAGAAACTTGTTTTTATTCTAAGGGTGCCCAGTGCAATCTCTGGAATCATAGGGAACCACAGGTTATTCCAAATAAATGCCAGCCCTCGTCTCATCCACATCGCCCAGGACATTACAGGCAATTCTGCAAACAGTAGCGCATTTTCACCTGGAAAAAAAAAGAAATACATATAACTAGATGTTATGTATGTTTTCTAACAGTTTAAATTTAGTAGTAGTCTTCCTACTTTATAAGAATATTGGCAATTATAGTAAATGGCATGTAGTATTATTTGTACTACTAACAGTCCAAGTTCTAATAAGAGATCATTGAGGTGGTGTGCAGGAGCCGGCTGCCTGTCTCGGATGTGATTCCATCATGTGAATCCTTTTTTAGTGAGTCATCTAACTGTGACGCAGCTCATTCAGCAGTAACACTCTTTTTGTTCTTGGATCCAGGAATGCCTGAAGTCACAAAGAGAGTGTCAGAGCCTATAGGAAGTTACAGCCAGAAGATTTCAAAAGATTCTTACATTGTTGTAATATTTCCCATATTCCAGCTGTGCTCCCATAACGGGAAAAGCCACAGGTGGAAAATATGCTTCTTTCTCAATACCCTGCATGTCTCTTAAAGTGAAACACTAGTTTTGATGGGAAAAATGAATCCTGCTTAGATGAATTGAATTATTTGGAAGAAATTTTTCTTTGCAGAAAACTCTATTGTAAAAGCTTATCTTTTTCTCTGGTAAAATACCCCATTTAGTTCTTATGCTGCATACCACCAAAAGAGTGCCCCAGGATGGCGCACACTAAATAGATCTCATGCTAGATAAACTCTTCACTATATGAACCTCTCTTGATGTTATTTTTGATTGGTATATTGGGCCACATTTATTAAAGTTCTCCAGGACCAGAGTACATAGACAATCATTTGCAAACCCGGATTTCCTGGAATAATTTCCTGTAATTTGGCAAATGTTTTCAATCCTAGACCAAGTTTTACCCATGATAATTTTTATTCTCCAGTCTTGGAAAGCTTTCATAAATCAGATCCAATGTTTTAAATCCATATTTGCAATTGACAAGTATTCAATGTACCATCCACTTGTTTCATAACTGATCTGAATTGTCAGCAATTTTATCCTTATATTCAAATATCAATGGTAACAAAAAAAGTAGTTTCATCTTCAATACAATGGTTAACCAAACTAATAAATAAATAGGCTAAAGTTCATATTTAGTGTAAAAACTTCAAACACCCAAAGTTTAGCTCCCTTTAAAGTGATTTAAACTCTGGGGATAATGGTAAAACTAAGAAACGCACACATGCAGCCAACATGTTGACTTTCTTCCTCTGACTACTGCTGTGTTGCTCTCATGGTAAAAACCTCAACAACTTTGTACAATCTGGACCATGGCCATGAAACAATTTGACCACCGACCAAACATTTAATAGTCATGACCAAACACCAATGTCTTGCTGTGTACATGTTCTCTGTCTGGATCTATCCAAGTACAGTTCAGTTACAGCTCCAATTTGTGCCAAATTCCCCCACATGGATGACACTAAATAAAGCTTTATTTCAATGTCTGTTGCAAATTAGAAATCGTCATTCAAGTTCTCAGTGTTAAAAACAGTTTGAGCCAAATTCAATAAACATTCACAAACCTAAACTGGAGGACTCCAGATTTACCAAAGTTCAGGAAGGGGCAACAAGATAATCCTAAACAAGCAGATGTTCATTGCAGATTGGTGATCCTTCCTGGCAAGCCAACCTCTATACATCTGTGTTGTAGTAAAAAGACCCTATGGACCCCTTACCAGTTTATTCCCTGAATCCGTTCATAGAAAGTCTTTGTTCTTACTTAAATGGACCTCCTTTTAGAGACTCCCCTGCTCAGTTCTAATCATACATATTTTTGGAATTATGGGTAAGGGGGCTTTTTGATGTAATTTGTATTATATTTAATTATGAAAACATTGATTTTGTTGTTTTTACTATTTATTTTAATGTTTTCAGTACCGGAAATGTTAGTGCTAGGCTTTTTCCTGTTGTATTGGTAGGGTTAGATGTTAAGGTTAATTTTCTGACATAAATCAACAGTTAGGGCAAGGGTTAGTATCTGAAGCTAGCTTTGGTTTTGAGATTAGAGGTGCCTGAAGTTCCACTTATAAAAACCGAAATCAACAGGGCTTTTGCAGGAAGGGGCAGGCGATGTCCCTTCTGCACTAAGAATTCTCATTTGTTTGATCGTTCCCGCCAACTGTAAAATCAGCCAAGTTGCAAGTATGCAGTTCTTCGTTGGTTGCTGTGATGCCCAAAACAACTTGGGTTCCCTTGTATTTCCAGGGACTAAATGATCTTCAGCACACCTGAGCAGATGTTACTTCATCCCAGCCCAGCCAAACAAGATGGCCAAGGAATGGAAGAAAAAAAGAAGGAAAAAGATGGTGGCATCCATGACGATATAGAGACAGGTGAGAATTACCTGGGCATAGTACTGCTTTAGGTTGAAATAAAGTATTGGTCATGTTTAGGTTAGATTTATATGTTAAGTCATTTGCTCATCTGAAAACATAACTGAATCCAAAACACAAATGTAATACATTATTTTTTAAACTACAAATCCCATCAGCAATCTTGTAATGGAGATGAACACAGATAGACAAATAAGTCCCACCTGGGTGGCAACCATTGCTATTTATTGCATAGATACAGACATCCAGGGATAACAATTGGATTATTCAAAGGATTACCAGATGATAAAAAAAGGAAAACTGGCTGAAAAAAAAGAAAGCCAAATCTTCTAATGACTTGTTAGCTTCAACATATTACATTTTTTTCCTTATGACTTAGGTTTGCCTTAAGTTTTTGTGGTATAATTATTGGCAAATACATATATGGTAGGTGTACCAAATATTAAAATGTACTAAGATGAAAAACTTCATATGCCAATGTATTAATGCCAAAAACAACAGTGATCATTTTTGGAAGCAAACAATTAAGCATCCTGTCTTCTGTCCTCCACCAGCATTTCATCGAGCTGAACCATTGCCTGAATGACCTGGTTCTGAGACACTAACGTGATGTGAATTCCTTTTTTTGTTCACTAAGTCAGATTGAGTCTATGGTAGTCAAAATAAACAATAGAAGGTTCAGCAACACTACCTGCTGTGAGGTCTATGAAGAACAATGTGCGACTTTCTTTGAGCTGCTGGACTTTCTAGCCAAACACAACAGAAGATAAACACGATTCGGGCTAAACTAATAATTGTACGATAAAAGCACAAAACAAACTTAAAGCTGGCCACATAATTGACACGTTCCATGCAATGAATGAACATATTCATTGACAGCAGGCCCTAATTCAAGGACGAGCTGGAAAGCAGTCATGAATATTAAAGAGACACTGCTACCAACCCATTCATTTCAACAGCAGTTATCTCCTAATCTTTTACATGCATCTGGCATTTTTTAGGTATGTTGTCTAGATCAGTGGTCTCCAACCTTTCGGAGCATGCCGACCCCTAAATGCATGGACTCGGGACCGCGCATGCGCGGGGAGCCGTGTGTCACTCAAAGGGGAAGAAACTTCCCCCAGAGTGACGTCATGATGCCAGAACCCGTCCACTCTCCCATCCCAGGTCTGAGCCTAGAAAGCCTGCAATGTCTCCGGGAGACATGGTCCGTCGTTCTGGCTGGTGCGCCCCCCAAGCGTGGTTGAGTGCACCGGCCAGAGCCGCGGCCCACCTGTCAAACAGCTGGGGGTTGGAGTCCCCTGGATTAGATGTAAAAACCTCTCTTGTAAACATCCAAAAAGCCAGAGAATGCTGCTTGGTGCCACCATCATGGATGGGGTGTCAGCAGACACAAAGCTGTCATTAAATGAAACCCTTTAAAGTATTTGCCTTTTAATTTCCCCAGAAGATACATAAAAGGGTAAAATAGGTTATAGGTAGTTGTGAAGATGCTGGGCCAGCACAGATAGTAGTTTAACAATCTCAGAAGAGGAAAGGTTTACATGCTAGAAGGAAGGAGCCGTGCTAGGGGACTGACTAGTTGAAATAGCTTGCAAACTCATCGGCACATTGCCAATGAAGAAAAACATAATTTATGAATAGAAAAACACTGCAAATAAACATTTAAATACTTCATGTTTTCTTACCTGCAATGTTTTAGGTTGAAGGCATGCATGTCTATTTTTAAAGCAGTAAATCTGACATTTAACAACATTTTCTGGTGGAGCAACTTCCAGGTCCATGTGCTCTCAATGGATGTTATTGATTCTCCACGGGAGAATGTTTGCTGAATGCTAGAATGTAGGATGCTTTATTAATAGACCCTATGGTCTCTTCAACTACAACATATTACAATACCAGATAATAATGTATCCAGGTTTGGGTTTGGGATAACGGGACTGGATCAGTTGTTAAAAGTAGTCTTACATGTTACTAGCAATTAAATAATCAGAAAGGAATCACTTAAAACTAAACCCAAAAAAACAAATATAGTCACTAGGAGGTAGAGGATTTTGTCAGAAGGGACATTTTTGCCAAAAATCTATTTCCCTGGCCCTGATGGCTTTTTGTTTTGTTTTTTGCTTACATTACATGGCACCTGGCCCATGCAGTGTAGCACCAGAAATATTCACCACACCACCACCAGTTGACCTAGATGCTGGGGACCATGGACGCTCAGGAGTTATGTCATTGGTGACCATCTAGTACCATATAGAAGCTAAAGGTGACAGGTGGAATCCATTCATGATGAAAGGGTGTCAGAGGATAACACTTTCCATATTGCTTTGGATGATTCATACATGCCACCAATGATGTGCATTGCTGTACTTTTGATGTATGGTATAACTCAATAATTCTGAAATGTTGTGGACCCCCAATGAGTTCACACAACAGGGGTTTATTTTGTTTTACACAGCAATAAGATTTTGCTAAGCCTACAGTTTACTTTTTATTTTTATTTAGCTGAGGCTCTTCCATATTTTTGTGTTTAGCTGCTTTCATTTTTTATTGTGGTTGCAATATGTGTGGAATTCTATCCCAAGAGAAATATGGAGGCACTTCTATATGCGGAGATGTCTTACCGGTTCACTAGTAATAACCCCATGAGAAGCATACCAGCTGTGTAGATAATCATTCCTGAAAGCAGCACATGAGTGTAATAGAGTAACATCTGCTCACCTGCCCTGTATTTATTAATGACCGGGAACACATCAGGTGGTTTGTATTAGATTACAGACAATCTCCAACCAAATCAGTTGGTTTAGGTATTGGAATGAACAAGAAAGGTTTAGAATCTCTGTTTTCACTGAGAAAAGTCTTGCTAATTCCTGTCCCAAAGACACAATGTCAGCAAAGCAATAAGTCATCTCTTTATTGGGGACAGCCATGGCCCAAGTGCTAGGTGTGCTGGGAGCAGCATATGGTGGACAGACACAGTGGTGTGTAAAAGGATTATTAGCATCATCAGGTTGCATTTTATAGTCTGCCCCTTTTTGTTCCGGTCACACTTTTTTAATTTTTTTTTTCCTGGTCTCATGGGGTTGAAAGTGACAATTGACAGTAGATCTCATCAATGGCTGTTCTCACCATCTCTCCTTCATTACAAACTTTTACTCCATTACCCCTTTGATGAATCCATCATTTACATGGATGCAATGCATAGAGAAGCACCCATATGGCTGCCCGTATACCCCCCACCCCTCCCGCCCAATAAATTTTGTAATTTCTGCATTGACACAAAGTTTTTAAAACATTGATGTGATACATTAGTATAGGTAAAAAAAAGAAAGAGTTAATCTCTTTACAGTTTATCTAAAAACACGTGCATTTCCTTTAACAAATATTTGCTTCACCTAAAAAATGTATGACAGCCTGAATGCTATCTCTATAATCTGATCTGTTCTCATTCAACTAGGTGTGAATGCAAGACTTGAGGTTACATCACTCATCCGGATGTCAGCACCTGGAGGGACACCTCGAGAGACAGGTGGTATGCTTAAAAAAGATTTCCCAGGACAGCAAATACAAAGACATATACAGCCTATGGAAATGATAAGATCTTAAACATGATGAGATTTTGAGGAGGAAAAAGTCCACGTGGTCAATCAAGTCTATTCCATGTTTGATTTTCTTATCCTTTACATTATACACAGTATACACTGAAATATCAAGATCTAAAACAAAAAAAGGGGACAGACTTGATGAACCACCTGATCTTTTTCTTTCCATAATCATAGTATATTTAAATGAGGCTCACCCTTGGTCACTTTTAAACTTCTTGCTACCCGAGGCAAACATTAGGAGGACATTGTCCCCCTAAAAGGAAAATAAAATAGGCAATTGGCTTCAGTTACGTACCCCAAATGCAGAGCCCAATAACAAATGCCCAGTGCAGACCTCAATACAGACATCTAGGCAGACCTCCAATGACAGGCCTCCATTACAGACCCACAGTACAGACCTTACCAGTGCAGACTATACATTGCAGACCCCCCAAGTGCAGACTCCTTAGTACAGACTCCCCAGTGGAGAACCCTTCTGTACAGAACTCACTACAGACCTTCCCAGTACAGACACCCCAGTACAGACACCCCAGTACAAAACTTATTACAAACCTCCAATACAGACTCTTCAGTACAAAAAGTACTACACACCCCATAGTATAGTACTCACTACAGACCCCTCTTTGTTCACTTACCTGTGTCTCTGGTGCTGCTGCTCTCTCCTCTGACTTTCTTTTGCTGCTGAAGTTTTGCAGAGTTTGTCAGGTAGGAGACCATTCTATCCATAGACCCTTCTAGGTAGCAACTGAATACAGGAACAGGTGTTTCTCCAATCAGCTGCAATACCAATTGTTTAGCTTAAAAGATATGTCCTACTGGGGCACCCTTTCAGGAGAATTTTGCTTGAAATTGATCTAAATGTGAAACGTATTTACCAGCACATCCAAATTCTCATAGAGTGCACATGTATTATTAGTCAGAAGAAGAAAAGCTGCAACTCAAAGGTCTTGAATCAGGCTCCAAACTGTTGCTGCTTTTCTTCCTGCAAATAATATATGTAAGCATTTGGGAGTGCTGGAAAATACATTACTTACAATATATACAGACTTACCCACTGGTTCTCCTTTAGTGCCCCTTGTAATTTATGATTTTTTTTATGGCTTAGACTTTTTTTAAAAAAACTGTTTTATTACACAACTATCCACTTTCCCTATTTTCAGGTCCTCCAGAGAGATGGAGCTTCCTAGTGGTTTTCATGGATTTGAACAAGTCTTCCTAAGGGTGGATTGGTTAGCGGCTAACTTGAGGTGACCCTCATGGTCATTTTAAAGTTGATAAATGGTCAGCAGTGATGGAAATATGGAAGCTAAAAGAACTGTAAAGGTTTTTACCATCATCTGGGTTTTACACTGCAGACACATTTATTTATTTACTTACATTTATACAATGGTGACATATAACGCAGTGCTGTACAAAGTCTACAGTCGTGTCATTAGCTGTCCCTTAAAGGGGCTCACAAACTAATGTCCCTACCGTAGTCATATGTCATGAGCACAGTCTAAGGATAATTTTCTTTAAGGGGAAGCCAATAATTCTAAATACATATTTTTGGAATGTGGGAGGAAACCTGAGTACCAAGAGAAAACCCGCGCAAACATAGGAGGAACATACAAACTCCTTGCAGATTTGAGTCCATGACCTATCTCTGCAAAGGCCACAATGTGAGCCACTTAGCCAACCATACTGCCTGTATTGTATTAACTTTCTTTTCCTGCAACCATATTACCTCTATGATCATGGCACAGGGAATGCCTACACTGATTCTTTAACAGTGTTGCACATATCATAAATTTGACATATTGGATTTCATTAAATTCTTTGTTTAGGACTCACATACTTCTAACACATAAATAAGTATGGTAAATACTACACACTATCAGGTTTTGTGAGCGTTGCTCCCCTTTGACTTTTTACAGAGATCCTTGGTGGTGCTTACTATCACAACAAGCACATTTCTTTTTCTACTGATGTTTTGCAGAATGGCAATGGTTAAAGGTAATGTCCAAGAGGATATAAAGTGAACACATGAATGTAGCTCTGCATGAACACATCATTAATGGTATTTAGCTAATTACAAGCAGTCTCAAGCTACAAAATCATGTACTCACATTAGATAATTCTTGACCAAGGCAAACAATCATAATCATCTCAGGAAAAAAACTCATATGTATAGTGATTCCCATGTTGTCATTTAGCAATTCTTTATGGCAGATCATTAAACAATTGACTGGGGACAACCACCATAATTTTCTATGGTGGAGGATGCAGCAGAGTGTTTAACATGTCCTTCTCCCCAAATAACTGAACCGCACTGTGTGTACAGTGCTCATTTGCTCTGGTGTCACTTGGAAAGATCATAAAAGATTGTTACCAGGGCCAGTAGAACTAATCTACGCTGTACTCACTGGAACAATTGAATGGGGTATCAGGGGGCATCACCATCTTCTTCCTGCTTCTGTTCCTAGTTACCATCCTGATTGGCATGGCTGAGATGACTTAACTTCCATGCAGGTGGGTGGCGGTTTATCCAGTTCTAGCAAATGCAGGGGAAGCCAAAATTGCCCAGGATATTGGCAACCAACTAAGGAGACCTGAAACAGACCTGGAGACCTATGCTGTGTAGATGTGTAAATCTCACACCTGGAAGAGCAGAAATGCAAATCATTTGGAAGGCAAAGCTTTTTCCAAGTATACAAAGCAGCATTTTACAACTAGGGTTCCTCCAGAGGTTGCTAAGGGTTCCTTGAGCAAGGAGAAATTTGTGATTCTCAAGTTAATCCAACTGACACCAATGGTCCTTTTAGAAAGGTGATTTCCCAATGGCCAGCAATGTAAGGGACATTCTTCCTACTAACCACCACACCAATGTTATGTGAGCTGTGGATATAATTATAGTAGGGATTCCTCAAGACCTGAAAGGTATTTTCCCCCATTTTAAAAAATCAGTAAAGAAACACTGATTTATAGTACCCGCTTATTTAACTGTTAACCAGAAGTTCAACCTTAAGTGTAAGGGGCTTTTGAATCCTGCAAAACCCCCCATAGATTGACCCCCAAGGGTATAAAAAAACAACTATTCTTTAAGGTTAATTTGTTTCTTTGCCTGACCTGTACAAGCAACATGCAGCTGCAAATCTTCATTGCTAAAAGATGAAGTCATGGCATAGAGCGGAGCTCAAAGAATATTCACTGTAACACGATTATTCTTTCAAAAGCAGCAGATGCACACGCAGAAAAGTCATTAGGTAGCATAATGAGAGGGGTGCACATCTCCTGTATAGCTATTATTGAACATGGCACCCTGAAAGCCCTGGGGCTTTCCTGGAACAAATGAGTTTTATTGTGTTATCCGATAGCCCAAGTGGAGTGTAGGAACTCTTCATCTTAAATTCGGAAATAGACCTAGCAGGTCTGCAGCCAATAACCTGCCCAAGAGTTGGTGCAAATTCTAATCCTTACTTCCATTATACAGGCTATCACGTCAATAAGCCACCATGTAATTCCATACCATTCTAATTGGATATCATCAGCATGGTTCACTACACGGGACAAGTCTGGGATTCAAAACATCTGGATGAGAGAGGGGCTTTTCATGTTCTTATCAAGGTAAATACATATCAAAGAACAGCTGTGTTGTGTAAAGTTAGCAGATCCGAGGTTCTGTTTTATACGTACACTGAGCAAATTACAGGCAAGTTTACGTAAGGGATTTTAATGACATTGAAGGTAAAAAGTTCAGAAGTTTGTGAATTAAATATATTAAAAATAAAGGCGACATAGTAATATTTTCCCAACATATAGCTGATACATGTCACCCCCTTAACAAAACTGGCTGAATATACAACAAATACATATATGAGACCTGTTCTGTTAAAATACAAAAGAATGTGTACTTATGAACATTGCTGGGATTTTTACAGACCTGGCACAGCTAGTGTAGAAATGTACTTTTTTTCTACTGTATTTAAGAAATAAAAGTCAGTGGTGTCCTCACTCTCAACCTGTGATTGGATGGTAAAGGGAAAGCAGCCAACTAATGAGCTCCTCCAATTAGCATGTTAATTGTTGGAACATGAACACCATATCCACTTTCCCAATTTGTGCTGTTCAGGGAACTCCAAAATGCAGGAATCAAATCAAATCCAAAATTTGATTTCTGCATAAATAAGATTTTTTTAATTGCCTGGACTTTATCTTTAAAGAAAACCTTACTATATCCAAATTCTTAACACTAAATCTCATAATAAACCTCCTTACTATCTTAACAAAAAAACTTTATATTAACTAGTCCTCTGCTAAAATACTAAAATATGTCTGAACATATCTGAAATCTTAACACTAATCATCATAACAAATGTCCTTGTAATCTTAACATTAACCCCATTTGTAATCCTAAAATTATGACTTTCTGTAACCCCTATACTAATCCTCCATGAAAAAGAAATACTAACCCTTCTTGTGATCTTAAAATTTACCTTCCCTGTAACCTTAAAATGACTTTCCTCCCTAACACTAACCTTCCCTGTAACCCCAACACTATATCACCCTGTAACTTACAATATAATCTTCTCTCTAACCCTGACCTTCCTTAATAATCCATAACCCTTCCCGTAACCCTCTCCCTGTAAATACCATAATAAAGCAAACCTATCATCACATTCTTTTTATGTTATATAAAAGGGTGGACAATATTTTAAAGGATAGGAGTAGATAAAGCAAAAATTGTGTTTATTTTATTATTTAAAGGGGAGGCACCTTCCCTTCCTTCTTTACTGCCGTGGCGGTAAAGACTGAATGAGAAGCCCACACCCTACTGGGATACCTACTTCAGGTATCCCAGGAGGCTAAGAGCTGCTCCTTTTGCGAGTGCACAATGTCATGGGAAGAAAAACCCAGAAGAAGAGAAAGAAGAAGGTTGTGCCTTTGTCCAGCCCGTGTCGGGATGAAGAAGGAACATGGGATGGCGTTGGATCAACTCAGCTAGGATCCTGGAGGGATCAACAGCTTTCCACCAGTAAAGGTGGAATAAGGTGTGTATAATAGTTCTACTTCTTCCTAACCCTCTCTTGAAACTTAAATCTAACTTTCCCTATATCCCCAACACCAACCTTCTCTGTATCACTAACAATAACTGTCTCTTTAACACTTCCTTTCATACCCAAATAAAATCTACTTGTAACCATTAACCTTTCTCTCCATAATGTAAACATGATCCCTTGTTGCAAACTCTCAATCTATATCTAAAAGCCAAAATAAATGCAAATTTTACAAGGCAAAAGCAATAATTTGATATGGCCCAAATGTTCTTGCCCAAATGCCTTACAGCAAGTCCTCTCATTTCTGAATTTGGCTGGTGGGAAGGTCAATCAGTTGTGACCATGTGACACCCAAAGAAGGAAGAACATCAGATGCTGGACTAAAGTTCCCATCATTCTTGCATTACAGTGGAAAATTTGTGTCTACATGAGGATGCAAGACAGGATGTAGGTGGTCTGCAATGGTGGTCAGAACCTAAAAGGCACGACCAAGAGGTCCTGGCTACATGGATGGTGTATAGCTACATAATGGTATTTTTAGGTTATAATTTTCCAAAACATATATGCTTTGAAAATTTGCCCTGTTACTTTTAGGGTTTAGTTGGGCTTTTTGGGTAAAGAAGGGAAATATTTAAACCCCCATTCAACAAATCTACCTTTACTTTTGTAGAGGAAATCTCTACAAATCCCCTTCTAACCATCACTGGAATAAAGTTTCTCTTTGGAAGAGTTCCCCCCTATTCCTTCTCTGGTGTCAACTCAAATTGCATTGACCAGTGCTATGCTGTAATCAGGCCATCACAGAGACATATTTTCTTCTTTTTATAAAGTTGCATTCATTTCTTATTACTAATTCAATCCAAGATGGAGTTTTTTCATTATGTTAAATTGTATTCATTCACGATAGTGTCACCCACATGTGCATTGTATTTAAGTCTTTAGAGAACATGAATGCAAACGTTCCAAACAGGTCAAAATTGTATAAATAAAAAGGCCTCATTTTGTTTTACTTAAACAAATCTTGCTGGTTGGAATTTTGGAACCATTTGTAGTTAATATCACATGCAGTTTCATGTTAAATAGACCATATGTAATAAAATATCTTTACTTTTCATTCCAGTTCTGGAACTGAACAACTGCTTAACTACTTCGTAGCCAACAATGTTTTCCTCTGATCATGGCTGCAATAATTCTAGAGATGAATGATTGGAAATGGAAGCAATGAAAAGATAGAGACTTTGTCCACGGCAGCTAATCATCACTTTCATTTATTTAATTGAACTTAAACAATTGCAAGTCACTTGTGTTTTCTTTTTCCATTTGACCTTTAGTGCTGTGGGTATTTTTTAACTGCACACTCAATACCACTCTTCTTTCCTTTCACCTCTCTTCATTGGTATAAACAGCAAAATACATTGTTCCTGTTCTTAGACCCAATCCTGGTGTATGAAAGCATTTATATTATGCGTGACAAATTACTCTCATAGGTCTATGGGTAGCATAAGGGCCCATTCAGATTGTTGTGGTGCATTCCATTGTGTGCTAAAATGTGTTGTGTTAAGACAGCTCATTTGTTTTACGTGTTTTGCTTTACTGAACTGGGTTGCCTAAAATAAATGGCACCCTAACTCACTAATGTCATACCATTGCCATGTGTTTTCATAATGCATGCATAATCATAATACTAACACAATGCATGGTGTTTGCTTGCCTCCAACCCAGAAATAGGGTTTTTTTGTGGAACTGGCAAGCTTGTTTTCTCATTACCAGCTTCACTTCATGAAAAATTTAGGAAAAAATGATTTGCTGCAAGAATTTCTTTTATTGGTATCACTTTACATCTATATGTTACAAACACACACAGTATAGTAATGGTCATTTTGGACCTTCATTATTTGAAAGAACCAGATATATCTTGGAGTTCCCCAGTAGAGTAGATCTAGCAAGAAAAAGGAAAATGTATTTAGAAAGTCTGAGCCTTTACCATATTCTACCCTTGGGACCTAGGCATGGGGAGCATCAAACCACTTTTGTCTAGACCTGGATTCCTCTGGAGGTTGATGGGGGTTTCCAAGATTGTGGCTGATTGTCCTCCCATTTGATAATACCTGCATCATTTTTGATTCAAGGCCTCTTGGTATATCCAGCTACATGACTCTAATGATATTTTTATTTTTCTGTAAAGTGGTATTGTAGCACCAATTTTAGGGAGAGCGTTCTTTTCACCAGTTTAGGAGGCTTTTTTCCCCCCACTAACCTCCCTGAGACATGTAACTTATGTCAAAAGTTTACCCCTTGGGGGTAAAATGGTTTAGAAAGCCCGGTCTAGATCCTGGTAAATAGACCCTGGATAGGGCTCGGAAAGTCTTCTTATGAGATTTGGTCTACTGTACACTACTTAGGAATCTTTGTGGAAGGAGAGTTACCTCAAGTCCAGTAATGGTGGGTTTTAAAAACTTTACTTTTTTGTTACATTTTGCACATACTAGCAGCAGTAATAAGGATATTATAAGTGGACCTTGCATTGCATTGGAATGTCTATTTTAAAGTGTATCTAAAGGTTTGTTGACTCCAGAAGCACTGGTGTATGTTTGGTACTGTTCCCTAGTGCAATCTCAATGCAATAACAACATTTGCCTTGTCCTATAACTTAAATTCACACTACACATCACACACCTAGTCTGATGTATTAAGGCTCCCCAAGACTGGAGAACATAGACTATCATTGGAGAACTGGGTGATCCAAGAAACCTGAAATGGATCTGGTCCAGGACTGACCAACTAATAGCAAACAATTTTTAAGAAATGTATTCTATTCATTTGCTGGATCACCCAGGTTCTCCCATGAAAGTATATTTTTGCTAGTCTTGGAGAGCTTTGATAAATCAGGCTCACTGTCATGGTGTGCTCAGCTAGGCCAAAAGTTATGGAAAATTCTAAATGTTACAGTTGCCAACTGAACAGGAAAGGTGGGGACATCCTTCAGTGGGGACATTTGTTCAAATGGCATCTAAGAAGAGATTTCCCCTTACTTCCTGTTTAGTCCCAAACACTAGAAGTGAAGAAAAATCTCCCTAAATGAGACACAGATTGGGGGTTTTCTATTCCCTACTCTTTCCAAAAATAAAAAAAAAAGTTTTGACTTTAGTTACACTCTAACTGTACTGGTATAGGAAACAGATGAGCATAATAAATTACTCTTTGACAGCTTCCATTTATCGAATTAATGCAGTTTTGGTCTCTCTCTTGCCAAAAGCTTTAATGAAAGTTAAAAAAAAATATATAATATATTTAGATATCGAAGGAAAATCCCAGACCAGCAACAAGCTTGTTTCATGTCTGCGGAATCTCACAATCAACAATGCTCATTGCCGAGGTCACACACAGTCCAAGTTCATTTGATTAATTTTTTGGATGTAACGCTTGTTCGTCCTCTCCTTTTTGTTTTCCCATTAGAGAGAAATGCAGATGATGGAGGTTTCACCCGACCACCCATACTCTTATTGACTTAGTATCGGCTGTACACAAGGTCCACCTACTGGGACAGAACCTTCACCCACGTCACCAGTCACAGGCTCTGCATTGTACTCTGTTCTTCAATGGGAAATGGTTTGTGTGTGTTGCCGCCTCTTAACCCTGCATCTCCTGACCAATTAAAGTGATCAGGAACAAAAGAAATGTTTTTCCTATAAAAACAGATCTGTACAAGGTGTTCTTGGGTGAGTTCCTGGGGGGAGCAGGGGAAGGGGCCAAAACTAAACACAAACAAAGTTAGTAAAGGGGGTTGTTTATTTTATTCGTTTATGTATTACTATTATTACTTAATATACCATTATTACTCAATATACCATAAAATCCCATGTACAGCACTTTGTTTAATTAGACCATTCCCTTCCTTTGCACAAATTAAAAAACATTTAACAAGCACTACATATTCCTACCCTATTCCCTATATTCTTCTCTGTCCTTGATTACCTGTCTCTCTCTCTGTCCAGATTTAATGATTGATATGAATGCCACTGTACTGTACGATTTAGGTCCATTTACCTTCAGAGAAAGACTGAGAAAATGAAACCTGTAAATCACATAAATATACAAAAGCAAGCTAAATCAGTAGTAAGCAATTTATGCCTCTCAGGTCAATTTAACTGACACCAATTATCTATTTGGCTATCTGTAAGGACTTCCCAATGACCAGCAATGTAAAAGAGATTCTTTCCAGTGACCAACACGGTACCATACCGTGAGCTGTGGATATAATAATTATAGTGTGGGGTCCCTATGACCGGAAGGGTTCCCCCAAAAATGTCAAGAAAGAATGGACTATAACAATCCTTGTTATAAGGCCATTATGGAAGAAAGGAAAGAGGAAAAATGAGAATGGAAAGAAGGGGAGAAAAAAGGACAGAATCATGAAAGGAGGAAGGAATGAAAGATGAAAGAGAAAAAGATGGGTAAATGAATGCCAAACGTAATACCGAACAATATACATAATATTATGAATGGGCCTGTAGCGGTGCCTCAGTTATTTGAATGCTATTTATATGCATACAAGGGACCTGAAATCATTTTTTCCTTCTAAGGACATTTTCTTATCAAGATAAAATTATTGCCTCAGCACAGTGTCACTGGGGGTTTATTGGTGTGTGAATTATATTTGGGTATGATGTTCCAGTATGGTGGAGAAGATATATGTGATGATGGAAAGCTTTATAGGCCATCTGGTGTCACTGATTCTTTGTCAGCCACAGACAGGATTCCCATAGTACCAAAGATAAAACATGTTAAAGCGGAGGGATTTTTCTATTAATGGAAGGTTAAAGGAAATGAATAAAGTTCTCCCACAAATTTAACCATATTCTCTATATTATTTTATATATGTAACCCATGAGTTGTGTTCATGAAAAAGTGTGTGCAGTGCATGTAGTTATGTAAGGATATATATATATATATATATATATATATTGTAAATGTAAATTCAAATTAACAAAAGGTTTGTTTAAAAATGTATAATTTTGCAAAAGGCTTATGCTATGCAGAGTTTGCTTTTAACCTACTCTGAACCACACCATTCCATCCACAATCATGTGTAATACATATGCTCCTTTGCTTTCTTCCACCACTCCATTCAGATCCCAGGAGCTTGGAAAATAATTGGTAGTTTTGGATATACTGGAGTATATAACTCACACCAAATGACAGTGGTGGGCCAATTAACATGCACCAGCAACGTGTCCAAATCCCTAAGTAAGTTTGTGGCAAATCAACAAAGCAACAGGTGAGTATGTGATTCTAAAGACAAGGTTGAGAAGAACCTGTTTCTGTACCCTGAGAAAGCAAAACTCAAATTCACTGAAAATCTATGGACCTTGGAATATGTATATATGTATATTGTTCTGTTTTTAGTTACATTTTTCTACATCTACAAAAAAGTGGGGATGCAGCCAAATGTAATAAAAGGAGTGAGTAGTGGGCTACCATAACTGGAAAGACATTACTCGTAGTATACAAGGTGTCCCATGGATGAGATTCTGACATGTTTACATCTCCTGAGTCCATCAGCGGAGGAAAACACTCATTTTAAAGGTGGATATAACATGGTGTCGATAACTCTGGCTATTCCCGAGGCTTTCCATGAGTAACTCTGGCTGGATGGAAATTTTGGCAATGGGGAATCACTTTGTTTCTTTGGTCTGAAATAAAACAAATCTCCATATACCATCATAAAATTATTCTGTTTTGAAAAAGTTCTCATTCCTTTCAAGTTTTTTAGAATAAAGGCATCATACTTGAAACATCGTTTTCATTATATATCTGCCTAATTTTGTAATAATAACTGCATTTATTTCAGATTGCCTATTACACTTTATAAACTGTGAACTAACACCACCGCCACCAAGGCTTTCTTCCTGAGGTCTATGATCCACGTGACAATGACCTATGATTACTGAATGTTATACTTCCGTTGTCTTTAGCTGCAGCTTCAAGATTAATCAATGTTTTCAAATAAACAGACAATTTTATCAGCTGGTTGGGTACTTTTTAAGTTTATGAGATGGGCTTGCCAAAACTTTTAGTTTCCTTTGGAACCTTTGTGTTGGTTGGTGATCTCTGTATGTTTATGTTGAATCTTAATGAATAAAGGGACGTGATTCAATAATCAATTTTTCATGTTTACCATAATTTTAACTATATACAGCGTTAAGCAAATTCAGTTTGTTCAGTTCAGTTTCAGTTAACCTGTTTCAAAGTTTCCTATTTTGGGATTCTGCCAGTGACGGCACCTACGGTTGCAACCTGATGGTGCTAAACTGTTGCCTTGCAATTAGCAGTAAACATGTCAGTGCCATTTTTCTTCTTCAGTTTGCCATTGGGCTGACTTTCTGACCTTAAAGTAGTAAAGTATAGGTAGGGGTAGGGGTCTTGGGAGATGTTTTTTGTTTTTTTTTTTTTTTCAAGGTGTGCCTTGTGAATAGAAACTGAGCTTCCAGGGGTTACCCCTGCAAGAACTTTTGATGTCTGGTTATCTGCCACAAAAAAAAAAATAATTTCTTTCTTTCTTTTTTTTTCCAGAAAGAAGGTATACAATAAGGCAGACATGTTCTACAGAGAAGGTTTGAATGTAAATGTAAATTTGTGTGCTGCCCAGATATACACGTAATTCTACTGGAAAAAGGCAAATGAACCAGGCTGCAAATCACAAAAAAAGCATCTAGACAAGATTTTCCACACTGTCTGGTCCCTATTTCCCTTAATGTGCCCGTGTCATAGATAAAAGATTGCTTCCCGATAACAGCTAGATTGGGATATTGTCATGACAAATGGGTCATTTAATATTTACTGTAACCTAAACTGAGACAGGAAGTCTAAGGGGGGCTAAGATTATATGAAAATTCCTTGTTTATCTGCCCTTTGAGCTTCCAGTCACTTTATCCTGAACTTGTTTTTAATGTAGCTCAATTCAGCCATATCTCAGCAAGGTCCAACATCTGCTTTTAGACAGAATACAGCCAAATCTGAGTAGCACATACTGTATAGAATATTTGTCGCAATAAGAGAAATGACAACCAACACATTTTTTGGGTTAGACAAAGCCCCCGCTTCATCCAAGATAAAATATAAAGAAGATTTTATATACTGATAAACTTAGTTCTACATAAGAGTTCTGTATTATTATGTACATTATTGTAAATTATCGTATATTGCAGCACCAGGGTCCCAAGTTCAAATCTTGGCCCAGACACCATGTGCATGCAGTTCGTAAAGTATCCTCATGTTTGTGTGGCTTTCCCAGCTGGACCTGGGAGTCATGTTGTGGTGCTTCAATTCAGTCTACAACACTTTAAGGCTATTTGAGACCCATGGCAAACCACAGCATCCTACTGCAGCCCCAAACTCAGTTCCAACACCTCCCATTTAGGGAAATGTGGGCAGTTGGGAACCATTTTGCTTTGGTAGATTAATGGTGGCTTTTTCCTCCTCTGGTAGCCCTGATGTCCTAAGCTATGGCTGATGTTGGTTTTGCCTGCTAAAACAAATAAGGCCTAGGGAGACAGGCTGGGTTTCCTGCATAAAAGAAACTCTTGTTTTTCACTGTTGTCTAGAAGGAACATTTACAAAAAATTCTCCCAACCTGTAAAAGCATTCATTCACGTTATTACCAAAGATAAAGGCCCCATCGTTATATTGCTTGTTTTAATCATCGTTACCTCATCTTTGATTGCAGCAGTTGTTGTGGTCAGATGTTCAGGGTAGAAGAGGTCAGCATAATTGCACTTTTAAAACTATTTACGTTTCCAAGTGTGAGCAGTTCTGAAAGAGATGTCATTATATATCTGGTAAGGTTAGCAGAACGATGTTCTCTAAGCCCCTGGAGAGGCAGCTGAGCCGATAATCTGCAAATCATTACCAGGAAAAGTAAAAGCGCGGCTCAAAAGAGAATCGATGATTGTGGACTTTACAACTTAATAGGCCATTGCGTTCAGTTCCTGTATGGAAAAAAAAAATAATGGCTCCCAAGAGGAGTATATAAAAATACGGCCAGAAATGGCATCCCTTATCCTACACTGTGACGGAGATGGTTTCTTGTCTTTAACCCCCTCATGTACTTGGACACTTCCAATGTGATTCCAAACACTTCTGTCAGCAGTATTTTTAATCCTTGTTATATATATATATATATATATATATATATATATATATATATATATTGTGGCAGTCTCACAGGAGGTGGCTCATGGTAACGTGATGCTAACAGGGCAAATCAGAGGCAGCAGACTCCAAAAGTCCAAAATAACAGCAGTTTTTATTTGTTTAGGCAAGTGTTACAGCACACTCTACAGCTTTACAACAAAACAATAAACAGTAGCCCGGCTGGGCCTCTAGCTACCTCACTTAGGTGCCCTCTTTTACTAACACATACACTATATCAGTACTGTTAATTCACAACTTTGTTGTACTGTTTGGCCGCTGGCTTTCCTGGAACCCTCTGGATGAATTCACAACTTTGTTGTACTGTTTGGCCGCTGGCTTTCATATATATATATATATATATATATATATATATATATATATATAAATATTTCAGACTATCCAGTGGAATGAAAATGTTATATTGGCTGAACCAATGTATGCTTGCTACAGAATATCTGACCTCTTGAAGCTGTGCCAAACTAAATAAATAAAAATGGCAAGCAGAGGGCAGAGCACTGATCACCAGCCAGTGGTGTCCATGGTAGTGTGGCCTGCAATGGATGCCTCCATTCGAGGGTGCCTCAGGGGTCTGATAGTCCCTATATAGGTGCCGCTACCACCCCAGAAGATGGAAGATGGAGTTAAAACTATTGCTGAGCTTAACCAGATGAACTATTGTATGTTTCCTTTTAACTGTACTTGTAGGACAATAATGGCATGAATTCTACTCACAGAACAAACAATGCACCCAGCACTTCACTGCACATGTGATGGAGCACACACATTTAAAGGGAGAACTGAGCCATGCTCCTGGCCTCCTCTACCAAATAATCTGGCTCATTGCTTTGACTTTTTTATCCATGCACATAGCTTCATCTAATGGGAACTTTATTCCTGTTATGAGCTCTGGCATTGTCACCATGCTTCATGCACCACTGGTGGAGACAACATGGGACCATGCTGACACTCATTGTGCAGTCATAGTCCACTGTCGCTCAGGAAGCTGGAAATTATATGCAACCAATGCTGGAATGAGTGCATGTAGACAGTACGCATGAAGTTACTGAGAGACGAGGGAGTAGATCAGAAGCACTAGAGAAGAAAAAGACAGAAAAGTAAAAAAGAGCATTTTTACATAATAACAGACTCACAACCACATTTCCATTGAAAGTCTGTTCTTAATTTACATAGCCATCAACTGAAGTTTACCCAACAGGTATTCTATCAGATTTGAACCTGAATATGAAACGTTTAACCCAAATCTGAACAGCAACACAAGAACCAAGGTTTGATAAATTATACCTAGTGTATGAGGACTGCTTGGATCAGAAGAAGCTAGCCTTGCCAAAAAAAAAAAAGGAGCTGGAATTGTGCTTCAAGTTATATTGTACTTTTACTGTATGACATGTCATTATTTCTTATTTAGTCTAAGTGGCATGTGGTAAAAATATACTCAATTATTTTCTACAATCACACAGATATGTAAGCTATCGTTTTTCGATATTTTATTGGAAAAAATCAACATTAGATTTTCAAGAGTATTACTTATCTGAAGAGCTTTGGAAATAATGAACATCAAATTAGTTTCAGACATTTGAAGGTAATACCATTTAAAAATTCAAGATATCCTATTTTCCATATGGATACTTCAGTACAGCTTAGTTATGTTCAAGGATAATCAGAAATGCCATATGATCTGGTAAAACATTTCAATAGGACAGGACACTTCCTGCAGTTGATAACAGACACGGATGTTGGAGATTCCTTTAAAATGCTCCCCTGGCTTCCAAACATATGCTTTTGTTAACCTGCATCCTCATCATTCAAATTAATTATCCTTTCCATTATCCTTCTCAATGTGCTTTTAGTTAATAATAAGTTTCGCATGAGTTTAAATTTATAATGTTGGTGTTTGTTTTATGGTTCTCATTGGTTGGCAGAGTACAAGGCCATTGTGTGTAGCCCCATGGACAAAACTAGATTGCACATCTATAACCAAAAGTTCCTGACTTGTGAAAGTCTAAATGACTATTGGTGCTTTAATAGCAGAATCATAAGCACACAAGAATTTAAAGTGGACCTGAACTCCAAAAGTGAAGATTACCTATCTTGGAAGAACATCTGGGGAACCTTAGGAACCCTAATGTGAGAGTGTCTAGACATTCTTTCACCTTGAGATTATTTTCTGTATATCTGCAGTGTGAGGTCATTTAATACATTGCCGTCTCTGACTGCTAGTCTCATGAGGTTTGGTGAGGCCACTGCCATGCTGGTCTTTGTTCTCCTTCCTGCAGAGGAAGATGTGTCTGAGGAACTGCAGTGCAATAATTACCCTGGTTCTGCATAATCCAGTACCATGGATCTGTACTTTTTCAACATTTCCTTTTGATATTGCAATACTGCAATAAAATATTAATTGCAATATTGCAATAAAATTTAATTCTGTGAATTTTGACACATAAAAACTTAACCCTGCCTCTAGCAGAATTTTCACCTCTACCCTATGATACAGTGCAGAACAAGGTATGTTAAGTTAGTAACCGAAAAAAAGAACAGATGCAGTAACTAGGTATGAGCGAGTGAGAATATTAAGTTCAAACTCGCCTCGAATCGGGCCTTTCTCGCTTACCAAAAATGGAAGCAAGAATGGCCTTCTGATTCGCCGAGAGATCGAGCCGAACAGGAGGATTTCCAGGGCTACATCATGCAGCCCTGGAAATCCTGTGTGATCCCCAGGCACTAGAGGTTAATTAACCTCTAGTGCCCCGGGGATCGCACACTCTTCTCAATGAATGAAGCCACATCTGCAATAATTGAGGAGATGCTGGGCAAAGGAGAACTTCCTGACATTGTAATATAGGTATCTCCTACAAATGATACATTTGTATCTGTAACAAATGTATCATTTGTAGAAGATACTTATATTAAAATGTCAGGAGGTTCTCCTTTGCCCAGCATCTTCTCAATTATTGCAGCTGTGGCTTCATTCATTGAGAAGAGTGTGCGATCCCTGGGGCACTAGAGGTTAATTAACCTCAAATGCCCAGGGATCGCGCGAAAAGGTGGATTTCCAGGCCTGCGATCCCTGGGCACTAGAGGTTTATTAACCTCTAGTGCCAGGGATTGCAAAAAGGAGGATTCGCAGGGAGTCCTGTGAAACCCATGTGAATCCTCCTGTTATAATTTCCCTCAGAAACCCTCAGAAGTTCAAGGACATTTTCGTGCGAATGCCAGAAGCAATCTCGCTCATCCCTATCAGTAACCCTACAGGCAACATAGTTGGTTCAGCAGCTAGGACTTCAGCCCTTGCAGCACTGTATAAAAGGTTCAAATCTTGGCCAGGACACTATCTGCAAAGAGTTTCTATGTTCTTCCCATGTTTGCATAAGTTTCCTCCCACATCCCAAAATCATGCATTTAAGTTACTTGGCTTCCCTCCAAAATTGTCCTTTGACTTTCTTAATGACTATGGTAGGGTCAATATTGTTAGCCCTGCGGGTCGTGCCGGCGCCGCTGCTCCTAATTGCAAGCACCGGCGCCGGGTCTTATCTTTCAGGTAGAGTAACCCCAGTACCTGTGTTCCATGCCAGAGTTTCCTTCCTGCTGGAGACTTGAGCTGGCGTGGGTGTTTCTCTCTTCATCCATGAGGCAACACATACACGCCCTCTGTTTCTACAGCCTATGGCTGGATCTCTGCAGGTATTTAAAGGCACTTCCCACTACAGGAAGTTGCCTGAGCAATTTCAAGGTTTTAGCTTGTCTAAACTCCTAGTGCAAAGGTGCTTCCTCTGTCTGCTTTGCTGTGTACCTGACCTTGTTTACTAACCCTTGGACTTTGCCTGTTTGCTGCCTGACCCTGACCTCAGATTTTGTTTATCGACTTTTGCCTGATTGCCGCCTGACCCTGACCTCGGATCTTGTTTTTGGACTTTGTCTGATTGCCACCTCCCTCCTGGCCATGCAAGCCCCCTCGGTGCTTGCACCGAGTACCCTGACCCCTTTGGTCAGCTACCACTGACCCCGGGATCTCTCTGGAGTGGTACCTGGCAGCTACCCTGCGACCCAAGCCTATCCTCACCATCAGAGGCTCTAGTGAAGACCAGGTAGTGGCTTAGTTACGCCCCTCCAGGAGCATACCCATTCAGTGGCACAGTGGCTCCACACCCGCGTGCATTACAAATATATTGGGAGACTCTTTGAGGAACTTTTGAAAACGCTGCTGTGTAATATGTTGGTACTACATAAATACAAATAAATAAACCTATAGGTAATCCTGGTGCCTAGTCCTCAGACATCTACTTACCTTTTATAGACATGGTTTTCTACAGTATGGGGCTATATATATTTTTTTAAATTATGTCTTCAGTACTCTAACTACAAACTCACCCGACCATATTTCCCACCTCTGGTCCTGTTCTCCTGTTTTGGCTGTTCCCACCTAACTTTTTTTATTCTAACTTCTCCTGCATTCCAACAGGAAAAGCAGTACAGGTCAGAATTGTTCACAAACCCAGGAACCCAAGTTCATAGATCTTATCAATACAGCTTCTAAGATCTGTCTAGG
>NC_092865.1:16295856-16354945 GCF_032062135.1 Pyxicephalus adspersus | reverse complement strand
GCTTTGGGTGTTGTGTTTCTGCAGTGAAAATCCTTACAGCTGAACCACTAAAGTTATTCTTTCAGCAGCTCAGCTCACCTTGTTCTTTTTAGTAACAATGATTTAGCAACTCAACTCCCTCTTCCCAGCAATGACACAGAAGCTGTTCAGCCTTCTATTCTAAAACTTAAAGCAAGTGTTCCCGAAAGGGATGGAGAGGAGTCTGAGCTGCTAAGAGAACCAACTTCAATGGCATTAGTGCTTCTAGGGGAGCTGAGCTGCTGAGAGAGACAACTTCAATGACATAAGTGTTCTGCAGTGTATCTTCTGGGTGACTTGATCTACAGTCACTGTGACTACAAAGGTCAGTAAGATCTTAATAGAAAAGTAGTAAAAAATCACAAAAGGAACCTTTTCTTATTTTACTTAATGGTTCCCAAGCCTGTATATCAATGACATGTGAAAAAAAAGAAGAAGAAAGGGCAGTTTTTTATAGCAAAATAAGTAATTTCCTTGATATAGATAAGTAGCATTCTAAGTTATACAAGGCTCAACTGAGCTGACAATCAACACATAAGGAGAAATAGCATGACACACACTGTAAGGTGTTATGGGTATATAATTAACCTAGAAGGTATCCAAACCATATGGGTTTACTTTTACATCTTGTTAAAGCCTGGCTTTCAGTATTACTTGATGTTTGCTTTCCTCGATTTATGTTAAGAATAAAGGTATAATAGATTTTGCATAACATCTAAAATATACTTCATTTATATAAAGTATATGAATCCTGTATTTTTCAAATTATCTTTCAATACAACACACAACCTTGATTTTCTACAATGCAGAAGCCTAGGACGCCTGCGTATTGGTAAGAATCCCATGTAAAAGCACTATGAATAAGTTACAGGGGCCCTTTTCATATCAAGGGGGTGTATTGTTTTTTTGTCTATATTGTTTGTACGTATTTATTTTCTTGTGTGTAAATAGTTTCAATCAGAGATTGTGTGCCCGAATGCTAACCCTTTTTCTTTTTAGGAACCCATTAGTGCTCTAGGGGTAGTGGTAAAGGTGGAAACACCAATATTCAATAGTCCGCTATTCTGTGTACTTTACACTGGGTGTCAAAGAGGATCCAGTTGAACTTTTAAGATTTTTATACTTTTTACGCCGGAACATAATAAATATGGGAAATATATACAAAAACAATAAAACTCTTCTGAAAGTACCTATACCAAAGGAATTCCTGAAAGCCGTATTGAATGTATGAGTCCCTTAAGTAGCAGGTCAACTTAAAGGGTGACTGAACTTTAGATGGCAAAAATTAACAACCTAACAAGATTTAGCTGCTCAGTCATCTAGAAGCGCTGCTAATTTCATCCAGCCATAAAGCATTTACTGACAAAGCAGACCAAATATCATAACCGATTTACAGCAAGGCCGGGGAATTAGAAGACGGCGTGTTCTAAACGGCCAGGTGCTGACCTAAAATATTTGGGTCATCAGAAAAAGATTATCCACAGGCACAGTCGCACTGAACCCGATCATCACACCTATAGTTCAGTGCATAGGTATGTGGCCATTTTAAACAATTACTTCCACTTCTGTTGAAGGTTGATGGTCATCACATTTGGGAGTAAGTGGGAATTAAAGCTGAGGATTTAGAAAGAAAGAATGGGTCCCCAGTCTGGTGCCCAAACACAGATGTTGCTAGGAAGAAACATTGACAGATGTAGATTCAAGTGTGAACAAAATGCCCAGGTCAACCTCCAGACATGGTTTACATTCTTTCTTCCCCTTTGGTGATTTTTTTGGGTCATCTCATTAAACTTAACTTCCTGGCTCCCCTACATTTTCCACATATTCCTCTCTACAATGCACTGGGGATGCCATGACACCAACAAATTCTAGGCTGCTCCCTAGCAAATACTCTAGCTGTCTATACAGCTGGCGATAAACTTTTTAGGTGTTTAGGCAATGCCCATATTCAGAAAGGGGGTCTGTAGAGTGCTGGGTGGTAAAGTTCTACTGTACAATCCTGATGAATTCAGCTGCAATGTATTACATAAAACGTAGGAATTCCAACATTAAGCACAGATAACATTATCAATAGTCTGCTTGTTACCACAAGTTGCCTTTAAAGTTTATATGAACCCTTTAGATTCAGCAAAATACATTCCAGGTGCATCAAAACAAAAGGTGTTCAAAGTATTTAAAGTTTGTTTTCCTTAGAAAGCAACCACAGTCATAGTGGAAAGGACTGTCTCCTGCCAACGTGCTGCAGAAAAAGACTTTTGCTCTCTGCAGGGAAGCAGTGGTCTTTTTGCTGATCTCCAAAAAGTTACACCTATCCTCTCATTTATCCTACATCCTGCAGCTTATTAAAGATATAATGCCAAATCATCAGAATAACTATCATATATTGCTAACTTTGCAGGTCCTATACATGAGCATAGAGAAGCTCATCTTCTTTAGCCAATCAGAGAGAACTAGAGGTTTTGAATGAAACAGAATGCGATCCCCGACATGGGGACAAGTCTCCCAATTCATTCACCTTTAGTGCTCTGTGATTGGCTGGGGAAGGGAAAATCCTGATGACACTTGAGTTTACCTTTCCTCAGCCAATCATAGAGCACTAGAGTTGATGAATTGGGAGACTTGTCCCCTTTTAACCTCTAGTGCCCGGAGATCACACACTGACAGGAGGATTCCCATGGCTGTCCATTGTGGGATAACCTGTAAAAAATAAGTTACTTACACAAATCACACACATTTAATAAATTACTTTAAAATAAATTTTTTTTTAACACATTTTTTTACACACAAATTTGCGCCGTCAAGTGCCGTGTTTTTCGGGCTGGGTCTATCCAAATTCGAACAGCCATATTCGGGTCGAATATAAGGACAACTCGAATTCGAACACCAACGTTAGTAATGGTATTTGAATTTCATTTTGTTAATGCACAAACACAGCAGCAACAATCTCACTAGTTGTAGCTAGTGTGTGTGTGTTTGTGATGTCTTTTTTTATAATAAAAAAAATAATAGAATCTTAATCATTTTCTTGCCAATGTTTTGTTTCTAGTTATTTATATGTAGAGTAAAAACCAAGCTATAAACATCTTTGGAAGTATAAGTACCTAACAGACTTGTGATTATGATAAGTTCAGAATATTGGTGAAGGGAAAAAAAGGAACTTGCTAGACAATTCAAAAGGGGTCTCTAACTGTAGTAATGTTAAGAGCTCCCGACCTAACATTTAAAGTTAACATATAAATTAATACAAAATATAAAATACAAGTGGGGTTTTAACAGCATCAATTAGTTATCGATTTCCAATCAACCATTTGGAAACTGGTTAGAATTTTATTTCCCAACACGTTTGAGAAAATGATAATGTGCTTCACCAGGAGTAGTTGAGACGGGAGAATGTATTACAATATGGTCAGGGTAGGACCTGCTTTGGGATCTATACAATGTGGCTCCTGGTGCTGTCACTTGCACAGCAGTTCAGGAGACAGGAACCAGGGCAGTGACAAGTGGACATTCAAAAGTATCTCTATGTCTTACACAAAAAAGTGTGTACAATGTTCCAATCAAAGTAGGAATAAAGTCCCAATGAAGTTATTAGCAGTAGCCCTTGGATTGGGCTCTTCCCAAAAGACTAATCTTATTGTAATGGATAGTCCTGTCTCAATTACTCCTGATTAAGCAGATTATCAACCTGTGAAACTCTGATGCTGTCAGCATTTGTGGGACAGGAATTTTACTCTATATCCTAATCAATGTATCAGTATTGTATATATGTATTGTGTTGGTACTTGTACCATGTGCTGAATACTATGTATCTTGGAAAGTGATAAGACATTCCCATAAAGCCGCATACACGCATACAATCATAGTCGTTGGAAAGGATCTTTCACAATCCTTTCCAACGACTAATGACTGCACGATGCATGAACGAGTGTTGAACATACAGCATCGTTCTGCTCTATGAAGAGGGGAGAGGGAGAACGATGGAGCGGCACCCCGCTGCGCGCTCTCCCCCTTCCCTTGCATTAGGATTGTTCGTTGTTCGTCGTCCATCGTCCGTGGATCCGCCAGGACAGTAGTTCGAGCGATGGACAACGGGTGCTGTACACACGCCAGATACTCATCCGATATCGGCCCTGAGCTGAATATTGGACGAGAACCATTGGACGTGTGTACGTAGCTTCAGAATTCACCATTCAACTAGCAAAAAAATAATGTAAGGACAATAGAGTTTAGTTATTCACTGAAACAATTGGTGATTAATTCCTCCAACACTCCTAATAACCAGAATAATCCTTTTGTGATCATTTGTGACTGGGTTGACTATGAAAAATATATAGTAATGGAATTCAAAACTAAGAGCTGTAATATATACACGTTGGGCCTCAAATGAGAATTCAAATGTTTAAAGCATCTTATTGTGCATCGCTTTTTGCTTGCAAGCATGTAAATCAGTACATGCATTTGTGACAGATTACATTGGGTGGACCCATCGTCAAAATTTTTTCATGTGGCTGACCAGAAAACACTTATCTTTTTTAAATCAGATGAGATTGGCTTGTGTGTGGTCTGTGCAATAAAATTAAAGCATGTACATATCATTTTAATCATGACCTGTCACGTCACATTCCTGGTGTTCCCAGAGTGCATAGCAATCTGATCCCTGTGAGGTCATGCTTCTTGACTTTAACTGGAGCAATATGATATGTGTACAGGCACTTTTGTTTCCCTTTAACTCTGTTTGTATGCCTCTGTGCTGTTTGCTTAGTTATAATCTTTATAAATAGTTGTATAGCTACCAAATATCCATTATTTCTACAGACCCCCCAAAGTTTAAAGCTGAAATGTAAAAACTATCTTAGCAGTGGGGCTCCGCATGCTATGCAAGGGTTATATGCTCATTATCATTTCACATATCAGGAATTATTTAAAAAAAAGCGCATTTAATTACTTTTATGTAATTCCACAGTCCATGGGCTTTCCCCAATATGTGTGACAGGACTCCAAGGCTGCTTTAATTTGATGCTCTTTTGGTCGTGGGCACTTGCCCCAGTGTTGGTTTTTAGTTGAAGGAAGAATGCTCCAGTTTCAATAGGAGGAAGAGTGCCCCCATATTGGTGGTCAGTGAAAAGAATAATGCCCTAGTTTTAGTGGGAGGAAGAATGCCCCAGTGTTGGTGGGCAGATGGAAGAAGTCAGTGGAAGGAAGAATGCCCCAGTATCAGCAGTTAGTAGCAGTGGGTATACTTTAGTTTTAACAGGCAGTGGGAGGATGAATTCCCTAATGTCAGCAGTCAGTGATAGGAAGCATGTCTTAATGTCATACGTCAGTGGAAGACAGAATGCCCCCGTGCCAATGGTCAATTGGCACCAGGGCAAAAGGAATGTCCCAGTTTAGGAAGGCTGTTGTAAGAAAAATTACTCTGGCAGTCAGTAGGAAGAAAATTGCTGCAGTGTAAGCAGTCAATGAGAGATGGAATTTCCAGTGTTTCCAGTCAGATGATTGAAGAATGTTCAATGTGGACAGTAAGTGATAGGAAGAATGCTCCAGTGTTGAAAGTTTGGTAGAAAGGATGTTCTTGTGGAAAGTGAGAAAAAGCATGCTTCAGGGATTATTATTAAATTATCAAACATACTGTAACCCCAATCACAGGTTAATTGTTGCTGGTGGTCCCTACAAATCCCAGCAGTTGCAACATTTCGGCACTTGTTCTCCTCACCTAGTTCTTTGATTAATATGTAAAAATACGGCAAAATACTGGGGCAGCCTATAGTCTAGAGATTGTTGCAGATAACTTCTGTGGGGTAGTCCTAATACAACAAGAAGAACAAAAAGTATCCAGAAAGACATTCTTTTGACAACACTGTGTTAAGCGACCCTTTGGCCTCCTATAGGTGCATACAATACAACTTGCTTAAATTGGTTTGGATGTGAAGATATTAATGTTCATGGAATAAAATCTAACTTGAAGATTTGAGCATTCCACAGTTATTGCTAAGGGCCTCAATGTTGGCAAATTCTGTAAGAGTTATTCCCAATGTTCAGTGGTTACTTAGGCTTTTGAAAATAGCAGATAGAGCCCCATAGCCAGCTACATACTTTTCATTCCAATGTGGATATCATTGATATAACAGATTGGGATTTCATATTGCTTTGCCACGTCATTCTTTATTTGTCCAGTGTCTTCTGACTTGTCACAGGTGAAAAAAAAAAACATTTACATGTAGCCTTTCATTGGGCCTGATTTATTAAAGATCTCCAGGGCTGGAAAGGATACATTTTCATTAGTGAAGTTGGGTGATCAAGCAAACCTGGAATGGATCTGGTCCAGGATTGAAAACATTTGCTAACAAATAGCAAATGACTTTTAAGAAATCCATTCCAGGTTTGCTGGATCACCCAGTTTCACTGATGAAAGTGCATCCTCTCCATGCAATAATAAATCAGGGCGTCAACTGTAAACCTACTTGATCTCAATCTTAAGCTTTCCACAGGGCTTATTCCTGTTTCAAATAAACTCAATGTACAGCCATTTGTGTGTTGGTGTACACAGGTCTAGTTACATAGCAGGTGGCCTCGGGTATAGTTGGAGAACCTAAAACATACCAGTAGGTCCTACACGGGTGGTGCTGTTGTGTTGTTTGAAAATCCTGTTCAATTACCGTTTATAGAAGCTTTTTTATCTTATTACGTCATAAGGGTGCTGCACATAGTCTGTGCCTAATGTACCTTAAATTTAGTAACACTTCTGATCATAGAGGCCCAGATCAGCAAAGCCATCAACTTGTTTGTTAATTTGGCCCTTATGTTTTGCTGTAATGCAACCCAGATGCATTCCCTCTATTTTAGGCAGCATACATGGAACAAAAAAAATGCACAAATACATAAGAGAAAAGTAAATGTGAAATTCATTGTGACGGAGCACAGCAAATAAAAACAGAACAAATTAGACATTCCAAAATGAAACTTGTTTCTAATTTTCAATTAATCGCAAGACTTGTCCATGTGATTAAACCCTGACTTAGCCTTTTATTGGCACAGCGAGAAAGGATTTGCAAGTGGAATTTGTGGATTTATCAGAGCTCTGTGCGGCTTTATTTGTTGTACCCTCCCTGATGACTGGGTGCAGTGCCCTTGTGGTTCCTGCTGCAGATAAACCGCACATTGGCTGTTATCCTAAGTGATACAGAAACCGACCTCTTCACACTCTAAACAGAGAACTGTTAATGAAGTGACCACTATCAGCACAAAAAGGAAGAATGAGCACATAGAGTATATGAAACAGGGGTGTAAAATACAGGAACCAAACTGTCAGGTCCAGGAAACTGTTGCATTTCAATATGCTTGTTGGACAGAATACAGGATTTTAAAGAGATTTTAAACTTCGGCACTGTAATGATAGTGACCCTTTGAATAACACAGGCTTGAAAGACGCTCTGACGTTTGATAGGGGGCTGAAAAAAAAGTAGTAAAAGCCTCCTTGTCACCTTATAGACAAGTCTTAAGTTATGTACACAAGTCAGATGATTCTTGCCCAATAGGAGCAGTTGGGCTTGTTTCTGGTGAGAATCTGACATGTGTACAGCGGTCACCCAACGGTGAACTGCCAACAGTGAATGATCGCAATACAATTCAATTGAGAAGAGCACAGTGGGGTGCCACTCTCTCACTTTCCCTCCCTCTCCTCTCCATAGAACAGAACAGCACTGTATGTACGCCACTTGTTCTTTCATCTTTCGCTGGAACAATCATGAAGATGGTTTCCATCAACAAATATTGAACCTGTGCTCGCTGCCTTGACTTATATAGCTGTCACCTTCCCATCAGTGGTTTATGGATCCATCCTGATAGATCCATGAATGACATCAGGTGACCACTGAAATGAGCACAACTGTCGGTATCAGACAAGAATTCTCTGGCATGTGTGCATAGCCTTTGTCAAAGTTTTTTCTTATTCCTCTTGGAAACTGCCTTAACATTAGAAAGCGTGGCTACTCAAATACTTGCTTTGTATCTCAAATATCTATCAGTAGGACTTGCTGCCTTTAAATAAAGGCAATTTTAAACAAAAAAATGAATACTCAGGCTATCCCAGAGTGGTTTCTACATAAGAACATATGAAAACTGTACTCCAAAAAAAGAAACCAGAAATTGTAGGTCATAAAGGGCCCCTTGACTTTTATTGTAGGACATTATAAGAGTAGGGGTCCTACCTGAAAACCTGGCAAGGGTAGATGAATGCTTTAAAGTGAACCTATGCCTTGCTCATGAAGGTCCCACAAGCAGGTTATACTTATCTTCATTTACCTCCTCCATTGATTCTTTTGGGTTCTGGGAACAAGAAGCAAGTTCCCATTCCTTCCATCGTGGCAAGTGACTGCCCAGAAAGGCACCAGAACTGTTATATTGAAAAGGAACAAAGTCCTTAGTCCTGTGTATGCTATAAGGCAGTGTTCCATGGAACCCTAAGGTTCCTCCAGGAGTTTTTAGAGGGATCCTTGGGAAATGAGCTCTCTGTGCCTCATAAATCAGTTTACCTGACACCAATGGTCTTTTTGGCTATGTGTAAGGGTGACATTCATGGTCAACAACGTAAGAGACATTCTTCCCACTGATCACCACACTAATATACTGTGAGCGGTGGATATAGTAATTATAGTAGGGGTTCTCTGAAGACCTGAAAGTTATTTCAAGGGTCCCAACATGTTAAAAAATAGGTGTGAATCGGAACACTACGCCAAACCAATTTGCTCGTAAGCAAAGGCAAGATAAGTATATGTAGCTGGAGAGATCATCTAATAAGAGAACCCAACATAGGCAAAGCCTTCATTTACTATGTTCACTTCAATTATTATTCAGCCTCAATGTCTGGGCTAATATTTAGTTAATTTTGTTCTACAAAATGTCATTGTTTTAAGTGATACTTTAACAAGCCAGATCTGTATCAATTAAAACTTTATTTAAATTAAAATAGCTTTCTTTTTAAACAAGCTAGGTTATTTCAGCTGTAATTATATAATGCAATATTATTATTTTACTCTCAGGCTCTTTATATTTATAGACAGACCTAGAAGGTACTTAACTGAATCAGATCATTCTTATAGACTTGCTATAAGCCTGTTTAGAATGAATTATTTCTCAAAAGCAGATTTGATAAACCAGGTATTTACCTAGGTCTTATAATATGATTTCAGGTTACTCAAAGCTAATTTAATATGGAAAGAAAGATTACACAAAGTGCAATAAATCACAGCTAATTAAAAATCAAAGTGTGACGAATTGTGAAATTTGATTGGAGGCTTTATTAATGGTGCTTTGCTCAAAACTACTTTCTGCAATTGAAGTGTACTTATATAAAACAAAAACATAAATGTAATTTATTACAACAATATTGATTTTTGTAATATAGGTTGAGCTTCTCTACTCCTTCAACTGTTTATGTTTACCTATTGGTCCATTACAAAAATACCCATTCTCAAGAGCTAATTTGGAAGGCACAGGACAAAGTGGGAACATATGAGCCCAACTCAACTTCCACTTCTCAAATCAAAAATTTCACAATAGGCCATCCTTAGCTTTTGGAATTCCAAAAGTCTCTTGGAAGTGATTAGCTCTGAATGTTTTCTTCGAGGGCAGATTCACACCTGCTTTGTGATCAAGCAATCTGGCTACGCTCCCAGCAGCCACATGGTCACTTGCATCACAGCACTGGTTCTGATCAACATTTGACAGCTGGCCGCAGTGACTAGTATTGGTACTGCTCACTGCTGTGCCCATTCATTCTCTATGGGGCTGCCACAGTGAGAAGCCACTTGTAGCGTCTCCCTTAAGGCAGTGGTTCATTGGGATGAAGTAGTGGTAACGACACCGAAACCTCATGGCCATTGTGAACAAAGCTTCAAAATATGTATGTAAATCTTGTGCAAGAAGTACCTGTCCACATGATGTTCACAAACTTTCATCAAAATAATAGGGAAAAATATGAATTTCAAAGAAGTGAAAACTTTCTCCATTACTAATTCCAGATCGTTTCCAGTAAGAGTGAGACCGACGCTTCTTGTTTATGTCCTGAACCCCTCTATCCAGGTCACTCTGATTGGGAATACCACACTGTAATCCTTGAACTTGCTCAATGCCATGCTTGGTTTAAGAGAAAACATAGTAAATCCCTCTATAGTGCATTGCAAAAAGGTTGATAGAAAACCATAGATACAGATTTGTACTCAAAAATACAAGCAGGATGACTTATTATTGAAAAAGAGGTTTACCATGTTAATTCTGCCATAAACATTTCTTTCCTTCCTGCTTGCAAATGTTGTGTACATTCCTGACATGCCTTTGAATTAGGCTTGTCATCCAAGGCTGCTCAATCAACATGGCAAAAAGTGAAAACACAGAAGACCAGGTGACCAGGTGTCAGTACGGGTGATGCATTATTGATGAGGAGGTGAGTATAGTGGACTTTATTTCCAAGCTTAGGTCACTAACTCGGAACATCCATGTTGACTTTTCTCCAACTTTCCTATCTGCATAAGTTTTCCTTTATTAAAGCCAGGCAAGAAACTTTTTCTGTAGAGTCTCAGACACAGCAAGTTTTCGCATGACAAGCATTCATAGAATAGTCTTTCTTAACCTTACTTTCAGAAAAGAACATTTGTAATAAAAGTCAGGGCTTATGGAACCGCATCTAATATTTAATATAGCTAAAGCCCACAGAGCAGTTGTGTGATCAGTAATTTGTATATAATAAAAAAAAATAATACCAAGAGAAGTGAACCTTGAGTATTTGACAGTGTTTTGAGAATGCAAGATACCAGAAATAATCATTATACATTGATGTGAGAAATACTCCTTTAAATTGGAAGTTAGGCTACATTGGACCACATTAGATCATTGGATCCACTGGAGAAATGACAAGTGAATAATTGCTCACTGTACATTGGCGGTCCATGGAGAAATGCCCCCCTACATTAATTGTCAGTAGTGTAATGAACTAGTCATTAGTGGATAAATGACCCTCTTACATTGAGAACCCCCTCTCACACACACCTTCACACCTATACACACCAATACACTACTTGTCAAAGAAGAAATACCCCCTCACATTAATGGTTATTGGAGAAATGCACCTTACATTGATTGGTATTGGTGGATAAATTCCTAGCTTGCATGGTGGTTATAAAGAAATCTACCCTTACATTAGTGGACAGGGGAGAAATTTCCACACTTCAATAATGGTCAGTGGAGAAATATCCCCTTACTTCAGAGGCTAGTAAAGAATTGCCAAACTTATATAAATGCTCACTCGAGAAATGCCACCTTTATTGGTGGCCAGTTGAGAAGTGCTCCCAATACATAGGTGGACAGTGCAGAAATGTCCCCATTTAGTTAGTGAAAACTTGCCATTCCCCCTAAATGAGTGTTTTTTGGGATGTGTAGTGGTTGAAAGTAGTGGTTGAAAAAATCCTGCTTAAGTTGCTGGTCAGTAAAGAAATGTCCCCTTATATTGTTGCTTAGTGTCCCCTTAGCGTTCAGTAAAAGGCCTCTTCATATGATGATCAGTAAGAGGAATACCCTTTACATTGGTGGCCAATGGGATGAGTGCCCCATTTTAGTTGTTAAAGCTTCTATTTGAAAGAACGAATTAAACTAGTCAAAGTTGAAGTGGTGATCAGTGGGAAGAATGCCTTATTTCACTAGGGTTCACATATAGGAATGGACCTTCATATTGCGGGTCAAGAGTGAAGAATAAATAATGATTAATTCCTATATCAGTCAGTGATAAGAGAATCCCTTACATTGGTGGTCACTGGAAAGAGTATTCCAAACACTGGAGGTCAGAGGTATGAATGACCCTTACATTGGTGACTAATGAAAAGAATACCCCATTTCCATGCAGGTTAAAAGCAACGAAATTCCTTAAAATAGTGATCAGTGGGAAGAATGCCTCATTTCACATAGGGTCAGAAAAAAGAGTTGACCTTTATATTGGTGGTCAATAAAAACAAACAACCCCCATATTCATTCTCTAGGTTATTTTCATCATCTACATTATTGTTCAGTTACAAGAATGAACTATTGAACTTAAACAAATACATCATAGGTATAACTAATTACTTAGTGCACAGACTCAATCAGCGCCATGCCAATGATTCTGCCAATGGACCTTGGCCCTAAAACGGTGCAGGCACTGAAGGTCAATCATCTGCTGCTCAAGAAGGCCCTACCGCCCCTTTGAGGAACCCTACTTGGGAAAGGTTAATGAAGGATAGGCTTTTCTAGTCACTTCTTGCAATCCTGTAAGAGTTAAAAGAAAGCAACGATGCATAATTAAATATTATCATTTTTCCAGAACACAGTGCTCAGCACAATTTCAGGATGAGAGCTTGTCAAAAACCCATCTGTTTCTCTCACTGTCATGTTATAAGTTATCTAAAACTGAGCACATAATTTTACTTTCCATTTGTCTCCTATAGAATAGCTGAAGTAATATTTTTGGTGGAATTTTATATCTTTATAGCCCTTGCCAATAGCACGAGATACAGTGAAGGAAAAATATACAAAGAAACATATTACCGCAGTAACATGCTAAATTAAAATGATTCACAAAACCAAAGTGTTCGAATAGCTTGCCAGAATCCTTCTCAAAAGAAATTATACATTCACGGCTTGATCTTCCCTCTCTCTTCACATTTCTGTCTTGTACGTAACACGTACTGGCTTAAGGTCAATTTCCTGCAGTTAAGAGTTTATAAAACTCAATGTTCCTGGGCATCAAGCCATTTGTAATGAAACTTCAATGCTCTCTATTTCTGCTCACATGTCACTTGAAGATTCAATATTGTAATGTTTGCTGTCATCGCCCTCATCTTCATCAGAATACAATCTAATAGTGCTGTTATTGTAACTAGCATCTGGCTACAAACCTGACTTTGGAATTAGCCATGCTTCAAGGGTTTTAGATGTATCACTTAAAGAGGTATAATAACACTGGGATTATTTTGTCATGAGTGGAAAGAGGAGCGTTCTATGGGACCTGGCTGATAAAAACAAACCCTGATTTAGCTAAACACAATCTTAGCATGGATTCATCATTTTTCATTTAAAATAACGTGTACTTTGCCTGTACAGGAAGAAAAGATTTACTTTAATGCCCCTTCCCTAGAAGCACATACTTGAGTGGGGCGTCGGAGTCCTAGGAAGACAAGGGTCCTAGATGGTGATTATTTGAAGTGGGGGAGCCAATTTTTGGTGGTGACCCTTGGTAAATATTGGTCAAAGAGTCGGTGCTGGACGGCTAGGGGCCACTGAGGTGCTGGCTTATGATAGAGAATCTAGTTTTGTGCTTTCTGGGATCTGCAGCCTTGTGGTTGGGTTGTGAACAGGGTATGTTTGGTTTACAAGGGATGCTTGCACTGTTGTGTAATTTGGGTAAAAGTAGTATGTATCTAATATAAGTAGTAGTAAGTATGTTTGTTAATTGTAAGTTTGTATGTAAACAAAATGTTTACAGAAATGTTATAATATTGTAAGTGTTGGTAAAAGAGTTGCTAAATAAATGGCTGTCCGCCATTTTAATTCCAGAGAATGTGCCATTGTTTTGTTAAAGAGGTAAGGTGGGTGGGGAAGTGGGGTGGGTAAGCTAGTTAAAGAGAGGGGGCGAGGTCTGAACTGCCCCGGTCATGTCACATGAATAGAAGAATGATGAATCACTCTATACTTGAAGGTACAGAGTATGTTCTTAAGTTCTAGTATTTGTGCAGTAAAAAAAATAATGAAATGAAAAAAATAATGTAAAAACAGAAATCATTGTATCCTTAATGAGCATAGTATGGTATGTCTTATTCATTTTGGGAAACCACCTGAAAACAGCCAGGTTATCACTGAAAAGTTATGAGTGGTGCCCCTTGCTAAAAGGGTCTGGGGAGACCAGTGGAAAAGTTATTTAAAACCATGGATTTCGGCAGTGGAATCCTGAAGCTTTGTTTTCCGTGTTCAACCCCATATAGATGCCAGATAGACATTAGATGAGTTCATATGACTACGTACACACGTGCAATAATTTTCATTGGAAAGAAACGACTAACGACCGATAGTCTGATAATTGTTGACAAAAAAAGTGAACGACAGGCCAATGATACCGATGAACAAGGAATGTCGCTGGAAACGAATGACCATCCCGGCGGATCGTATTGGGTGATGATCGTTCGCTATTTATTGTGTGTACGGTCGTTCAGTGTGGATTGTTCTATGGTACACTTTCTCCTGTACATGTCACTTCCTGCATCGTTCAAACAATCGTATCTAGTGTGTGTACATTATTGGTGGATTATAATTAAAAGATCGTATCGTTTCAGCATGTACAGACTTGTGCACTATATGATCGTTCAAAATATTTGTTGATCGGTCATTAATGGTTCGTTTTCTAACGACAATTATTGCGCGTGTGTACCTAGCCTTAGGAAGTGAGATGGAGCTCTGCTAACGTTGACCATCCTATCACAGTTTTTATATTACCTTGAATGTGGCTGGGTATTCTTTGCAAAATTAACCTAATTCTTTGCAAAAATAGTTAAGTGACAAATTACATTTGCAGGTGAGCTATTTGGAAAGCCCATATATAATAAATTAATAAATATATAGAGATATGTAGATCTGGACTTGATCACTTAAAACAAAAAGTTAAATCTTTCAGGGGGTATTCCTTTAAATAGCTTAAAAATATTCTAGGAAAGCATGACTTTCTGAAATCGCCTCCAAGTCCCACCATGTGAGTCCTCATTATAAAGGTGATTTAGAGTTAACAAATCCTGCCTAATCTCAGCTGTCACAGATGATACTTTAATCTGCTTTGATAAATTTGATTTAGACTAAGAAGCCAGTTTCAGTAGGTAGCTGATTAGCAAAGGCTGTAATCAGTGATATGGCTTAACCAGTCCTCAGCGCCTGAATACACAGCAATGTCTTCCTAGCTCCAGAACATGGTTATCTGCCATCAGATAAGAATAAATATCTCATTTATCTTCCTTGTAAGAGGTAACTCTGCCAGAAAAATGTCACAAGGTTATCTCATGTCTAAGGTAAGGGGAAGAAAAAATAAATGGTTTCCCTTCATTCCTAGGTCACACATGTTTAAAAAACTATTTAAAGGTTGTTCATGCAGAACACCTATGTGCATAGTAAACCTGAAATGGCTCTTATCAGTTTGTGGTAGGAATACAGCATCCCTTCCGCAATAATAATTAGTCTTTAGGCCGTGGGATACATTTAGAATGCCGTAGGGCATGTCTATGCTAAGAAAAAAAGGTTTTTAAAGATTGTTTAAATTGAAGGTAAAAGCACAAAAACAAGAACAATAAATATTTGCATTTTTTTCCTTTGCAGATATTGGGGCACATTTATACATTTTGTGTTGTGCAACAAGGCAATGCTGAACAGTAGGTACCAGGTACTATGGCAGATTAATAAGAAGGTAATATCTTAAGGCATAAATTCTTCACGCAACAGCTCTAAAGTTGCACTTTAGTGAGTGGTTCTCAACCAGGGTCCATGGAACCTAAGGGTTCCTCCAAAGGTTGCTAGGGGTACCTTGAGCAATGAGCAGTTTGTGCCTCTCAGGTCAGTAACCCCAAGCACCAATTAATTTTTTGACTATATGAAAGGGTGACAGTCTTCCCCCTAGCCAGCAATGTAGAAGAATTTGTTCCCGATGACTAGTGTTGGTCGAATAGCTCACTATTCGATTCGACAGCTATTCGGCCGAATATAGCAAAAAAATTCGGGTGGTCGAATTCGAATCCCATTAAAGTCAATGGGAGAAAAATTCAGGTTTGTTTCAGCACTGTGTAGAGCTTCTACAGCCTCCAAACAGATGTAAAAAGATACATTATAAAAAGATACATAACACTATTCCATACCCCTGTGCTTCACATGAATATTAAAGTGCACCTGTCAAATCAATTTTAGGCTAAAGCTAGGTACACACTTCCAATAATTATTGTTAGAAAATGAACGATTACGACCGATCAACGATTATGCTAGATTATACTTGAACAATCATATTGTGCACAATTCTGTACATGCTGTAACAATATGATCGTTCATATATAATCCACCAACAGTGTCCACACGCTAGATACAATCGTTTGAACGATGCAGGGAGGAACATGTAAAGGAGAAAGTGTACCGCAGAAACACGCACAATCACTGAACGCCTGTATTATTATTATTAAAAAGGATTTATATAGCGCCAACATATTACGCAGCGCTGTACATTAAATAGGGATTTCAAATGACAGACTAATACAGACAGTGATACAGGAGCCTGTACACGATAGATAGTGAAAGATCGTCGGCCAATCAGATCCACCATGGCGGTCGTTCATTTCCAACGACAATCCTCGTTCTTCGGTGTCCTTGGTCCCTTTTTTGGCCAATCGGTTGTTCATCAGTCGTTTCTAACGATAATTATTGGACGTGTGTATGCAGCTTTAGTCTACACGGACTGCATTCCCATGGGCTAATCTACACCAGGACGTTTCCTTCAGGCAAAGGACTTTTTTGAGACGTTTTTGAGTGTTATCTTAAACGTTGCTTGCAACATTTAAAAAATTAAAACGCTGGATAAACGCGGGAAAACGCTTCCATTGAACTCAATGGAGGCTTTTTCAACCGTTTTTAAGCTTTTATGAAAGCTTTCATTGAAAACAATGGGGGCTTTTATAAACATTTTTAGCAGGACTTTGGAATCTGGAAGCCCCCTTTAATAAGGAGACTCCCAGATCTCCACCGCCCCACCCTGGGGAATGAGTACAGGGGTACATAAATCCTCTTACTCATTCCCTGAAAGGGTTAACATATAAGTAAAAAATAGGACAAGGCTTTAATTTAAAATTATTTTATTAATGTGTGTGTTTGTGTGATTTAATTTTTTTTTTCTTTTTTTTTCTTAAATTATTTATTTCGTATCTGTTTTTTATTTTAAACTTGTTTTTTTTATTTTTTTACAGGTTATCCCACAATTTTTTTTTTTTTTTTTTTTCCCGAATTTTTGCTGTCGAATGCAGCAAAATTCGGTTCGGGTATACCCGAATTCGAACAGCCATATTCGGGTCGAATATAGGGAAAACCCGAATTCGAACATCAACACTACCGATGACTACTAAGCCAATGAATTTTGAGCTGTGGATATAGTAAGTATGTCAGGAGTTCCCTGAAGACCTGAAAATTATTTGAAGGGGTTCGCCCATGTTAAAAGGTCGAGAAACACTGGTCTTGAGGTTCCTAGGGATTCCTCAAAATATGGCTAATTGATCTCCAATGGGATGATACCTGTATAGTTTGGAGCCCACTTGGTACAGCAAACTGAATGATTTTAATGAAGTTTTCAGTTGTCTATAAAGGCCATATTTTAGAGGGGAACATTCTTTCCACTAGCCACCAATTTAGAAGACTTTTCCCACTCACCCTAATAAATTTGCTTTAGCACAGGTTCCCAAAGGCCTAAAAAGTTATTTCACAAGTTCCTTCCTATGTTTGTTGTTAAAGACCTTGCGGACTTTTTATATAAATATTCCACTTTCATCAACCTGAAACGTTCTATGTAACAATAAGTATTACCACTCCAGCTGGGTATAACCTTGCTTATTATTTACGTTACCATATACTTGATCTATTTCTCACTGTACAATATTCCGAAGAAAGATAGGAGATCACTGAAATGGCTTCTTCTGCAAATATTCCTCATAACAGTAAGGTGGTATGCAAACAAGAAGCTGCCCTTACTCTTCCTTTTGGAGGAAAGACAAGTTCCTCCTGAGCACTGAGCACCACTACAGGCCAATCAGTGTGAAGATAGAAGTAATCTCTACAAACATTAATTCTAAATTGTGACACCTTTTATTCATATTACTTTTATTAGTAGTATTATTAATAACCAGTCTTTATAAAGCGCAAACATATTACTTAGAGCTGTACATTTAACGGGGTTGCAAATTACAGACGGATACATACAGTGACACAGGAGGAGGAGCGGACCCTGCCCAAAGGACTTTACAATCTCATGTTTTCTTACAAATCCCAAGTTATAAATTACCTGTATATTTTACTTCTCACTAATTACATTCAGCTATTATGGTAATGATACTGCAATATGACAGCCAACATATTACGCAGCGCTGTACAATAAATAGGGGTTGCAAATGACAGACTAATACAGAGAGTGATATAGGAGGAGAGGACCCTGCCCCGAAGAGCTTACAATCTAGAAGGTTGACTACTCTTATTGCAAATGAGCCCTGGAAACTTCACATCCCATCATGGCGCTTGGACAGAATATTCTGCGCATACATTAAACTCTTGCTGTGACCGCACTGTATTCAGTCCTGTCAGCTGTATCATGTATCAGCGACAAATGGAGCATAGCCCTGAATTTGACATTCTTGATAAGACTTTGATGATTTGGCCCAAGCTCCGCTTGGCTTCATACTCATCAGCTTTGGCTTATGCAGTGTTGACAGCTTATTGGCCTACAATTCAGTTTGTCCTTTAACTAAAGCACTCATATATGTATATATTCCTGTGTTTTAGTATATTTAGGAATAAAAACTGAAACAATATTCCAACTTTTCAATTTTGGCAATGCCAACAGTATTTTATCATACATAATAATGATTTTACATTAGATGTGCATCATTTTTGAAAAACTAACTAATGGGCTGTATTCAGGAACAAAATGACCTATGTAAAAGGCTAGTATAACTTGGATAAAAATGTGAGGTTTATGACTCAACACAGCTGCTACAGGATCTGTCCTCAAACGCCCACATATGCAATGCTTTGTGGAAGAGCCCACATCATTAGGCTATTCTGGGGTACAATAATTCTGACCAAAAGGGGAATGCTGCCAGGGACTTTGCAAATTTAAATACATCTCTTTTATTGCACTCTTTAGCACCCCGATTGTGCAATGTCTATAAATGATGTGACAATCGGATCAAGACCATTTTTCAAGATGGAGTTGCCATCTTTAGATAAGAAAAGAAGGCTTACTAGAACCCATGCCAAACATGGTAAGATTTTATATAACTCCGATAAATTACCTCTAGCAGGTATCACATGCTTTCTTAAGGAATAGCTATCACTTCTGTAAAAAGGAGAACAAAGCCAACCTATTAAAGGTAAATAATTACTTTATAGTGGGCATATTGTTACAGCTTGGATTTGTGTGTCCCTTGGTCCAGAATCAGATGTCAATCCCCCAGCTCTCCCCATTTAACTTTGGGAGGACAGTTGCACTATCCCAGCAGACAGTTGCCACCTGGACTTATGATGGGCAAAGGATGGCATCTGAGAACAAGGAATAATAAAGAATCAGGGGCTCACCAAGCAAGATAGGGGCACAATGGGTTAGCCAATCCAATAGCAATACAGGACAATGATCAGGAACTAATCAGCTGAGTGGCTACTGTACATTACTCTAATCCCTTTCAACTGCACATAGCTGAAGGTAAAAGCCTCAGTTTGAATGTGCATGTCTAAGGGAAATTGGGAATGCTGCAAAACTGCCAAGCAGAGAGCATGCGACTAGTTGCTTGGTTTCAGAAGACTGCACAGCTGGTACATGCAACTCCATCATAGAGAATGCATACAGTATGCTAGACCGCATTGACACACAATGTGGGATCTCCTGACAGATAAGCGCCTCTTATCAGGCCCTCTTAAAGAGCTCTATTTTCCTTCCCTATCCAATAATACTCAGTGGTAAAGATAATGTTCCCCATACTGGGTAATGCTGTTCATAATTGGGTGGCTATGGCATTGCTGTATCCTATACAGACATAGAGACTGATAGAAAAAAATAGAACACCCAGTTGTGGGTACAGTGTCCAACACACATGAATGTGGGATAGCGGGAGCACTCAGAACTCCTTAAATAGGGGAAGTTGTAACATACTGCCCAGTAAAAGGTAAGAATTTAACTTGTTCTTTCACCAGAAAACTTTTCTATATTTCTGAGATGACAGGCCAGTGTGATCCATCTGATTTATATTACACTTCCTTATGTACTGCATCTTCCTACATAGACCTTCTTCTCTTATTTTAATTGTACGTCAGGGCAGACAAGGCCCTAGAGCTATAGTGTGCATGACATACATTGGATATTGGCCAGAATTCTCAGTGTTATAGTTTAAACCTATGAAGAATGCTCACCAAAGGTCTAATGTATCAATGTGTAATTCTAAACTGAAGTTATTTTTCCACAGTCACCTACTACATTTATATTTCAGTTCATAAATTGGTTTTGTGATACAAAGAGCCCTAAGAGTCCCATTTTAACATCTGTCTATACAAAAGCCAAACATCCCAGGTATATTTTACATTGAACAAGTCAATCTCACTACTGGCCACCAAGAACCAACACAACTCCAGCCCACATGATTCACTTAGTCAAGTCCTTCTGAATCTGGTGGAATATTTAGTCTATGTAAATGGTTTAGTGTTCTTCATAAATCACTTCTGAATATTTAATAGTTATAGACCAAGGCACAAAACGTTCATGACATTCATCTTACCTACAGTCAATCAGGAAAATGAACAGGGGAGTAGAGAGAGAAGGCGTGGACATGGAATAGAGAAGTTGACTTAAGAAGTCACTACAAATAGGTGGCTTTAATGAGAGGGTCAAGGCAAATAGATGAAGTCAAGGGGTACAAATGATGCGGGAACATACCGGAATGGAAAAAGAGTAGCTTTGTGAAGAACTTGTGAAGAACTTGAATATATTCCCATATATCCAGTGGCAGGCCTTTTTAAACCTGAAATGGCAGATTTCATAGAACAGTGGGCCATACAGCAGATTTAGGGCAAGCTCAATTGGTATAGGTATATGTAAACCTTTGACATGGGTTTAGCATTGTGTTCAGCTAGTGGTATGATCAGAGAGCTCAGTCAGACAGCAAAGCAAGGTTGGTGATCTAATGTTTCTAATATGCAATACAAATTACTCACTGACCCACCCCTAGCCTGTGCGGTGGAGAAAAGCCATCACTCATATAAGGCAATTCATCAATGTGTTCTTCTGCAAGCTCCTTGTGTAAGGTAAAGCACTAAACAATGCAGCACATGCCATCCTGCTGCTCTTTTCCATTGTGAGTACCATTTTGAATAAAATTGCAGGAAATAAATGTGAAGGATGTCTATCTGCACCTAACAACATCTTTCATCAATTCTATAAAACCTGGCACCCATGGATTAAATTATACAACAGTACCAAAATCACTTAAAGCAGGGATGTCAAACTCAAATACACAGAGGGCCAAAATTCAAAACTTAGACAAAGTCGCAGGCCAACCTTGAAATTTATTTCAAGGAAATGAGGAATTTTTTTTTCTCATAAGATATAAACCCTTTTCATTTGGAAACAAAGAGGTTTTGCTTCACATTCAATCTGGAACAAACCAATATTAAAGAAAGAAGCATAAAAAAAATATATTTTATTTAGGAAAAATCCTATGTCTCCTTCTCTATTTGTAGCCCTCTGAGGTAAATTTCAATGGTAACTTTTTTGCTCAGGCTAACAATAACAATAATATTCTTCTATGAAAATCCAACCATTCAAGTCCATGCCTTGGAGTAGCAAGGAAAAGTACGGCTGAGGGCGAGTGCTGGAAATACGGGCTGCGGCCAATGCGGAGCTAAATCTTATGAGTGCCCGCCGCTGAAACTCCCTCTTTATTGAAATAGCACCGCTACTAAAATTCTTGGCATTATTTGCGTCTATAAAACAGTCCAATGCAGGGCCATGCCTAAGCAGAGAGGCCGCTGGTCTATAGACGCGAATTATAACGGGAATGGTAGTAGTGGCGCCATTTCAATGCAGCGACGGGCCAGATTTAGGATTTCTTTTGTGGGCCAAAAAAAAGGCCGTTTGGGGGCAAGATGTGGCCCCCGGGCAAGAGTTTGACACCCCCTGCCTTAGAAGGCCTCTATTCTGTATAGCTTGTTCCATAGCAGTGCACCTGCATAGTATGACTGTACACTTGTACAACATGTATATGTTGCTTCCTTGATTATTGAACAGTCCCTTCAGAGTTCTTCTCTATATGTTTGACTGTTCAATCAATGTTTACCCAACATTGCATTTCAGAGTTATATTTACCGTCCTACTTCTTAAGCCGCATAAACAGTTGCAATTATAGGCGTTGGAAAGGATCTTTCACTATCCTTTCCAACAACTAAGCACTCCATGATGCATGAATGATGCTTTATATACAGCACCATTTTGCTCTATGCAGAGGGGAGGGGAAGAGCGATGGAGTGGCACCTCGCTGCGTGCTCTCCCCTTTCACTTGCATTACGAACGTTCGTCGCTCATCGTCCGTGGATCCGCCAGGAACGACGTGCGATGTACACACTTCAGATTCTCGTTCTATATCGGCCCTGAGCCGATTATCCGGTGAGAACCATTGTATGTATGTAGCTTTATTTTCCACTTAACCAACATTGTGTAACTACCATACCTCTACCATTTATATTTTCTATTCCCTTTGTTCTAATTTTCTGTTTTGCATATATTTTTGACATTCCCAATAAAAAAGAAAAAAATTAATTATTTCCCTTACTTTCATTGCCATCTCTTCTTTTTTCTTTACTTTTTTTCCCAGCTAAATTAAATAGTAATCTTGTATTATCTTCTAAGAATCTAGTTAATTTAAAGGCATATTCTGATACACATATTATCCATATTTAAAAATTAAATTTAGGTTGTAATAGTAAAATATAAATCTGTATACAGTAAATAAATATCTCCATTACAAATGATGAAAATAATTTTTGCTTGCTCGTCCTATTAGAATTTCTGCATACTGTAATTTAATTTTTATTTTCATCCTTGAAATAAGTTCTGTACTACAGTCATATGTATCACACAACTGTTCCCACGTGGGCAATAATGGCCACGATATACAACCGAACTCTTCTGCAATTTACATGGCATTGGAAGCATGACGTTGTATATGTCACCATATAAGGCTGCGTAATCGGAGGTCTTCCTTTAGATTCACACCTGCAGATAACAATGACGTCAGGATTTCCATAGTACTAACATACTCATCTCTAATTTATACATTGGAAGTGTCGGGATTAAAGCTTTTAGCCATAAGTCAACCAGAAAGTAAACTTACTTCTCATATAATATGGTTGTCCTTTACAGGGGATTATGTGAAATTGAAAACACATTTTTAAATGGGCTCCACAACCTTTGTAACAATTTTATAAACATTTATACATGAACAAGACCATCTAAATTTACAGAACTGTGTCAGTGTTTTATAAATCTTGTTTCTTTGTACAGTTTGTCAGTATACAGTATGTGGAGAATGGAAATGAAACTACTACAGCTCAAGGGTGTCCGACAGTCTGCCAACCACCAAGCAGCCAGCAAAAATGAATAAACGTCCAGGTGGTTTTAATGGGTGGTCAGTGGGACTGGTCTTCAACTGTCTCCATTCTTTCACTATGGGGAGCCATGGGTTAAATGCAGCCTAAAATTCATTTAGTGATGGTTAGGGAATGGTAACCATTCTTTGGTGCCCAGGTGATCTAAGCCTTAAGCTCGGTACAGAAGACAGATAGACATTGGATTCCTGTTGCTGGAAACAAGCGTTTGTGATCACTTTCAGTGACAGAAGAACAAACAAGTGCTGTACACATGGTGCCATTTGGTTCTAAGGAGTGCACAATGGTCGTCCTTGATCAATTGTTCACAAATCTCCAAGGGTAGATTGATGAACAACATTGGGAACCAATGTACACATGCTAGTGCCAGGGTCGACAATTATCTGACACGTGTATGTATCTTTAGTCCGTAAGGGTTGTTAGTAACAGTACTATTTAGTTTTCCTATTTAGGGTGATGGGGTGGGAGGTCAATGTAGTTATTGATTTTTTATTTATCATTTTGATTCATTTATGATCTCTGATGTACTTTGAAGTCAGTACCACAACAACTGTAATAATAAAAAAGCCACTATTCTAATAATCAACTCCTCTCTGACCCTGTTGCCTGTAGACACCCGACTCAGAAATCCAATGACTCTTTGGGTTTCAATGATGAAAAATAAAACCATCACCTTTTTTGCATAGTATCATGCCCCTCCCTTAGGGCGTAGCATCCCCACAGTACCTTGCACCTATATTAAAATGATTCAAGACCATTCTGCTGGTCCTTCTTCTCTGCAACACGGAGGACCACCAAGCACTGGAGAAGAGGAACCTGTGTACCATGAGACCAGCCTGAAAACATCTAAAAAAAAGTGGATATAAAAAAATGAGGGTCATTTAGGGGACAGGAACTTTAAAGAGACCATGTCTTCAGACCATCAATTTAAACAAAGATCTTCCCATTACATTAAAAGCAACTTTAATTAATTTTTTGTATGGTATTTACCTGCAACCTCTGTTTTATAGATACCTAAAATGCTACTGGGTGAGCCATTTCGATATGATGTCAGCAGCCCGATTCAAAGTTGTTACTTCTGCCTCATTTTTCAGCTTGTACAAGCATTCAGGAGACTTTGATACAGAATTGTCTTTACCTGAAGTAGTCGGGATTTCCAAACGTAAAAGCCCACTGCAAGTGAATACACATGGAAAGCAAAATCAGTGCAAGGACCCTTTCAAATAAAATAGTTTATGTTCTCTTTGTTTGTATTGTTTCTTTAAATGGAGACAGGGTCTCTTTAGGTGTTTAGTTAATGATTTTATGAGGGTTAAGAGCATTAAGTGTTGAGGGGTCATTTTAGGTGCTAGCTTTGGCTTTGGCTGTGATGTTTATACTGCAAGGAAAATAAAACCATGGAGTTCTCATAAAACATGTGTTCCCTTCTACACAATGTATTTACTAATATTGTGCTGTGTGGTTACTTGATGGTTTTAAAATGTTATCACTTTGTGCAGAAGACAGATATGCTGATTCAGTTATATATATATATATATATATATATATATATATATGGGCATGCAAGCATTGTTATTACGTTGTCATATGGGCATTAATTCTTACAACTGTACACCTCTGCTATAGACCAGATCAATAACCCCAACATTGTCAAGGTAAAAAGTAATATATACTATTTATATATAATAAATAAAATATATTTTTTAGAGTTCCCTAGTCTTTTTTTATTATTTTGCTTTGCAAATTTTTTTAATTTTTAAGCAAGGCGTGGACAAAAACATAAAAATAAAAAAGCATTTATTTTGATCAGTTTTAGTTTCAAAAATAGCATTTATGTAGACAATAGTTCTAGAATGTGGCTGGTTTAAAGTGACAATTTTGTTTTTCTACAGATGTTGTATTTATTTCTATCATTTTGAGATCTGGAAATGCTAAGAAGGAGAATGACAATGGGGAAGAGGACTGGACATCCCTGAGTAGGAGAGTGTAGGACATCCAATGTCCACAACTGGTTAAGGCACAATCATGTGCATTGGTAACATCCACACAGTTTATCTATCTATGGAAAGGTTACATTAAAGTTTACAAAAGATGTCTGGTACTTCAAACTACAGTCATCAATTTTTTGTTAGTATGTGCTACTTTTCCTTTGTGGGTGGATCTCAGCTTTTAGAAGAGCAGCGCTGATGTGACAATATCAGCACCACCAATGGAGGATATAGCCGATAGTTGGCTCCTTGTGCAGCGATACGTTTTGCTCCTCCCTATGTCTGCCCCTGAGCACCACCTTCTGAATATTTGATATTATTATTATATGTGAGAACAGGGTACAGTGGTGGCATCCTAAATGGTTTCCTTGGGCCCCTTTCAGATTTGATTTGGAAACCAAATGGCAGCTACTTGCCACCACGCGCAGCTGCCCCTCTTCAACCAGTATGCTGCCATCTGCAGAGTTTGACAATTGCTTTGTCATGAGGTTGAGATGTGGTTCTTCTTCCAGAGAATGAAAAGCAACCACATGGCAAAAAGCAACTTTTCACTTTCAGAATGCACTGCAAGCCAGTACGGTTCCCAACCACTTCCATTCAGTTGACTAGGAGCAACTTGAAGAAGGGTTGAGCCTCCCGTAATTGCTGAAATCAGCGGCAATTTTGAAATGGCCATTTCAGGTGGCTCTGGCTGTCATTCAACTTAAAAGGCTGAGGACATCTTGTGCTTGAAAGTTATTACTGCAGGGACCTCACCACAATGGAGGTAAGTATTGCAGCCAGATCTCCTTATTTGTATTTAATAGGTCCTAATTAAAGAAAATGAGTTGGGTGTTAACATCATACCTTTACAACCAACTTCTTCATTCACACCCACTTTGCTGCAAAATGAAACATGCACTAATGTTATGAAAAGGAATAAGCTAAAACACCCTATTAAAAATAAATCAAACTTTAGGCTAAGTTCCAGATCTCATTCAGACCTGAACCAGGGTGGAGCCACGTTGTACCCACAGAGTTTTGTGATCTCCTGCCTGACTCTCCAGGTGCTTATCCATGCTGTCTTGGGCTGTCTATAAAGTCTGTCATTCTCCTGCAGCTGAAGACATAAAAATCCCTATAGGAATAACACCTTCCTTGAATCGACGCTGACTGCCAAGACTCGAACAGAAAACTACTGTCAGCAAGCTGTGCTTTCCTATAGGCCTCCAGAGTGCAAACAAAAATACATATTAATCATCCGTAAAGTATGTTCAGAAAAATGGTGAGTTGTTTATTATTTAAAATTACGGCCAGATTGTTCGAATGAAAGCCAGGGGCACATGAGTACACCATAAGAAGTGCAATGTTTGTACAAAGTCCACAAACATTTTATGGAGAACTCAGAACTCTCAATAATCTATCTGTTTTGTTACCTTTTTCCCGGATCAACAGTAATGGTAGCAAACAGGGTAAGGATTGAAAGTTGGAGCTCAGATATTTTTCAACCTTACAAACCATAGTACTATTGAAAAGCAACTCTGGTAAGGTAAGCATCAGTCATTATTCTATTGTTTTGAATATAGTGTGGAAGAGCTGCCACGTTTTTTTCTCTACCTGCTGTCAAGTTTTCAGAGACAGCAACAATACTTGTTTTAAAAAGAATGGCCTATACATCTGTCAGGTTCTATTTATATCTATACCATCTCCATTTCCCTGTCCCGGATTTACAGGAATAAAAGTAAGGGTATAATCCCACCAATGAAGCCCCCCCCCCCAAACTTTATAAAACTCTTTTAACTGAAGTTGAGCTTTATATAGCAAAATACATAGTTTAAAGTGGACTTTCCAGAAGCAAACCAATATCATCAACACCAACCCAAGACTTGTGAACCCATGCAAAATCCTCGTGAACCCACGCAAGCCATATGACTCACTCTGAGAAGAGGAGTATCACGGCTGCATTTATGAATGGAGCCATGAGAATCCTCCTTTCAGTGAGAGATCCCCAGGCACAAAAGGTTAGAATGAAGGCTTGCCCTCATTCTGACCTGTAGTGCCCGGTGATCACTCACTGACAGGAGGATTCCCATGGCTGTATTTATGAATGCAGCCGTGATAATCCTTCTATAGTGACTTCCGATGGCCGAAAGTTCGCGAACCCATCGAATCTTCAAAGAAATTTTCGTGAGAATGCCAGGGGCATTCTCGCTCATCCCTACTGATGCCATCAAATCCAGCATAGACACATTTGGCAAATTACAAACTTTAAGTAGCCTGGGAATGCTTGCCAGGTTAAAGTGAAACTAGATTTCTCCACACCGAGTACTCACCTGCATCCATCCCCACAAACCCCAGGGCGCTTATAAGTGGTGGCTCACGAGGCTTGTAATTAAACCCATGCAAATATAGTTTTGCTTATCTTATAAAATGGCTAGTATATGCTTAAGTGTAAATCAGTTAGTAGGCTTGATATACAGAGCTGTGTCTCTCTTGTGCCATTTATAGTCATTACTAAATGATGTCAGTGTTGGATATTATTTCTACAAGGTATTACACTGTTTTGGATATAGTAAGCAGATTACATGTAGGTACTCTCAAAGGTTTTATTTCATGTATTACTTGCAAGACAATAGGATGGACTGGGAGATTCGGGACTTTCTTTTATGAGGACCAAAAAGAAGAAAGACTTGGACTCTGATTCAGCCAAGAGCTTTGAGAAACTGGGAAGTGTAAGGGCACCATTGTAGTGGATAGCACGCAAAGAAAATCCCAAAGGTAGAAATAGCCTTTTATATCACACAAAGACATTACCCATACACAAACACAGATTTTGTCTATAACTGCACCATTTAGGAGCTAATGAAAGCTCAACGGACAATTGCTACCATTTAGGAAACTCACGTAAACTTCCAGCTTAGGTTACAGGAAAGAAACTAGAGACATGAAAAATCAGTGTTATTTAGTTGTTAGACAAACAAATGATTACTTGCCTGCTTCTTCAGAGTCGCGTCAGCCTTCATCTCTAAAAGCGCTGTCATTATAGAACAGAGCCCACTAAACATGTCTCCACAACTAATCAGTAAACCCGTTTTTTAAAAATCTGCCTAATTATGACCTAATTAAGCCATTTATCTACCTTTAATTATTGTGAAGACAACTTTCTTGGGTTTTATGACCTGGGGGGCATATCTTGGCTCACTGGTTTCTATCAGCCGTTTTATGTTTTGTGCAGATGCAAATAATGAAAAGGAATGCAAAAATGATTATTGTGACCTTTGTAACATTATAAAGAGGACTGAAAAAATCTCAACATGTAAATGTATCCATAACACAATCTTTCTCTCCCACTTAGTTATTGAAAAAAACTTCTAAATCAGTTAGTCAGGTTGAAAAAGACCATCAAGTTCAACTACTAGGGAAATAAACATATCCCAGAAAAAACCTCATAGACATAGTTGATCCAGAGGAAGGAAAAAAGTTGTAAAAAACCTTGTTCAATGTCTCCAACAGAAAAAAAAAACACCTTCCTGATATCGTGAAGTAGTCAGATGTTTCTTGGATCAACAGTCTCACCCAGTCAACCTTTAAAAGTCTATTTTTGTTTTCACCGTGTATCATTTTCGGGAGTGATGACTGATTGTCTAGCACTGAAGTCTGTGCCTGCACTGACCAGTCAGGTGAATCCAAATGGTGAAACCAAATAGTGTATAGGCCAATACAAATAGTGTACTGTAGCATGGGTGGACATAGGGTGCCAAGAAGAGCCCCCCACAGAGACTGGGGATCAATAAATCAGCCTCATCCCCCTGCAATACTCCTTTGTGACCCTATTCATTTCAGCTTACAAGACCTGTTTCTAAAATTGCAATGGAAGGCCTGTGTCTCTCCAATACATCCTTACAATCTTGATGGATGAATGAAACACCAATCCTTGTTGCATACCAAAGCTTTTACAAATCATTTATGTACATCAATATAGAAATATACCAAAATCCTCTTTAAGGCTTAAGGAGCACTAACTTGAACAAGGTTTTCAACCTTCTCCTTGCCACATTTATCATCACGCATGTTTGTGTCTTTTATGATCTCCCATTGACCGTAAAGTACAAAAGATATCCCTGAGGAAGCCTAATGGTGGCGAAATGCGTCGGATTTGTACAAAAACTCTATACGGTCGGAACTTTTCCGGTTCTTCACACATTTATTTGTTGGATGACATAGAAGTACTGTGTCTAGTATATAATACCTAGGTCCTGCGAAGTGTTAACAGGACCAAGGAAAAATACCTGATTGCGTTATGTAAATGTTTTTCTTTGATACTAGGTAACAAATACAAGTATATATTATTTCATACAATCCCTGAGCTGTGAACCTCATTCTTTTTCTTCTTTTATACATTATATATGATTGATTAATGAGGTGGCTCAGCATTTAAAGTTATTAGTGAAGAGAGGGGAACACCCTTAATGGACCTTGTAAAAATAATAGATGCCAGATTACATTTCCCTGGACAATGGAAGTCATGGAGCTGAATTGCTACATGATTTTGGTAAATCAAGGGAAAATAATTTAGCTTTGTAAATATGTTAAAAATTCACTTTGCAAAGACTATCCAGGTATATGCAAGGAAATCTAAAAAAGAAAGGATTTTTCTTAGCACATGATTACACATGATTGGATGACTAAAATCAGCTTCACTTTATTCATCAAGCTAGTGTTCCTCAACTAGGGTTCATCAGGCTTCACTTTATTCATCAAGCTAGTGTTCCTCAACTAGGGTTCTGTGAAACTGTAGGATTCTTTCAGAGGTTGCTACGGGGTCCTTTGAGAAATAAGTCATTTGGACCTTTCAAGTCAATTACCACTAACACCAATCTCTTTGGCTATCTGTAAGGGTGCCATATAGTAATTTTAGTAGGGGTTCCCTGTGGCCCTGAAAGTTACTTTAACAGGTTCCCACATGTTAAAAACGTTGAGAGTCACTGGTGTGGATATAGAAATATATCAGGGGTTCCATGAGATCCTACAAAATATTTAAAGAGTTGTCTCCTCCATGTTAAAACAGACCAAGAAATGCTTGGCTAAGCTAAATGAAGTATTCCTTGCAACAACCTATATTAATTTAGTAAATCATTTCGTATGTGTCTGCATGAAGGGGGGCAGGACTTGTATCCTCAGGAAATAGATGGAGGGCAATTGTCTGACCTCAGTCTATTACCAGGAAACTAAAAGACCCAGGAGGTCCTGGCCGTGTGAGTATGTGCGCATCCACAGCCAAGCACATCTACCAATGGGGTTTTAAATGCTGAGTTCAGTTTCAAAGGTAACACAACTTACACAAAGAATTTGTCTTGCTGGATTTTGGGTTTAGATGTTCTTTAAAAATATTTTCTAAAGTCAGTCTATTGCAAATAGTTTTAAAGAGACATTTGAAGCTAAACCCCAGGCAAGCTTTATAGTTTGAATACATATATATGATTTGTTTTGCCAAGGATTTGCTTTTTTATTTAGTCTTGTGATCCAGACATTTTTGGCAGGCAGCAAAAGCAGGTAAATATCCTTTCATTTCTTTCCTGGAATTAAGCAAAACAGCTTGGTGAAGAACCCTCCCACAGCCTGCAGATGGAATGATGGAGTAGCGGCACATGAGATCATAACTTTGTACTTCCCTCATCTGTTAACACTGTTATGTTTGCCATGTACAATCAGATATTATTCAGGTTTATTCTGTCTAAAATTTGGAGGTGTAAAAGGTCTACATGAATACATTTCCAATAGATCTTTTATGTAGAAAAAAAATTACATTTTGATCCTCCCTCAACACAAAATGAAGGAGTTACCAATGCTCAACAATTCCAATAGAGAAGCAACAGAGCTGCCCAGGTCCGTTTATGCCAAAGTTGGGCTACTCACCTGCAGTTTTGTTGGAAAATGTAAACAGTCCTTTTGAGGGAGAGGGTTGACCAAATGAGAGACAGAATTCACTGGGTTACTCTTTGTAAAGTGAACCTGTACTCTGCTCAGAGAATTAAGCAATCAGTACTTGTCCTCCCCATTCTCCTATAGAGTTCTACTGTAAGAGATCAGTTTTCTGAGCACAGGGCTATGAACACTGCCCTATGTTACCATGTGTCAGCATCCAAGATTTTAAATGTAGGGAGGCATTGGGAATATTACATTTTCCCTATACTTAAAAATACCTAGTTTTTCTTGGGTGATCTAACAGCAATTGTGGAAACACCTGGAGATATTTGCAACAGGGAACACTGACATTGCTGGAAGATTGATCAAAGCTGTGGAAACTGCAGGTCAACGTGTCTAAAGGGAAAATAAATCTCTAAGAGGAAAATAATCCTATAATAGAGCAAATATTGGAGGTGTGATGTTGGCCAGCGAAAAAAAAACAATTTAAGGGTGTTCATTTCTGATGATTGGGAAGTTAGCAAATGTTGTGGCCAAGAAGTGAGGAAAGTAAAAAGAATTCTGGAGTGCATCACTTGAGGGATAACAAACAAGAGGAAGGTCGCCCTGATTCCCTATTTAGCTCTTTAGTTATATAAAGGAAAGAACAACTCCAGAGTCAGGCAACACAAATGATGAAAGGTCTAAACCAGCCTTTCTCAACATTTTTAACATGGGGTAATGAATGTAATAACCTCAGGTCTTAGGAACCCCTGACACTAGATGCAATAGGGCTGATTTATTAAAGCTCTCCAAGGCTGGAGAGGATATACTTTTATCAGTGAAGCTGGGTAATCCAGCAAAACTGTAATGGAATTCTTAAAAGTCATTTGCTATTTGTTTAGAAAATGTTTTTAATCCTGGACCAGATTTATTCCAGGTTTGCTGGATCGCCCATCTTCACTGATAAAAGTGTATCCTCTCCAGCCTTGGAGAGCTTTATTAAATCAGGCCCAACGACCACAACTCACTGTATATTAGCTTGATGGCCAATGAGAGGAAAACCTTTTATATTCCTGGCAATTTGGAAGTATGTCACCCTTATAGATAGCCAAGATCATTGGTGTCAATTGTAGCCTGATCTGAGTTGTACAAACTGGTCACTACACAAGTAACCCATAGAAACCTCTAATGGAACCCTGGTTTAGAAACACTGGTCTAAATCATAAAAAAGGAAGATGCACAAACCTAATATTTACATATTACCTAATATTTACATTTACTAATATATTAAATCAAAAGAAAGAAAGAAAAGTGGGGACATAATTTAAACTTTTAACTTAATCAAGCATGTAAATTTTAGGCCGAGAGCAAGAGCATAGAGACATTAGGATAAGTATTATTTACTGACAAAGTGGTTGCATGGAATAAACTTCTAGTGGACAAGGTGATTCACTCTACACTAAGCAATATTAAACAAACATGGCAGAAATATAGATCTATATATAGACAAAAAGGTTAAATAAAACAAACAAAAAAACAACAAACATAACAAACATAACAAAACATAACAAAAAAATAAAAAAGAGTAAGACTCGATGTACCATTTGGTCCTTTTCTGCTGTCTGTTTTTTATGTTTCTATGTACTAGCTGTTTTATGATGCCTCCTGGGCTGTTTTATTAACTGTTTTATTGTTTTATTTAAGTTCATGTCTTGTTTATATATTATCACCAAAAGTATTTTTTTCAACATATACTGTTAAGATTCTATGTACATTAAAAATAAATAATAACGTAACATTCCATTATTTTAAAAATCATATAAATCTTTACTTAAAAAAATGTAGCTAATATGTTAGAAATTGTGATCTGTATAGAGTACAAAGCATGACACATCAAGGTGAGAAAAACTGGAACTGTCTTGTTACTGTGTCTCCTTCACACAACCTTTCACCTTCACCCTATATTTCATGTATGCTTTTCCATGCTAAATGTTCTCTTCACTCATGTACCTACTTAACCCAGCCAACCCAACCAGCCAGGATCACAATAGCAAGTCACATTAGCTAACCCTTGTCCTCTCCCATCGGAAACATGTACATTCCCCAGAATCAAACTCAAGCCTCCCAAAATAAATTGATTTGTAATCAAAGCTGAAGCCTTAGGGAAGATCTGTCCACATGTCAAAACCACCCACAATCTCCTTTCCACCAACATCCTCTTGTTCACTGGAAGGTCAAGGTTGACCTGACACTACATGGAAGTGATGTAATACAAACCATACCCTGAACAGTCGTATCTCACGCTGGGATCTACATGTGACTTGAGACATATTTAACATGTTTTTTCACAGCTCTACTGCTTTGGATTAGAGGGCCTGTCAACCAATGCTTGTGGCTGGCCATGGAGATATATTGCCATACCATATGTGCAGATTTTGTTCTGTAAATATTAGCATATTTTGAATCCTACCAAAATCCAATGCCTACTTACACTATGAACTTCGACAAATATACTTTTACTAAACTCTACTCTCATGCAAATTAGGACTGCTTTGGAAAAAAAAGTTTAGTGACTCTAGGTTTATGTCTTTAGTATTTAAAACACACTAAAACAGTATTTTGTAAAAAGCTATTGTTAGCTGCATAGCTCCAGTACAGTAGAGGGTGATTCAATCAGTTTCTGCCTTCCAGTAATGCTTTGTAGCTTCCTTACCTCTAATGATGTGAGGCTCAGTCTTTTTAAGTGTCCTCTCACTCTTTTGGCTTATTAATGGAAAGCAGTGGGGAAATATTCTGATTTGAAAAATTAAGTTTTGCTCACTTTGATTGATTTTTCCTGACCTCCACATGTGCGCCCTGGTTGTATGTATATGGATTTGCTATTCTGAAAACCCTCCAAATCTACTGGTTCCTGATACCTCTTTGTCTGTTGCCTTCAGAGGAAGACCCTAGTGAAGCATCTATTATGGCTGCCAAACATTAGAATTTGCTTGGTTTTACAATCATGATACAACTGGACTTGGTTACTTTTGTTATTTACTATGTTCTTAAAAAATCAATGTTTCCAGAGTGCTCATATTTGTTTTATGTGAAGAGCAATGGGCAGACTTACTAGAGGGCAAACTATGGCAACTGAACAAATTGTATCAAAGTGCTCATTCAGTTTTCCCCATGGTAACCCTTGGCTAGTAATGTCTACTGATGTTCCATTACCACTGTTGTTGTCAAATTGTTATCAGATATGTAAGGTAAGCTTTAGACTTCATAGCCCTAGGTAAGCCAACCAGATCTAATACGATGAATGTCAGGTCCAGTTATAGTACCTATGCACCTATATGTTGCTAAAGTGTTTTATCTTCTCGACATCAATGTGGCAGTGGTGCCATCAGTCAACCCGTATCTCATGTATATGGGCTAACTAATCTCAAAAAGCCCTAGTGCCTATACCATGGTCTATAGCAGCTTTTCTTAAACTTTAAACATAAAGGAACTCTTGAAATACCTTTGAGGTCTTAGGGAACCCCTGCTAAAATTATTAAATCCACAGCTCACTGTACATTAGCATGGTGGTCCACAAGAAGAATTCCTCTTACATTGCTGGCCATTGGGAAAAATGTCACCCATACAGATAGCCAAAAAGATAATATCTGTCACCTAAACTGATCTGAGAGCAATTACTCATTGCTCAATGAACCCCTAATAGCCTCTGGACGAACCCTGGTTGAGAAATGCTGCCCTATAAAAATAATATTTTCCCCTCCTATCACTACCTCTATGATCTGGCATGGGCTTTTGGTGTGACTTAGATATACTGTGACTAACCTTAAAATGGTAAATTCAATTGTCTTTGAATGTCAAATTTCTTCTCGAAAATCTCACTTTAGTGCATGAGTACAAAGAAACAATATGACACTAATCAGCTCTGGGAAAATTGTTCTTATTCTTCCTCTGCAATGCTTTTTTTCTTCCCCAGGTTCATCCCCAGGCAGAAGAAACTGTAAGAATAGAATAAATGAGACAATAGTTTTTTCAAAAACTGAAGGAACATGTTGAACTCTGTATGATTCGTAAGGGGAAAAAAACAGGTTGGAATAACTTTATAGTGTTTCTGTATGTGGTTGTGTCATGATACTACTCTATCAAGTCTCTTGTGCATGCTACAGATTATGGGATAATCGACAGGATTTAATTTGATACGTGTCATTATAGGATGTGTCACAGTTCCCCCTCCGACCTAAACTAACACTGAGCAGACTACACTGAGCAGAGCAAGAACAAAGTGTTTGAATACAATGATACATTGCGAGTCAGGCACACAGGAAGACTATATCTCCCACCAAGGGAATAATGTCCCAGCAGTTGGCAGATGGATAGCTGGTTTGTCCTAAAACATAAGTTGTAGGATGTGCAATCAGATGTGTGTGCCATGTATTATTCACATGGAATGGGGGAAAGAGCAAACATACAAGATATGTGCTGGTCAGTTATAGCTTAAGTGAGACTCCAGCATTAAAAAAATTACAATGACAGGTCAATTGTTATTGTTTTGTATACTTTGAAAGAACTGTAGCAGAGCTTGCAGTTTTCTATACCTTACCAATGGCTGAACTTCCAAAAGGGATAGCAACAGAGTAGACTCTCTACTAATAGGCTCTCAACCATTTTAACTCAGGGGAACTCTTGAAATAACTTTCAGGTGTACAAGGAACCCTTACTATAATTATTATTATATTATTATATTATTGGTGCTCAATGGGAGGAAAGTTTCTTAAATTGCTGACCTTTGGAAAGAATGTCACCCTTACAGATAGCCAAAAAGATCTTTGGTGTCAGTTAAACTGACCTTGAAGTCCCAAACTGTTCATTGATTAAGGAACCCCTAGTAACCACTGGAGGAACCCTAGTTGGGAAACACTGGACTAGACTGTATTTTCATCCTCTTTCAGACCTACAGTAAACCACAATGGTTAAAACACACTTTCCTGTGCTTATAGGAGCAGTTGAGAACTATTTTGACCATGTATTTGCATAGACATCTAGCATCTGGTTGCCCTTCTATTGACTTAAATGGTTACATGATCCTCATTGAACGTTGTGCTGTGCTGGAGATGGTCCTTGCGGTACGCTGCTCAGCAAAAGTGCTTTCCAGACATTTCGATTGACTAATAAAAGTGGGCCAATTTCAGTGCACATGCATGGGATTGAGTATTTTCCAGGAAAGCCCCCTATGATGCAGGCCAGATCTTTGGCATGCACATAAGGACCAGGGCACGGCCTTCTGGGATATGCGATGTACGAGTCCCCCAAAAAAAGTCACAGAAAATTTTTTAAAAAACCCACATTTTTACATTATATAAAAGGAAAGCCACTTTTATATATAATATTTAAATATGGTGACAGGTCTGCTTCAAATTACACCTCCCAAATAAAGTCACCTCACTTCCCCCTGCCATGACTAGACAGTAAAGGAGAAACAACAGATTGCTGAGCTCATTCCTCTTTCTAAGCATTTGCATTCAGCACACCAGACTGTCTCTGCTCTTTCTCTCCCTGCTCAACAGAAGGTTACAAGTGGCTAAATTCAGGTATTTTAATAAATACACAACCACATTCATTGGTGGTTTTAATATGTGCCCCATATTTATTAGTGGCCTCAGTCTCCAAGAATGGGTTGCAGGATAAGGATAAATAACTGCAGACTTTTCAATAGAAAGTCAGAATTCACATATCACAAAGCCCAAGTTTTGGAAGCGCATGTGGAGGTAAAATGGAACTATAATTTCATGCTTAAAATTACAAACAAGCAGAATTTGTTTTGCAGTAGGGACAGGCAATATCTGTTCTCCTTCTCCCTTACCTGCCTGTTCACAATCGTCTTGAAATACACCAAGTGGCTTATTCTGCAATTGTTTTTATTTTAGATGGAAAGGGTTCTCAAGAAAAATTATTTACAATCAGTGCAAATGATTTGAAAAAAAATTGAACATACTGAATTGGTAATTTTAGTGAGTTCATTGCACTTTCTTGTTTTAAATAGTTCTGGCTTTCTTTGTAAGTTTCTAACAATAAGCCTGCAGGATAATTTGTTTGTATTCGGTCTAACTGGGTACCAAAAATTAACCGTGAATACCCACAGGGCTTAAAATGAGTAAGCACACTAAAAATAAACACTGTGTGGTTTTCCTATTGCTGGCTATTAGTAAAAGTCTTTTTGACACCATGTCTATAAGCACTTAATTGCCTCATTAATAGTTAATTGCTGGGCAGCAGAGGACACATTGGACTTTGAAGTTCCATCCCACTTAGGCTCTCTTGGAACACTGAGCCACTAATTAGAGCTGAAGGTTACTTCCTGCTGATTGTGAGCACCGTTAATGACTTTCAAGAAAAATGAATTCTAGAACAGAAATAGCTCTGCACAATCATCATTTGTATTCTGGAGACGGGCAAGTTCCTCTGGGGCCTTGGGGAAACACTCTTTTCTCGGTGCTGCGTACAGCAAAGCATATTTCAGACTCTTAAGAGGCTCGGGTGAATGGAAGTCATTGCATAGTGGCTAGCGGAGAGCTTAACCCAAAAGACGTCACAGTAACAAAAAAAAAAAAAAAGTTCTTAACCCAACTACTAAAATCTTTTTTAAGCTTTAACATGTTCATGTTAATGCCAAAGTGATTTTAATTTATTGCAAATCAGCAGTTTTACATTCATAACAGGGGGCAATGCAATGAAAGTTCTTGTTTAGGCACTTCCTGGTATAGGGTGACAACATTTTATCCTTGTTTCCTAATTGCATTGTCACCTTTAATTAAAATGCACATTGCAATGGCATGGTTGACTTGTCACCATAGAACAATCTCCTATACATTCATTGCTGGAATACATGGACATAGGCAGAAAGTGAGCAAACTGAGGCTGCACAAGATTAGCAGTAATGGGATGCAACACAGGGATTCCTTAAGTAATGAGCAGTTTGTGACTCCCAGGTCAATTTATTGGATTCCAATATTATTTTTGGCTATCTGTAAGGATGACTTTGTTCCACTGCCCAGCAATGTAAGAGACATTTTTCCTATTGACTAATATACTATTAGCTCTGGATATAGCAAATATAGCAAGGGTTCCCCAAAGGCCTGAAAGTTTTTTCAAAGGTTCCCCCATGGCAAAAAAAAAAAAGTTGACAAAGTCTGCTGTATATGATATTTAGAGCTTTAGCAATGCACCTTTCAGTTAGGGTTGGCATATTTCTATGGAGTTGCTCGTTTGCTCACCACTTTAGCTATGATGTCTCATAGTTGCTTCTTTGGTAGCAAATTCTTTTCTGCAGCATGTTGAGCGACCATGTAGCTTTTACTAATAATAAAAGTTGAAGTATACAATTTCTAGAAACAATAATATGGAGACTTTTTAGGTACAACAATAAAAATTACAATTTTATTGAAACATAGCCAAAAAATCAACAACAAGATATACAGTTACATAAGTGACTATCCTGATATATTGGTTATAATCAATGTGTGATGTATTCCTCTATGCGTTTTTTATTCAACCTTGGTCACAGTTTGCAGAAACATCATTTCCTTACATGTGGGGAAGCATTTATGACCCAGATCAGAGAACTCAGACAAGCCACCATCCTAAAACAACTGTGTCTTAGATATGATAGTGTCTATAGGCATGCAGAGCTGATAACAGTGTGGTCCCAGTATTATATATTTCTATAGAGTCTGGGTGTTGCATATAGGTGAAAAATCCCAGCCTTTCAATATCCCAAGGCAGGTTGAAATATATGTAAACCCAATTAATAAAACATAATAAAAGCTTTACTATATTCATATTATTTTTAAATCTGCAGCTTTCAGGAAAAAAAATCGAAATTGTGTGCTGAAATGTATTAGACCAGAAGATAGTACAAGTATCTCATGTCTGTCTATGCTTGAAGCATGTGCTGATGCTCTGTTGATGTTTCAAGTGGTGTTCTCCAATGGACAATATAGGCTAAGGAGTGTCACCTCCTGAAGAATTAGAAGAACAAATGAGCAGCCAATTGAGGAATTCTCAATATGGTAAACCAGTGGTATCATGGTGAAAATATATTTCCAAAACTATACAACAAGGATAGGGAACAAGACAAAACACCTTAAATACCCTAATAAGGTAAGTTACCATATATGTACAATACACTAATAAAATGTAAACTATTATTAACCACTGTCCTGAAAGTTTTAATCCAGGTAGATGTAAAATAAACAGATTATTGCAACTCTGGATCCTCACAATACATTATAAAATTATTTTGTAAACGCAAGCAGTCCCTATTTTTGACTTGGTATCAGTTTATTGTAATCCCTGTACAAAGGAGATCACATTAAGGGGAGGGAGAAATGTCCCTTCAGCAATAAATGGCCTGACAAGTAGCAATCTCTTTCAGAGTTGAGTTCCACATGGTAGCTCAGTGGTTAGCACTCTGGCCTTTGCAGCGCTAGGTCCCAGGTTTGAATCTTGGCCAGGGCACTATCTGCATGGAGTTTGCGGGTTCTCTCTGTGGTGGTATGTATGGGTCTGCTCCGTGTACTCCGGTTTCCTTCCACATCCCAAAAAACATGCAGTTAAGTTGATTGCCTTCCCCTTGACTTGACATATGGCTATGGTAGGGACAATAGATTGTGAGCCCCTTTGAGGGAATGTTAGTGACATGACAATGGACTTGTAAATGGATGTAAATTTGCATAAAATGTTGGCATTATATAAATACTGTGTAATAATAAAAACATGTCTATTTATTAAAGATCACAATACACTCCCTAACAATGCATTCATCTGTTTTTCTCTCTAGAACGTTGCCATCTATGTTCAGCCATCATCCAGTAACGGGATCTCATTTCTGGAATAAAGATGCTTTAGAAATGACACCGGTATGTAACTTATGATGTCTGTTCTCAGTTCTTGACCACCAATGCCTGATATGGAGCCGTACACCCCGTGACTTGTTAATGTTGTGGACTGATCACCAGGGCCAGGATTTTAGGACACGCTCTGCAGATCTTCTCCAGGGCTCAAGCTAATGAAATATTAGGGTACAGAATTTGGAATGCAATGCATTTCAGACTTCAATTTCATATTGCCCAGGGCCCCATTTTATTTAAAACCATCCCTGCTCATCACAGTCAAAGGAGATTGGGAAAATGCTTCCTCCTGTCGGCAGCATACTCATAATGTCATCCCAACCTAGGTGATATTACTGCACTGGAGCTCAAAGATTTTTCAAAATAAATGGGTAAACTATTTTAAAAAAATGATGCAATTTCTGTATATTTTGACATGCTAGGATTTTATTCACATATGCTTGTAATTTTCAGTTGTATTGCTCTGAGTTTTATCCATGGATTGGCAGTGAAGGAGTTAAGGGAAGACCACGGGCCTCTCAATGAGTGAGCAGAGATTCCAGCATACGTTTAGACATTTGGTATGAAGCAAATATCAACAGATTAAAGTAGGACAAAGTGCTGCTTCTCCTTTCTCAGCCAGAGACCTCTGTTATAAAACACACAAGGAGAAGACTGGAGCAGGACGCCAACCGTGTGCTGCGCAGCATCTGAGCCCCGTCCACGCCAGCACCATTTCATCAGGAATCAAGTCATTTGTGTAAACTGTTGCAGCCACAAGATGTTTTGGTGCTGGAGAATGAACTGGGATAATCTAAGAGTTTGTAAACATTCAATCTGGCATAGAATCATCACCTCGAGCGGTACAAATCTCTGCTTGTTCAGTCTATTTCATGGAAACGTACTCGAGACCAACACAAAAGCCATCTAATGGGCTCCCCTGAACAGCCCGTGTTTCTTTGTGCAAGGCCTCTGATCCCTTTATTTAGTGCCAATATATTTTGTAGCACTTGTACCAACTTTATACAAACAGCTAAATACACAAAACGAAACATATACTGGAGCTGTTTTGCTGCCCATCAACTCCTAAAATCTGCACAGCCCTAACACACAATACAGAATGCAAAGATGAGCACCAAAGCGTTTTGTTGTAAAGCCAACAATTATTATCCACAATATATATATCAATATATATATATATATATATATATACCCAACGCATTTTGGAGTTCCTGCATCAAAGTCTGCAGGAGTTAAGGATAGGCTTAAAGTGGATTTGTGATTAGGAAGGCTTTATTGCTGAAAGGGACAGGTGATGCCCTATTCTTACCTGCCTGATCACTCTATGGAACTGTTGATACAGCTCAGCTTTGGTTTCCGGAATACCCGGCTTTCCTTGCAGTTCCTGGGACTGAATGTACTCCTGCATGCCTTCACGGGAGTGTTCTTGGCCCAGCCAAGATGGCCAAAGGTTGCAACTAGGAAAAGAAGAAGAGAGCGGTACCCTGCGACAGAATAGGGATACATGAGTTTAACAGGGTTTAGCTCCACTTTAAATAAGTTAAAGTGCTTATTAAAGTTCCGCCAGATGATGTTGAACCTATGTATTGTGAGCGAAGACCCACTGCTAGGGTAGTCTTTTTTGCCGCAAAGCATTTGAATGAAGCCATATTTTAATAGACATGGGAAGGATTAGAGTTTTCTTGAGTTATATTCCTGTCTGTGACCTCATTAGGACATGAAGTGAGGGTAAAATTACCCAACGGGGACAGCAACCCTTTCACAATATTCTGCTACTACACTAATTCTAGTGTCTGTATTGACCCTTTACACACATAGTCACAAATTCCTTTTACATTCCTAAATGCAAAGAACAAGGGTAGGGCAGACTGGGAAAACCTTCAGGCCCCAATTGACAGAATGGCAGGGGTGCAAATGCAAGAGAAAATTTGGATTTGGCTTCTGCTGTTGGTTTGCAGCAAATGGTTGCTCAAAGTGAGCAGGGGAATGTTAGGCAGCATACACATGTTTAATACTTGTCGTCTTTCCTGATCGTTTCCAGCAACAAAGAGTGACAGATAAACGAATAGTCACCATCCATACAGCACCATTCCTTTCTATGGAGAGGGGAAGGGAGGAGAACGAGCAAGTGGTACCACACTGTGCTTTTCTCTTTTGACTTGTTTTGGGATCGTTTATCATTGGTTGTCAGGATAGATCCATGGATGACACCGGGCGACTGCTGTACACAAGTCAGATTCCGACAAGCCCAATTGTTCGTATTGGACGAGAATCATCTGACGTGTGTACATAGCTTTAGAGGAAAAATACCAAACCCATCTGGCTCAATGGACAGAACATCTATTACCAGTCTATTGGCTTTCGACTTTTAAGTGTAACAGACATTCCATATCATAAAATAGACAGCCCCGCTTCACTCCAGACTTATTACACGTTACAAAAATAAACAGTCATAGTTCTTGCCGCGCTCACATTAAAACCACATAAGGCTGTTGTCATGCTGAGCTCCAGCCATAGGCTCAGAGGTAGGTCCCATCCGAACAGCATGAAGCTCCCAATATGTCTGGACTATCATTTCCACATATTTCACATATTTAAGTTTAAAAATGCCACACTTAGAGGTTTGTTGATGTGTTTCCTTTTGTTTGGCTTCTGTGGGATCTTCATGGGAAATCTACACAAACCAATGTGGTTTAGAGAAAAAAACTGGGACTCTGGACAGACTTACTGGTACTGAATCATAATGATTGTAATACAGGCTGCAGGGTAAAATCACTGTACTTATGTATATAGACAACATCAATGCTTGTTAACACAAAAAATGCAAAGTCCTCGAAGGACATAAGGGTAATGTCTAAGATTTTCAATGCGTTTTGGATATAAGAATAAAAAAAAATGCTTGCATAAAGTAGCATTTTAATGTTTCTTAATGTTTTGTTTTTGCACAAAATCACATTTTTATGGCCCCTTGAAAGGTCGGTGGTCTATCCTGTGTGTTGCAAGTATTATTGTTGTGTTAAATAACTCTTTTATTTTGAATAGGCTTCCAATGCACAGCAACAATCCAGAGCCATTGCTGTGGTGCACTGCAGCTCGGGTCCATCGGCAATTACTCTACTTGTGTGTTGGGGTTTCTAAATAAGTTGCATAGCACTGCCGCACACAAAGTGCTGTGTATTTCTGTGTATTACACAATGGTGTGCAATTACCAGCTATGTTTACAAGGAGCTGGTTGAATGAACCATGGATTGGTTATTTGGTTGATATTGAAGTGGGGAAATGGCACCAGTAAATGGTCTTCACCATATGGAAAATAGGCAGCACAACCAATGGGCAGCACCAGCTGCTAAGCACAATATGGATGCATGAGGATAGTATTAACAAATAAAACAAATAAAGCCTGCAAAAAAAATATATATGCATTTTGTAATTGATTTGATTGAACTTTTCTTTCCCAGCATCATATCAACTTCATCATTTTAACCCAAAGTGTTGAAGTCATAATGTAATCATTGAACACAAATACAATGGACCCCTATCTAATCAGCTTCTCTGTACAGCCTTTAAAATGGCCAGCCAAAGCTGTAGAGTTTCTTCAATGCCACTTTCTATCTATCAAACAAATATAGAGAAAATCAATGAAGTTTTGTGGATTCAAAGAGATTGTTAAGAACAAGAAAAAAGGGATTTCAGGGTAAAGAATTAAAGTTAAACAGAGTTATTGGGTTTCTATGGAGGTTCTATTCATCTTCTAATCTTAATGGGTGCATAGAAAATTATTTGCAAGAGCCTGTGAAATTAGAGATAGTATTTGTTGCCTAGTGTGGACTCTCATCCCATCAATTGGTCTAAGAATTGCACATTTCTCCGACAGTAACATCACAGAGGTGCTTGGTAAACTCATATGTATTGATATGCTTCATTTGCATTGAACAGACAATTTAGTTTGATCTGTCACAGCATCAAAAATAGCAAAAATGGACACATTTTTTATGTTAACATGAAGCCAAAACCCACCAACCCATCTTAATGTTTGCGTAAATGAGGGCCAATGGTAAAGCCCAACCACAGACATTTATGAAAGACACAAACCAATGCAATTTTGTAATTAGCAATATCTCAATAAATGTCTGGGATTTCTAAATCTGAGCCCCAGATCCCTCAGGTTTTCCTTAATTACATCCTGTGCCGTCTTGTAATCTGCCTCCATCCTGGCATGGAGGAAGCACTGGGCACTGCCATCTTCATCTGTCTTCTTTATTCTTTGCAATGACTATAAGGGACAGGACCTGTATGTGTTACTAGTGAAAATTAAAATTTTTCTAGAACTTCTGAACTGAGCTGTGCCATGTGGGCTATGCATCTCAAGGTTGGATGCACAGATGTAGACATTTTTGGGTAGCTAAAAAAATATATACTCAACATTTTCACTTTGATTGCAGTTTAACTTTTATTTCTGCATACAGATCATCTTCAACAGAATATGAGTACATTTTTTTAAAAAATGTTCCAGGCAGTTACTGTCTTCTCCAGCTTCCATTCCAAGAAAACTCTCTAGATAAAATTCATTTAGAGAGCCTCCAATTTGAGGTGTTGACCCAGAGCTCCAAGGAATTCTAGTTAAGTGTGAAAAGCGTGAGCAGTATGTAATGGAATCCAAAGAGTAAGCATTGCAGGGTGGAGACCAATTCAATAAACAGCTTATCTTCTCCTCAGGAGTCTCAGACACGGACCTCAAAGCCAAACTATGAACAAAGCTTTGGCCAATGATGTTTTTATTGGGAAAAAATGTTCCGGAAATATAGGCTATAAAAAATGAATTTATGTCTATAATGTAATACACGAGACAGGTTTAATATTGGACACATGTCAGAAAACAGAGGAAAGAATCTCCAATTTCCCAATAAATAGTATAGTACCGTTCTTACTCATCCCTAAAGAACAAGAGAGTGAATTCTGTCTCAACTCCCATTACAGATACAGCACCAGTTGTCTAAAAATGAGATTTACAGTGAGATTAATTTATACAAAGAGAACAAGAGAAAGTAGGCTATTGTCTGAGTTGGCCATGGCAAGTAGATAGTAGGAGGTGAAGGGTCGTAGGTTAGTCATGATGGAAGAACAAAGCGAACATTCAATAAATTGTTAGAGCACAACTGTATTTTTAATGGATTGGGCTGAATATCTTCCATTTTTTTATAAAATCAGAGATGTAGTTTCCTGTAATCTATTGATTCTCCCCCTTTCTACTGGTATATACCCCTCCGCTTTTAAACATGCCATTATTCTCCCTATCCTGAAGAAACCCTCACTGGACCCCTCCCTACCTTCTAGCTACCATCCTATCCCCCTTCCCCCATATGTCTCCAAACTTCTTGAACGCCTTGTCTACAAAAGACTCACCGATTACCTGAGCACCAACTCTCTACTTGACCCTCTCCAGTCTGGCTTTCGAGCTACCCATTCCACTGAAACAGCCCTTACTAAAGTGGCAATGACCTCATCAGAGCTAAGTCTCAAGGCAACTTTTCCCTCCTCCTTCTCCTTGAACTTTCCTCCATTTTTGACACCATTGATCACCCGCTTCTATTTCAAATCTTGCTCTCCATTGGTATCAGTGACACCGCTAAACCTGGCTAAAACAGAACTCATCATCTTCTCCCCTTCAAATTCCAAATCTCCCCTAACATATTTCTAACTATTATAACACTGATATTCGTCCTTCCCCTCAGGCACGTTGTCTTGGCTTCATCTTTGATTCTGCCCTCTCATTTACCCCCCATATTCAGAACATTTCCAGGTCCTGCCACTTTCACCTACGCAACATCTCTAAAATCCGCCCCTACCTGTCCCCAGAGACCACCAAACTCCTTGTACATGCTCTTATCATTTCCCGTCCGGACTACTGTAACATCCTCCTTTCTGGTATTCCACTAACCCGACTCTCTCCTCTACAATCTATTGTGAATGCTGCAGCCAGACTCATCCATCCTTCCAACCACTCCTCTGCTTCAGCATCTCTTTGCAGTTCTCTACACTGGCTTCTATTTCACCATAGAATCAAATTCAAGCTCCTGTGCTTTGCCTTCAAACCCCTCTACAGTTCTTGTCCCACTTACATTTCTGACCTGGTAAAAAAAATACTCCCCCTGCAGCTCTCTCCGCTCCTCCAATGACCTACTAATGACTTCCTCACTGATAACCCCATCACACCCATGGCTACAAGTTCTAGAGCTGCCCCAACTCTCTGGAATGGTCTTCCTCATCCTATTCGGCTTGCTCCTACTTACTGCTCATTTAAAAGAGCACTCAAAACCCACTTTTTCAAACTTGCCTACCTATATTCTTCTGTCTTTTGAAACCATCACTACTTCCCACCACTACATATCTCCCCTCCTATTGTGTGCTAATTCCCCCACTTCCTAGATCTTAAGTTCTCAAAAAAGTCATAAGGGAGTGGAACAAAGACTCAACATGTTGCATATAATCTACCAGCATATAATATAATCAGCAACCTTCATCAATGGCTCTAATGATTCGATCAAAAAACATTTTTCACTCATTGGTATCAATGTTTATACATTGTTTTAAATTTCAGAAAATTGCAATATTCAGCATTGCCTTACTGTAGTGCCTGAAATGTAAAAAATCATCATGGGGGCCCAATACAACCTACCTAGCTCTTTCCAAACAACCCTCACAATACCATGCATTCAGATTAATCAGTGCTCTTGGGAAACCTGTAACAGGGAGTGCAAAGCAGAAAGAGTTCCATGAAGTACAGAAGGTTTCCAGTGGTCCAGGTAACCTTTGTGATCTCGACTCTGCACCGATGGCCCTAGACAGGAGACATTTGACAAAATATAGAAGCTTCTCTGCATATAGAGTATAATCATATCTGGGATATGTACTTTTTTTTATAATTGGAAGATGCTGAAAGAATTCATCTTGGCTGATCTTGTTACAATATCAGTTGAGAAAAGTTCAGGGCCGCCTGCAGATACCGGCGCTGCCTGTCTGTCTCCAGTAGGAAATCAGACAGTACCAGATTTTTTGGCAGTTGATGTTTGTGAATGTTTTTGATAAATTAAATGTCACTTTAAAGGTATTATAGTACCGGTATTCTTCATAGAAGCCTGTTTGCCAGGTTACCAATTCTATTCCCACTTCCGAAACCTGGAATTATTAAATCTGACATTATTAAAGTTGTAAACTAGTTACTAAAAGTGAAGAACAATAAAAGCAGGGTACAAATTCTTTCCGATCCCCATCCAGGTTCTACAGTTTTACACCCCCCTCAATACTACATCCTTCCCGGTTCCAGAGGCAGAAAAGATTACACATCATCCTTTGGTTTTTCAACTCATGGCTTTTAGGAAAGATGTTCTGAACACTGTGCAGCCAAAAAAAGAATCTAATTGCCACAACGAATTTGAATTTAATCTAATCCATACTGAAATATGGTATGAAATGTTGACAACAAAGTCAAAACAACACTTGGAATCATAAGAACACTAAACATCAGACATTTGAAACAAAAACAAAGGAAATTAGACAATTCGAAATGGTTTTGCAAGTGGGCAAAGCGATGCTAATTAGGACAGGGCTCATATTTGCTAACGTCTTTGTACAGGCGGATGTGGTATGGTGGTTAAAGTGTCGGATTCGTAAATATGTTATTGAGAATGTAATTATGAAGCTGTCCAGGCAGCTTTCTCTGTGATCTACGAAAATATGATTTATCTGAGATCAATGTCATTTTCCATTGTATTAAAGATCACAGACACCCTTTTATGCTTTTAATCTGTGCACAGGATGAAAAGGGCTTATGTCCCTACAGCATAGACATTGATGGATGATGTGGAGTCAGTTTTTATAATGGAAATAAAGACCACCATAGATTTTACAAGGCGGTCAGATATGTAGATACCACCTGACCCATTTCTTCATTTGCAAGCCCTGGACATTGCTGTATGCTGGAGGTCTATCAACTTATAGTCCCAGCTGCATGCCAGTCATGTTGTATGCAATGAGTGCTTTGAAGACAAAAGGACTGCACAGTTTTAATAGCACAAGTCACCAAGAAGTCACCAGTGTATCATCAAAGCCTTCAATAAAAAAATAGATATTTATTTTGAGCTTTATGCAATTCACCATACATGGACTCCAATAACAAGCTAGACCCAGACAAGAAAGATGGAAAGAGTGGCTACCCAACTAGGGGGTGATAGACCCAGTAAAGGGTCAATATGTAAGGTGGTTGTGATGGAACAAAGATGGAAAGAGTGGCTACCCAACTAGGAGGGTGAAAGACCCAGTAAAGGGTCAATATGTAAAATAGTTGTGATGGAATGAGGATGAGAAGAGTGGCTACCCAACTAGGGGTGTGAAAGACCCGATAAAGTGTCAATATGTAGGGTGGTTGTGATGGAACAAAGATGGGAAGAGTGGCTACCCAACTAGGAGGGTAAAAGACCCAGTAAAATGTCAATTTGTAAGGTGGTTGTGATGGAACAAAGATGGGAAGAGTGACTACCCAACTAGGGGGGGGTGAAAGACCCAGTAAAGGATCAATATGTAAGGTGGTTGTGATGGAACAAAGATGGGAAGAGTGGCTACCCAACTTGGGGGGGTGAAAGACCCAGTAAAGGGTCAATATGTAAGGAAGAGTGGCTACCCAACTTGGGGGGGTGAAAGACCCAGTAAAGGGTCAATATGTAAGGTGGTTGTGATGGAACAAAGATGGAAAGAATGGCTACCCAACTAGGAGGGTAAAAGACCCAGTAAAATGTCAATTTGTAAGGTGGTTGTGATGGAACAAACGTGGGACGAGTGGCTACCCAACTAGGGGGGTGAAAGACCCAGTAAAGGGTCAATATGTAAGGTGGTTGTGATGGAATGTAAGGTCTTACCTGACAGTCGTATCAAACCCGATACGAAAAATTGTCCAGCATATTTATTTGGTTTTAGTTGCATAGATTTGAAACGTAAGTGGCAGCCACACTGCCTATTCAAGACCCTATTGTGAAGTGTGTTCCCTAACTCTGATTTAAGAAAAGTCTATCTTAGGACACGCAAAGCAATCAAAAAAATGGAGAAGATTGTCCTAGTGACCACCAATACCTCTTCAATGGTACAGGGATGCACCAAACACCCTACAAAGCACAATTGCAACTAAGGATCTTTAGCGTGTTCCCACACCAAATCAAACAAGCACAGCTTAGCGTAGGAAGCCAGCATACCCAACACGTCCCGGTTTCCCCTGCAGCTGCTGAGACTAATTGCACTGCATGTGAGTTACTTCATTCCAGCCCAGCTAATCACAGTGGAATTGGAAAAGGTAATTGTATATTAAAAAAATACGATCAGGTAGGCAAGGTTATTTTATTGCCTGTTCTTTTTGCAACATTGCTCAATTGCAATTTAAAAAAAAAAACAGAAGACTATGAGCTTATAAGTCATTTGGGTCAGCAGATTTTTTCATTCTAAAAAAAATCATATATTCATTTGTTGAACAATTAAAAGAAAATACCTAAAACCAATTTAAAAGTTACAATATTTCTTCTGTTTTGTTTGGTTTTGGTTTAGGGATGTGGCATTATTAACAATACCACATAGGTCAAACTTATTTTAAATTTTAGTTCCACTGTAATTCGGCCCCATGATGGTGATTTGAAATGATGTATTTTATACTTTTTAGGAATATGTAAATGCTTCACTGTCCATGGACTGGCCACATGTTAATATTATAATTATTAAATAGTATTTATATGGTGGCAACATATTACGCAGTGCTGTACGTGTTCCTTTTATATTTTAATAGTTTTTTGAGTTTTAGGAAATTGAAGAACAAATAAAATACAATAAAAAAAAGAAAACTTTAAAACATAGAACTTTTAATTAAAAAAGACATTGAATATACATTCTAATCTTTGTCATTACAAATTAGTGGTTGATGTAACAATTGCATAAAGGTGAAGGATAAGGCTATAGCCACAATCAGAATGATTGAATATCTGTTACACCATGTAAAAGGTACTTCTATACTATAGAAAAAAAATAAATATAAAATAATACAAATGTGGGAAAGGGAAATAAAACACATGATCACTTTAAAGTCTGACTTTACAAATGCAAGGAAGGGGACAGGTCCACTTTATTCCTGCTATACTCACCTTCAGCTCCCTAATTCAGGAGACGGTAAATGTCATTCGTTGACCCCAATTCAGCACTAATAGATGTTCACTGCACAGAGCACTGTTTGTTTAACGTGCAATTCCTAAAGCCAAACAATCCCTTTATTTTTCTGAAAGATCTTCACCGTTCGCCTTTAGTTGCAATAACCGCAGGAATGAAGACAGACTTGACAATTTTCTATTTTTTCACCCTGGCAGAGGCTGATCTAATTTGTCACTGCCAAAATAGAAACCCTTCAGGCGGTATTCTAAATACAAGATCAGAATGTGTGATTAAGGTGCTCAGGTCCCTTTCCTTACCTTTTCCCTGGAACCTCGGTGTAAAGTTTGATCTGAGATTTCCCCAGAATGTAAAAGTATAAATGAAGCCTATTTATCAAAGCCTCCCGGTGACTTCACTGACTCAGTGACATGTCAAGTGTAGAATTATTTTTGATCTGTGTAATGTTTTTGTAGGCCCTTAGTAAATGATGTAGAGTTTGCCAAAACGCTGAATATAATAAACAATTGCAGGGTTTTTGTTCAACCTCTTGTAAATGTCAGAGCTGCTGATCCATTGCAGCTATTTGCGGCCATGTTTGGTCTATATTCAGCCATGCCAGTGATGGCTGCATGGACATTCTCAGGGTGGCAACAATCCCTGGGCAATGTGCCAAACCAGCACATCTGCTTGTTGTCTCCTTTAAAACAGGTTGACAATGCAAAACTTGGGGACAGGGGCAGAACATTACCACCCCTAGTGGCAGATGTAGCCAATAGTGGGTCCCTGTTCAGAAATAGCTATGAGCCTCCTTGGCCAAACTGTGGGTGGTTGTCTGCACCTCTCTATGTCTGCCCCTGGCCACCCTGTAACAATCTGCACAGTCTCATTGCAGAAAGGTAACATCGGAGCAAGAGGATGGAGGTAAGTGGTGTTAGTAAGGGCAATTTCAGACCTGCAGTTGCAGACCTACGTTCTTCCGCAGGCTTCACTGTGGTCCCAACTGTTTTGATTCAAGTGAATGGGAGCGTTTGGGAGTCATTTTGTGCATGTAGCTGCATATGGCTGTGGTGGAGCTGCATGATCCTAGAAAACAAGTTTTCAGTTGCTTTTCCTCCTCTGGAGGTAGAATTGCACCCCATCAAAAACAGCAGCAGCAACTGTGCACAAATGCGAGTTCCTGGGATGTGGTTTGCTGCTCCTGGGACAACAGATATTATTATTATCACTATTATTCAACAGTATTTATATAGCACCAGCGCATTACGTGGCTCTGTAAATTAAACAGTTAGCTTTGTGTGTGGAAGCGGTCAACTGCGCGGCTTCCCACCCCTAGTATGGAGGTGGCTTAGGAGGGTTTAGTCAATGGGCATCAATACCCATGAAAAAATACATAGGGATGCACCATGAAGACGTTCCCTGCCTCCTATCCATTTAAAACTATTTTAAAAAGATGAGCAAATAAAGAAAATATACCTATTTTGGGTTATCTAATTCATGTGTGGGATGACTGTAAATGTAAAGCAGGGGTGTCAAACTCTGGCCCCGTAAAGGAACATTTTTGGCCCCCAAAGTATTTCTAAATATGAATTGCAGCTGGCCCTCTGCTGCATTGAAATGGTGCAGCTACCACAATTCCAAACATCACTTGCATCTATAGACCAGCAGCCCCTCTGCCTATGTGTGGTCCCGCATTGGACTGTTTTAAAGATGCAATAAATTGTAGTAGTGGACCTTTTTCTTATAGGCTTGTTCCAGATTGAATGTTAAGCAAAACCTCTTTGTTTCCATATGAAAAGGTTTTTTATCTAATGAGAAGGAAAAACTTCCTCCATTTTTTAATTAAAGTTCAAAGTTGGCCCACGACTTTGTCTACGGTAAGTTTAATTTTTGCCCTCTGTGTATTTGAGTTTGAGTTCTGATGTAGCGTATTCCCCTAAACCTGCATGGCTATAGGGACGCCAACATCTCTAATTTCATTAATGAAACCCAGGAGAGAATCATGTAATTCTAATAGTCAGATCATCCAGCAAGTGCAATGGCATCGCCTAGAGCAATACTTGCAGAACATAAGTCGGTAAAATCCTGCAATGAAGAATGGGAATAATAAAAGTTATATAGTGGTTTTCTTCTCTGATCATATAGTTCTGGCTGATAAGAACAGCTGCTGCAGACTTGGATGTCAGGAGATAGAGGTGTGTCCCCACCTAACACACAGGCCCATTGATAAGCCTCACACCGCTCAACTTCATTCTCAATGTATCCCAAGAGCTACCGAGCAGACTCCAAACATCCAAACCAATTAGAGGCACAATGATTCTTTCTGCCCCCATTCCGCAAGCTGTTTTCATGTTTGGCTGGGGAAGACGTGGTACAGTTGTTGTGTTGTTTAATGCTGATTGAATATTGTATTCATTGCCTGAAAGGTGATGGAAAGCAGTTTACTTACAGAAGAAACACAGCTAGGAATTTCGGGCCGGGATACGTCACAGCTGGATTTTCCGATGTGAAGAAAAGTCTTCAGCAACCTCCAGATCAAACTTAGGTCTAACCTGCAGATATGGACGTCCTAAAGTGAATCCGATCCCAAGAACAAAAATGTCATATAGTGCAGATTAGTGGTGGCTGCATTAGTTTTCTTTCTACACGTCTTCTACACCTAACAAACTTCTTGTCCTGGGGTGACAACACTCACTCAGTGTATTGCATGGATAGATTGGGAGTAGCAGCGTTGTCACCCTAGGACAGGAAGTGTGTTAGAACGTCAAAGCTCTTCTCCCTCTACTGAGGAGTTCAGTATTGTAACTGGGAGTTCCTGGGTTGTATTTGGCACATATAAATGTGCAGCTATACAAAATGTTTTACCAAGTCCCCTGAGGAAGCCTAAGTAGGTGAAACACGTCGGAGTTTCGATCTCCCTATATATATATATATATATATATATACCCCCCCCTAAGTTGTCTGTGGTGGGGAGAACCAGTGCCTTTCTAAATACTGTAATCGTATGCATAAGAAAGACAATCTTTCTTTCTTTTTGAAACTGTTTATCTAATATGTTTCACCGCAATTGAAACACCCTGGCTTTCTATTCGTTCTTTATTTCAATCTTGTATCTAGCACAGATTGATTAAAAACCTGTTTGGGAACAACTGCTGTGCATTTCGATGGAGGAGAGCACAGTGGGGTGCAGCTCACTCGTCCTCCCCCCTCCACTCTCCATTGAACAGAATGGCGCTGTGTGTGCAAGTCTTGTTTGTTCATCTGTTCCAGTGACAGTCATCTGATATCCATCAATGTTTCATTTGGTTATTATATTCAGGTTGGAAACTGCTTGTGTCTGAGCCGCATGAGCCGCCCATGCACAGACCTTTATGGATACAAATGCCTCCTGCTTGGGTGATCACAGATACTACTTGCATGGATCAGTCAGTAAAACTTATTAAATATTTACAGGGTGTCACCTAATGTAGTTGATAAGGGCTGCTGCAGTACCAGAGACATTACAAGAAAAAAATCAATGTATTCCCTATAGATCCTTATGCAACCCTGATCAGCCCTTATTATTGCCTTCCTCCCCTTCTACCCCTAGATATTATTATCAGCTGATTTGTTAAATCTTTCTCTACCATTATTATGTATTTATTTATTTTGGTTGCATACACTATGTTTTTTTTCTTAATTTTCCATCTTACATAACAAGAATATGCAGAAAATTTCAAAAGATGCAAAAACTTTTCATTGCTTGTACAAAAAGATCATTTTAGTGTGTAATGTATTTATTATGTTTTTCTTTTTTCTCTTCTTTTTTTCTGTATTACTTTAAACTAATTTTATCCTAAAACACAAGTTGAAGTAAAAACAACAAAAAAAGTTTTCTTCTTTTTATGTCATCTTTTGACTGTAGTTTAAATAGAAAATAAAAAAGTTTTTACAAAACAAATATAAGAGGGAAATCCAACCCCTCCAAGACAAAGATATGTAACTTTATTAAGTAATGACAATATGATTACCTAATATATAGGATTGCAGTGTAAATGTGAAAAAGCTCAGATCCAGAAGTTATGCATTTGCTGTGCATTTGCTACTTCTTCATGCCAGGGAATCGCTGCCTCTAGGGGGAGTCAACAAGAAACTTCTTCCCATGGCAGCCCCATACAGAATGAATGGGGGCAGCAGTGATTGGTACCAGTACTGTACCAGTATTGGTGCTCACTGACTCTCGCTGTCAAATGCGCTGATGCTGGTTCTTTAGGGAACCAAGCCACGTGGGACTCCTCCATCCCAAAGTAGATCTGAACCAACCCGAAGGTACTGGCTTCTTTAACCATTTAACTTAAGGTTTATCTGAGCTGCTGAGTGAAATGTCAGTATATTTATAATGGGAGCCGATAATTCTGCACACCTCTCACTTTCTCTCTATTTATCTGAATCTATTTCTATTGTTGTATTTATACATTTCTGTCCACACAATTATTTCTACCCCCAATGTACAAACTCTGTCTGTGGTTCCTATAGCAGTATATACTTTGCCTATACAGACATTTATGTGTTGGCCATATGGGGCCTGACTTAATAAAGCTCTCCAAGGCTGGAGGGAATACACTTGAAGTTCAGTGAAGCTGGGTGATCCAGAAAACCTGGAATGGATTTCTTAAAATTGATTTGCTATTTGTTAGCAAATATTTTGAATCCTGGAGCAGATCCATTCCAGATTTGCTGGATCACCCAGCTTCACCAATGAAAGTGTATCCTCTCCAGCCTTGGAGATCTTTAATAAATCAGGCCCATGGAGTCCACCCAACCACCTTCCTGCTGTTTAATTGCAGCCACCAATAGGGTGCACCCTGTGTAAGATCTCTTTTGGTGCTATTGCATTCAATGTGACAGCACTGGGAGCCTCAGTGACCAATCCCCATGTACCTGGGCAGCCATATGAAAGTCACATGGTCCTGATTTTTCTCTTAGATTGTAAGCTCTTTTGGGCAGGATCCTCCCCTCCTCCTGTGTCATTGTCTGTATCCATCTGTCTATTTATTGTACAGCCCTGTGTAATAAGTTGGCGCTACATAAATCCTGTTAATTATTAATAATAATAATAATAATAATAATAAACAGGTATGATGCATCACTTCCCTAGAGATATGTAATGAGGGGGGATTAAAGAACAATTGAGTATAATCAGATGGCATGGGCACCAATAAATCTAACCTGTTACTGATGTCCTAAGTAAGCAAAGGCAGATTTCCTTTCATTTCTATTAAAAATCTCTGAGCCTGATTTATTAAAGTTCTCCAAGACTGGAGATGATAGGCTACCATGGGAGAACCCGGGTGATCCAGCACACCTGGAATCGATTTAAAAAAAATTTGCTAATAGTTGGCAAATTGTTCAGTCCTGGACTAGATCCATTCCAGGTTTGCTGGATCACCCAGGTTCTCCCACGGGTCTCCCACGGTAGTCTATTGTCTCCAGTCTTGCAGCACTTTAATACTTTATTAAATCAGGTCCAGTGGATTTATTTCCAGCTGGGTCCAACGGGAAGGGATATTTAGTCACGTATTTATTATATTTAACTTTTATTTATCATTTTATCTTTTGTATTTGCTGTATTTCATTGTTGCTAATCATCTGCAACCTCTTTCAGACACTTCATATGTACATGCATAAACTTCAGTGGTTGCTGTAAGACAATTAGGTTTCCTGAATTTTTTAGGGTTAGGTAGTGGGAAAAGGGAGGTTTAGGTATTGGGAAGGTAGGTTAAGGTTAGTAATAGACAGGTAGGTAAGGTAAGGTAGGTAAATGAGCAGGTAGGGTAAGGTTAGTAATATGCAGGTAGGTTAAGGTTAATGGGCAGGTGGGGTAAGGTTAGTAATAGGCAGGTAGGTAAGGTAAGGTACTCTGCTCACTCTCCAGCCCTGATCCTCTCCTGTAGCCCTCATCCAATAAGGCAGCAGTGCCAAGGCAGAGCTCAGCGCTGGAGTCTCTCTGGGTGGATCCAGCAGCTTGCGGAGCTGGGTGTGTGCGCCCCCTAGTGGGTGGTGTGCGCGGACCAGGAGTTCAGGATGGGACTCTTGCAAAGTCAGTAAAGTTCTTGTGTCTTCCCAGCTGTTTCTCAGTGTGATAGTGACATGCAGAGCTGCACCCGCCTTCATGTGCCTCTTCAAATAGCAGCCCTGTGCCCGGCACCCCACCACCCTGCCCAACTCAGCTGTCTGCCTGTGAATGCCAAGAAGCATGGAGGAGCCCAGCACTGCGCTGCCCCCAGCCTCCCCCAGCCTCTGAAAGGGGCCAGCATTGCAGGCTGTGTGAACTAAAGTTGTCTGCACTTGTTAGATGAGGAGAGAAGGGCTCTGAGACTTGTCACTTTACTGGGGAAACATGTGGACCAGGACTGGACTCCTGTGCTTTGTGCTGGGCACCCTGGTTCTGCAGGATGTCCAATGCAGGAGGATGCCCATGGACACTGGTCAATGTGGACTGCCCAAGTCGGTGAGTTAAAGAGGTGGACTGGGTCTGTCTCCCGTATACCTTCTGTGAACTTAAATGACATCTTTAGGATTGCTGTGCATTGTATATCTGTGCTTCTTAGCCATTGTTTTATACATTGTTACATTTTTATTTTTATTTCATTTAGTTCATGAATGTCATACAGCAACCTGCACATTGGATATGAGATAACATTGCATTGTTTTATATGACATGCTTTCCAATTATTTGATTCAGGGACACTTTGCTGCTGAGCATGCATTTCATGTGTGTACCCCTTAGCCATTATTGTATTATTAGTTAACAGTTTGCTGCTGAGCCTGTATGCCCCTTCCATTCATTTTGTACCCCAATCTGTACATTGGGTATACAGTTATTATTATTATTATTATTATTATTAATAATAATAATAATAATAATAAATTTCACTTTAATTGCCATGCATTGCATGCATGTCCCCCTTAACCATTGTTTATACTTAGTTATCTTTTTTTTAGTCCAGGTATACTTTGCTGGTGAGCCTGCAGGTCCCTTTTATTATTTTTCTGCCCCAACTTGTTCATTGGATACAACATTGCTATGCATTGCATGTGTGTAGCCCTTAGCCATTATTTTATTATTAGTTAAAATTTTGCTGCTGAGCCTGTATGACCCTTTTATGATTTTTCTACCCCAATCTGTACATTGGGTATAGAGATAATATTAATAATAATAAATTGCATTTGAATTGTCATGCATTGCATGTATGTACACCTTGAGCATACTTAGTTACCTTTTTTTTAGTCCAGGTACACTTTGCTGCTGAACCTTTATGTCCCTTTTATTAATGTTCTACCTAGCTTGTCTATTGGATACAACATTGCTATGCATTACATGTGCATACCCCTTAGCCATTATTTTATTATTAGTTAACATTTTTTTTACCCATGGACTGTTTGCTGCTGAGCCTGCATGTCCTTTCTATTCATTTTCTAACCAAATCTGTAGATTGAGTATACAGGTATTAGTAATAAATTGCATTTTACTTGTCATGCATTGCATGCATGTACCCCTTAACCATTGTTTTATACTTAGTTATCTTTTTTTTTTTTTTAGTCCAGGTACAATTTGCTGCTGAACCTTTATGTCCTTTTTATTATTTCTTCTACTCCAGCCTGTGCTTTTGCTATGCATTGCTTGTGTGTGTGTCCGTCCATTGGCAATTGTTTTATACCTAGTTACTAATTTGTTTATTTTTGTTTTATTTTTAATCCAAGGACACATTGGTGCTGAGTCTGCCTGGTCCTTTTTATTTTGTCCGACCCCAAGTTATACATTCCATGTAACATAACATTGCTATGTATTGTACGCATATGCCTCTTAGCCATTGTTTTATATGACATACTTATGAATTGTTTTTCATCCAAGGACACTTTGCTGCTAAGTTTTCCTCATACCATTTAGTCCTGTCAATCAGCAACCTGTACAATAATATGGAATATAATTTACCATTTCTATGCATTATGCATGTGTGCGCCTTAGCCATTGTTTCATGGCATATTTGCCAGTTTTTTCTTCTTTTATTTTTTAATCCAGGGACACCTTGCTTCTGATTCTACCTGTTTTATTATATTTCTATTGCAACCTGTAGAAAAAAATGAACTATAGCATTGCTACACATTGTACGTGCATGCTCCTTAACCATTGCATTATATAACATAATTATCAATTTTATTTATCCAGGGACACTTTGCTGCTAAATCTGTCCATTTCTTAAGGTTGCAAGTCAACCTATATATAACACTGAAATATACAGATCTTCTAGTGCATGATGAATAATTTGTGTGAAAAGAAATATAAATCATATGATATAACCGCCATAGAAACAGATAGATGGCAAGATCCGAGTCTGGGGTGCAGAATTTGCAGGTTCTGTTTATAAATTAAAATTCAAAACTTTTCGACTAAGGACAAGCTGGTAGCAACTTGAACTGCAACTTGCAACTATAGCCTGGAACAATTGGCAGTTATGTGTTATATATGAAGAAATAAATCATGATATAAATATATATATATATATATATATATATATATATATATATATAAAACATATTCACATGGGATCCACATACCATTGGGACCCTGTTATATATCCCCAAGAGCTAATTAGTTTTCTCAAACTTGTGTAAAAAGTCACTAAA
>NC_092865.1:16201490-16294853 GCF_032062135.1 Pyxicephalus adspersus | reverse complement strand
CCCTCATTCACTAAGCAAAGCAAAAATCCCCTTTGCAAAAATAGCAAATTCACTTTGCAAAGTTATTCTGTCATTATAAAAACCAACAAAAACGCATTCTTCAAATATGAAGTGACTTGCCAATAAAAAAATTTTCTTAGAAATGCTTTTAGTGATAGAAAGATGAAAGTTATATTGAATACTAAAAACTGTGAAAAAAGTAGTTTGGAAGGCAAATCTACATTCCTATTTCTGAATTGTAGTTGCTTGTTTTATTTTGGAAAAATTGAAATATTGAATTTTACATCCTAATGCAGAATATAAATATATACCTGTATATACCTAAGATTTGTCAGACCACATAAAATAGGTCTTTATGTTTTGAGCAGATGCTATGAGATACATCACACACACGTATACATGCACATATATCATATAATATCATATCTTATTCTTGCTAAATTTTAAGCAGCTGCAGACTTTCCATATACTAATCATAATCGATTGTTCTTGTTGCAGCAAGAAGACCTCAATTCATTCTTGTGGACCATTAAAAGAAACCCTCCTGCTTATCTCTTTGGAACCATCCATGTACCATACACCAGAGTTTGGGACTTCATACCTCTGAACTCCAAAAAAGCCTTTCAGGAGAGCACTAATGTGTACTTTGAGCTGGACCTGACGGATCCTTATACCATTTCAGCACTGGCCAGCTGTCAAATGCTACCCCAAGGGGAGAACCTTCAGGACGTCCTACCCAAGGACCTCTATCGGAGACTCAAGAGGCATTTGGAGTATGTTAAGTTAATGATGCCTCACTGGATGACCCCAGACCAGAGGGGTAAGGGTCTCTATGCAGATTATCTGTTTAATGCTATTGCCGGGAATTGGGAAAGGAAGAGACCCGTGTGGGTGATGCTGATGGTGAACTCTTTGACGGAAGCGGACATCAGGTCTCGGGGAGTACCTGTCTTGGATTTATACTTGGCCCAAGAAGCAGACAGGATGCGGAAGAAGACCGGAGCTGTGGAGAGAGTGGAGGAGCAATGCCACCCCCTCAACAGGTTAAACCTGTCCCAGGTAGGAACCTGAATTTCTTTCTTGCACGGTTATGGTGCTCATGAACTCAGCAATGGAAGATGTTGTGCAAGCTGAATTTTTCCATGATATGTGAAATACTGTAAGGGCAAAGCCCACATTGCAAATTTTAGTTACTGAATGCTGTTTTTATATAGACCTTAATATTTTGATCCTGGAGAGTGTTAAGGCATAGAGGATGAGTGTTTGTTGGGGTAGTGCACACATACCTCTAGTCAATGGTGGACATTGGCCAACAATGGGTCCATTGGGGCTCTTTGTGATCTTGTGGCAGAGGAGGGTACAGGGCCCTTGTGCAGTGGCACACTTTCCACTTCTCTATGTCCAGCTCTGTTACCAGTATTATATCAGGACCCCTTTATTCAAAATCCAACCCTGCACCTTTAGAATAATATGCTGGGGTTGTCCACTGCTATTCATAGACCCTGACAGGCCAATTTAGTTGCCCATCTACTGATCATTCCAATATAACATTTCCTGGCCTAGGGTGACAACACTCCCTGTAATGATTCCATGGAGGGGCAATGTTGTCACCCTAGATAAGTAAGTGTGTTGGGACAACAGAGCATCCTTCTCCTCGTTCCTTTAACATTACAGAAGGAGTCTGCTTAAAGACTAGTGCATGTGGGCCAATTTTCACATCTGCCCCAATTTCTGATTCGAGAATGAGCCCTAAACTGACTTATGACTAAAGCCAAGTACGCATGTCAGATGATTCTTGCTCAACATAAACAGTCATGCTTGTGTTGGACAAAAAACTGACATTTGGACAAGGGTCTCTGATCAGGAACAATTGCTGTGCCTTTCAATGGAGGAGAGCACAACAGGGTGCCGCTTGCTCAGAACAGAACGGCACTTGGTGCACAGTGCTTGTTTGTTCATCTGTTACTAGAAAGATCTCAAAAGTTCTGAAGTCTGTACAGGCCTAAAGTCAGAAAGAACTGAGAACAATGTAACTGATAGTAGTGCAGCAGAGGCAGAGAGCACAAGGATGTTACCAGCTGTCAATATTTCTAGCAAGATCACCAAATATTCTTCTACGTTTCGCAAACTGATAAAAGGAAACAATTTTATTATTATATGCAACAGACCAAACAGGTTCAAAGAGACGTTTATTTTTAGGATTTACATATACTCTGAATGTAACAACATCCAGCTTTCCAAGACTCCTCCACTTACGGTGACTTGCTGCAGACTTTATTGCTAATGATCTGATTGCACGATCTGCTGCAGTTTTGCCCTTGGTGTCAAATCACAAATTAAAAGCACCCCCTGTAGTAAGGTCCGGGTGGTTCTACATGGACGCATGGGCAATGTCACAGAATGAGACAGCAACGCCCAGCCTTGACCTTATCACCGATGACACAATACATAACACTTTTCAACAATCTGGATTTTATCATTATGCATGAATGGGAATTCTCATTAACAGAAAGCTTGTTTCATTGATACTTTTTGAAAGTGGGAAAGAATTTAGCATTGTACCCCTATCCTCCCCCTGCAGGAGTTATCCAAACAAAGTCTATTACCTGTGTTATCGCCATCAGCCCTTGCTGATAATGGTACATAGACAGGTGATAAACGTTTCTGGATCACCTTCATTCTTTTGAAAATAAAGTAGTGTTGATTTGTTTGAGTTTTGCTTGCAGATATAATTTATTTCTATACAATCATCTGAGTTTCTGCTTTTTACGAGACAGTAGCAGTTTATATTTGCTTGGGATGAAGGTGCCAATGGGTATAAAGAGAAATGTTTTTTGAGTTTATTATGTGCTGATATCAAGGAGCAAAGACTTTTCCTCTATTATTTATTCAATAATTCTTTTTGTTTCCATGTTTGTGTTACTTTAAGATAATCAATGATGAATGAAATGCTCAAAATTCAACTTTTGTATGTAGGTGGCGATTCTCTAAAAATCAATATGTAATGTGTATGTGCATTTCCTATAGCCAGGCATATCAGTTGGATAATATTTATATAAATATATTCTAAAGGAAAGCAAAATGTTTTTATTTCAGTTTGTTTTTTATTTGTTTATAATGTTTTCTAACAATTCAGCTGATATTTTTAATCCTGCAATATTTTTTATAACACAATATTTTTTAAAGGAACCTTTAGGGCAATATACATTGGTGACAGCCTAGTACTCTCATCCTGTTTGGTTGTACGCTGTGTAAATCTCATTAAGTCTACACGGACTGTTACACGGAGTGTTTAAACACCATTGTTTATGATTTCTTTTCATTCCATTGGGCCAGTCCACACCAGAGCATGTTCTTGATTGGCTGTAAAGAGAAGGCATTCTGAAACTTTTGGAGAGATTAAAATGACCAAAAATGCCTTCCAAGCACCCAAAACAACCAATAATGCCTACAAATGCTCCGGCCACAATGATTTTATAAATGCTGAAAAACTCATACATAAGCTTTATAAGCATTTACAAAATGCTTATATACAAAAATATAAAAAGCATTTGTAAAATTAGTCATTAGTCAGGAAAAGAAGGAAAGGGTAGGGAATTAAAGGAATTGAAGGGTAGGAAAGAAAAGGTTAGGAAAGGAATAGAAGGAAAATTAAGGAAAGGGAAGAACTGACTTTATAAATGGAGACATGATGCGAAATGCATTCAAAATTTGATTTTGGGCTTACATACACTTTAATATACAGTAAAAAAAGTATTTACATCTAATCACATTCCTTTTTATTCATATATGAAGATTTTATTGGCTCGTTCATAGTGAACTTATAAGAAGTATGAATATTATTGATATGTGCTGAAAGGTGTTCCATCTCAGTAAGTTATGATTTTGTGCCCTAAGTATTTCTTTTTGTATACATTGCAGCACGGATTGTCTTGTATTTGCCCTCCCTGGCGCAGTTCAGTGCTGGGTCACTGACACATCATCATAATGTTTCCCAAGGCCCTGGTATATAATGTGTTACCATGGTGTGTATATTTAGTAAACTATGCTGTGTGGCTTGTCTGTTTATATACAGTCTGCACACACAGCGTGTACTATATACATCTGGGACCCAACAACAATGCTAGCGCAGAGACAAGTTTACAAATTCCATGTCACAAGCCGACAGACTGCAAACACAGCAATGTTGCACAAAATATACAGAAGATGTCATTATTCTCTTTTTGGCTAAAAAAAGATCCCAACAAAAATAACATCACTGTGTCCTGACACCTCCGCTCCATTGCAGTCCTTCTCAGGTCAACCTTTTATTTATATTTCCATGCAGCATTTCCTATCACTGAAGAACCATCTTTTTTTCTTTATATGTACCTATTCCAACAAGCGGTGGAATTCAGACTGATGCCATCGAAGGGGCCACTTATGTCTTAATTTTCTGATTTCGGCTAACTTCATAATTGCCTTCAAATGTAGGGCACCCTCTTTGGATTAGGTGGCCAGCTGTGATAGCAAATTAAGTATGGTGTCTGATAAGATCCTTTCAACAGATGGAAGTTCAAATAGCTCAAGTAGCTAATAAAATATTTGTTGTATGGCAGATTGGCAAATATTTGGTAAAGTCAGTCAAAGCAAGTATCTTCAGTCAGTTTGGACTGTGTAGTGCAGGGCTGTCCATCTCCAGTCCTAGATTGCCATGAAATAGTCATTTACTGACTTTCTGCAAACCACACCATACTAATTGTACCGCTCTCCATTAGAGAAATACTAAAAATGTGCATAGATCCTGGAGTTGGACAGTCCCCGAGTAGTGGCTGTGTTTTACTTGAAAAAAAAAAGAAGGATGGATTACATTTGCATGGATGTGGATGGGAATTCATCCTCAGTATTTGGGCCCCTCTCATTTCCAGGTATGACTTTTGCAGCATTGCTCCTTGTCGGGACATGGCATGCTCTGTGCAGCCACATAGAACAATTGTGTAAAGTTTTTGCCAACTTCCATGTCTCTTTTGCAGCTCTTTGCAATGGATCTTTGGTTCCTCTTTAAGCTGACTGCCTCTTAAGCTCTTGTAGCTGTAGGATGGTTTGTTCATTCTGGCCTGCTATAGTGGTGGACAAATATGTCAGATATCCATGGATGCATAACACCAATATTGGGCAGAGACTCCAATACGCAGTATATACTGATGTAACCCTGGTACAACTGTGTTTTGCAGTTTGCTTTTTGATATCTGAACAGATGAATTGATGTTGGTGCACGACAATCAGTTTATGGACTGTGATTGATCCACTGGTGGCCCTTCTCTGTGTCACAGACCACATGTGTCCCAATTCTGCTTTAAAAGCTGGTGGGTCTCAGCAGCTCAGGTTGATGTTTAAGCCCTGTACCGACATCAGTGACAGGAGACCAAATGAGCTCAATACACCCAACAATGTTCTGTTCTATGGAAAGGGGAGAAGGAAGAGAAGCAAGTGGCACCCAGCTGTGCACTCTTCTAAAGGAATGTAAATCAGTCATCCCTGCTCAGTCATTTATTGCTGCGTCAGGACAGCTTGATGAACAATGCTGTACACATACTAGATTTTCACCCAAGATGATCATGACCATTTGTTTAGGGTGATATCAATCTAGCATGTGTACGGAGCTTATGTTTAAAACCCTATACTGTGTTGCAAAAGGGTAAACGCCTGAACCATCATGGCGACTTGCCCCAGGCTGCATATGTTATTTTCTTCAAACTGGCCATTATGGGGTGGAATGTATGAAGACTCCTCAATAATTTCTCTAAGCACTTTGGTGTGATCATATTTGGTCTTGGAGTGGCAATTTAGATCAAGCCATAAATATTACATTTTCTAGCATCTGAAAAATAAACACAATTTTATTTAATTCCCTTTTTCATTGGGAAATAATATTGTCAGGGAAAGGGTGTAAAAATCATATCAAGTTGCATAAATATATATAACATGCCACTTTTACATCCGAGTGGAATTTGGGAGGACAATTTTCTGGAAAGGTCACAAACTCTGTCACAGCCAAAGAAAAACACAACTGGCAGCAAACCAATGTTATTTGAAACCGTCTGTCTGGATGCTGGTAATGGTGATCACAGGGATACGGCTTACCATCCACCCGCACGCCAATTACAATAATGACTGGCCTGTCATATCTGCTTTGGATTGGCCGGTTAGTCATTCTAGTGACTTTTGATAGACAGGTCAGCTTCACCTGGCTCGGTGTAGAATCTGTGAAAATGTTGACCTGTCTGCAGAACAAGGATGTAAAACATTTTCAGTAATAATGTTAAAAGTATATCTAACCTTATGAGTCAAAAATCTGTATATATTGCACTTTTACAGTCCTTAGATAAGGTGTCTCTTTTAGTTTTCTTTTCTTTATGTTAATTTTTCAGAGTTCTGTGTATTGTTTTACACTGAATATCTCTAGAGCAGAGGGGAGACACCTTATACCAAAATCTCAGTGCCAATGATCTCCTACAACCTCTTTGCAGCCCTTTCTGTCTACGTGCACTCCGGTGATGGCTGCAGTTTAACCATTCTTGAATTATACAACTGATCACCAATAATCTTCTTGTTGATATTTAAAAGATAATGTCATGATCATTTAGATGTTTCTGTCTAAAAGAAACCAACATCATATTTTGATTGTACGGTTTTGTGCAAGTTACGATGTGTCCCAAGCCCGTTCCCCCGGGATGTACATTCTTGGATAGCATTATCTCGGGGAAGTGAGGCTGAGCAATAAGACTGGCTTGTAGCTAATGGACATAATGGAGCTATTCATTTGTCATCATTTCTCATCTCTGATTTCACTAATCACACCCCAGGACATCTTAGCCATGATTACAACACTGATAGGATTACCAGGGTGTTAATTGTGCTCCATAAAAGGAAAAGAGGTCCTTCTCACAATTGCCTGAACAATGGCTCTGTCCTCACTGTCTTAACCCCCGCAGCTCCACCATGAAAGTGGTACTGGTATCATTCACCAAAACTTCCCCACACTGTGATTGAGTCATTATCCATTTATGTGGCCTGATACTGCTAGAGATACATCAGGTCCATACTTCCAGAATGAAGATATCTCAGTGGTTGGTAGATACTGAAGAGTGAAACCCCTGGACAAGGTCTGAAATCTTCCTGGAGGTGTATGGGTGAGATATCTGAAATGGGTCCCTTGGTCTTCACACCTACTGTGAACATCAAGAGGGCATCCAGAAGAGTTTTCCGTTGGGTTTTTATAGTATTACATATTAGATAAATAAAGAAAACATATGGAAGTAACAAACCATCAAGGTGAACAGAAAAAAAAGTAGTTATGGATGGGAGCTTATGCCGTTGAAACTATCCATGACATGGAAGAAACCAGTGGATAACCAATTGTAATACAACACACCTATGACGAATAAATCACTTTCAAAGCTGAAGTTTAATCTGCCTAAACCTTATTTTGGACTCAATGACACATTCACTTGTTTTTGTGTTTCACTGTGGGCAGATCAACACTGGTGGGGGAGGTTGGAATGGGGATGTATGTAGCTTCCCGAAAACATGGTAGTATTATTATACTATAGTATAAGTATACTAAACATAGTATTACTCATATGTGATGCTGAGCCTTCAGCACTGAAAGAACTAGGATCCATATAATGAAAGTGGTGGGTCCAGGATAGTAGCTGGAGAGGAACTTTTTAATGTAAGGGTGCTTTTAAAATAACTTTTCAGGACTCGGGGAAACCCTGCTTTAATTACTATATCCATAGCTCAAAGTACATTTGTGTGGTGGTCAGTGGAAAGCATTCTTGCATTGCCAGTGGGAAGATTGCTACCCCTAAAGATAGCCAAAAAGATCACTGGTGTCAATAAATCCTAAAGGAACCCTAGAGTTCAGTGGTTGAGGAACACTGGGCTAGATGATGATGGACTTCCTCCAAACAAGAGGCTCTGCCTAATCTGCTGTCTTTCATACTTTATCTGAAACAAAATGAAAAGTTACGGCCGATGCTATTTTTTTTTAAAGTCATGATAGCAGATAATGTGATCATTGCACAAGCAGACAATTGTGGACCTTTGATGTTGACCTTGTGATGATTTAAGCATTCTTGAAAATCTGACACTTCCCCTAAGTAGAACTTTCATTTTTGCCTGAACTAGCAAAATGACAGCTAAATTTAATTGGCTGTTTAGAGAGGGCTTCCATTTTGTTCTATTCTGTATTTTTTTAACCAGCAGACTTGAAAGACTCCATTAGGCATATGCTTCATAACCTTTCTCCCACTTCCCACTACAGAGGTGACCTTTAGATCACAAATCATAAGCAGGCTTTATGTGAACACAACAAGCAAAGTTTAATGGGGTCTTGGCATTTCATTGGAATGTATGAACTGGCCAACAGAGCCTTGACAAATGTTATGGCTGACCTCCACTAGATCATCGCAAGCCATTTTGTTAAATATATATATATATATATATATATATATATATATAGTATGTTGTAAATGCTCCCAAAATAATTTTCCTTTTAGTGAAGCAGAAATGTGTCATATTATATGATGGCCTTTCGCTGCACTTTAGTATTTCTTTCAGTTCACCTCCAACAAAATGAATTTCCTTGCATAATATTTTCAGTTTTATCAGTTTCCTAGCCAAAGTAATTTACTTATGGCAGTCATCCATTCTGCGAGTCCTCGGTGTAATTAAATATAACATTTTAAGCTGACTCTGGCACCATTAATGTGTTCCTGACCTTACTTTACTCTGGGATTGATTCAAGCCCGCGTGGGTTCAAGAGAAATGTACCCCTCTTTATAATTACAGTTTATTTTTTTATTTTAATACGCACCAACATTTACAAGGCATAATTTATTATGCCAACTTAGAATGTCTGTGCTAGGATCTGGAACATTTTCAAATAATGTAATCACAATGCAAATGCTATAAGTACGGTTGAGCAAAAGTCTCATGTATGGATTGTGAACAAATGTAGCGGTAGTCTGGGGAAGCCCGGTCAACAGGAGAATAAATGGTATCTGTTCGTGAATGAAATGGCTAGTATGGAAAAGAAAGAGGTTTCAGTGTAGGAGAGAAAGCTGAAATCATAGACAAAACTAGTCCTTTTCTTTAACAGTCACAGTTGGCCACATCTTTCAGCTTTCTGAGCACCTTTTGGCATAACCAGTGGGGATGAGCGAGCGAGTTTTTAAAACTTGATCTCACAGTGAATTTGGTCATTCCAGCTTACCAAAATTGCAAGCGAGAATGTCCGCTGTAAATTCACCGATCGTGCTCGAATTTAAAAAAAAAAAAAAAAAGATTACAGGCTGCACTGATCAATGAATGTAGCACCGGCCCATTTAACCTCCAGTGCCGAGGATCGCAAACAGGATTCCCAGAGCTGCAAGAATGATTGCAGCCCTGAGAATCCTCTGTGATCCAGGGGCACTAGAGGTTTATTAACCTCTAGTGCCCGGGGGCTCGCTAACAGGGGGATTCCCAGGGAATCCTGTCAATCCCCTGTGAATCCTCCTGTTATAATTTTCTCGATCTTTCGATGGTTTGCAAAATCGGTTCGTCGTAGTTCGAGGAAATTTTTGGAGAGGCATTCTCGCTCATCTCTAATAACTAGGAACTTTTTGGATCTTGCCTGGAGACTTCAGCGAATCAGACTTCCTTCCATTTCCATTGCTACAAGCTGACCTACGTTTTTTTGCAACTGTTTTCAACTTGGTCCAATGGTGCCACCAGTTCCTTCTATCCTTTCACCAGTGGCAGCAAAAGGCAGACTCTTTAACACCTGGTGGTGCTTACTGAATTATATGTAAACTTCTCAGTCCTGGATAATGTGATCCTCACCTGCATAAAGATTCCCCCCCCCTAGGAAAAGCAATAAAAACACCCTGGGCCCCCCTAGGAAATGGCCAGAATGGCAAAGTGTCATTTTGCCAGAAGAAGATCAAGGAGGAAGTCATGGGTAGTTCTGGAGCATAGAAAAGGATAAGACAACCTTCCATCTTTCTTCTTTATTACAGAAGCAAGGAACCCATAAGTAGGAGAAAAACTGGAATAGTGACACAACTAGATAGAAGGATAAGTTTTAGTGGACCAATCATCAAAACTATTTTCCAGGAAGAAAGCCTGTAAGACTGCGACAGAAGGTATACCTGTCTATTGGAGTCCTTCTAGAATAAACAATTATTGTGTGCATATGCGGATGAAAGGGGGGCATAATTTATGTGAACAGCCTAGAGTTGGGTTTTAAGTCATTGAGCTTTATATAATAGTCAGATACCGGGTGGTAATTGGTTTGGCCTGTTTTGTTGTCCATTTACTATCATTCCTATGCTTCTGCGCCACACTAATTTCAATTATATTGTTGTAAAATCATTTAAAACAAAAAAATTGATTGGTTTATGTGGGCTGTATACTTTTTTCATGCCTTATGATTTCTTTTTTTAATTTAAAATAGAAGCAATCCCATGGCACTGCATAAAAAAAAATTACATTGTTAGAAAACCTCATTCACAAACCTTACCCAAGTTCATTTCACCCTTTCGTTTTGTAACCATGTCAGAAAGGGACTTGTGAGGAGCTGTAAAGCGAAGAAATCACTAGGCACATGGTTTTCATTCCCAGGTCGTTACAGCTGTCATTTATATTGTGCTGTTAGAGCAATGGCTGGCGGATTATAAAGGAAAAGTGCCGGAGATGGGGTGATAATCCCAGAGTGTCACTTCTGTCAAGACAGGAAGATCGCCGAGATTTATTCCTGGCCAAGTCATACAGAATTTCTGTAGACTTCTTCGTTATAGCTTGGCGCAGTTAAAGAAAAACTCTGCTTTGGCTGAAAAAGTAAACTTTTCACAACCCAAATGAAGAACATAATGCTTGGTCTGTGTAGGAATTGTTAAAATGCTGAGCATTACTTATCATGATCCATGGTGTACAACAGATGGTATTTTTTTCCTCTTCTCTCTATATAGGTGGGCTTTCCACCTTATCATCTGTGGTGACCATTGATCCTGCATGGTAGGTGATGATATCAGCAAAAGGCTCAGTCAAAGGACCAGTCAAAGACTGGAAGAAGGAACCACATCAGCAGGCATTGACATACAAGCAAAAAGATAATAATCAATCATAGGTTTTTAAAATATAAGCTTCCTTGGCAGCAGGACAGAAAAAGGAATTGCTTTTTTTTTTTAATTGTGACTTGAGATTGGGAATAGAAGTTCTTTGGTGGCTACTGGTGGTTGGCTCCTTGCCAGCCTTTCGGCAGTCCCAACCACATCCCTGTTTCATAATTAACAAGTATTGCAACATTTGATAGCATTCTGAAGATGTCACTACCACCGTGGTGTATTCCTTATAGATAGCCATGGTTGAAACCCAATGTAGCTTCCCAAACCCTGGGCACAGTTTGCGGTAAGGAAGTTGTAACTGCACTGCAACCTCATCGCATGTCTGATCCTATCCAAAAGTCATTTTAGGTCAGTGTTTCTCAATCAGGGTTCCATGGAACTCTAGAGTTCCTACAAAGGTTGTTGGGGGTTCCTTGAGCAATGGGCAGTTTGTGTCGCTCAGGTTAGTTGGGGCGACACCGGTGATATTTTTGGCTGTCTATGAGGGCAGCATTCTTCTCTTTGACCACCATACTGATTTACCATGAGCGGTGGATATGGTAATTTTAGCAGGGGCTCCCTCAGATCCATGGGTTATTTCAGGAGTTCCTCCATGTTAAAAAGGTCAATAAGACTGCTTTAGGTAAACCAGTCAATTAGTTTTGCATGGGTAAAGGATGGCTTCACTTTAAAGCTAATCCAATACCACTAATATGGTAAGCACCAATTGATAATGGAAGAGATAACCCATACATGCTGCGTTCCGCAGACAACTGCACATCATTAAAGTGGTTTGGAAGTTTTTGCAATCTGTTTATAGTTTGCGTATTTGAGTTTGCAGTTGAGTCATAAAACTTGGAAATAAACATCACAGAGCATGAAACAGACCATACGTCAGACACATGTCAGCGTGTACATCTTATAGGCGGAGGTAAGCCTCCATCCACTCCCGGACAAGACTGATTTTTTTTTTTTTTACATTATATTATTTTCTCTTTTATCACAATGCATAGCTGTGGTAAAGAAAATTCCTTCTAATGGAGGGACTTGTCAACTCTCTAGAATATAATACTGTTTTAAATTAGCTTTACATACTAAATATTTTATCTTTGTTCCAAAAGACCATATAAAATAAGGGCTTTGTGAAATAATTGAGCTTTGTATTTAAAACATATGCATGTACTGCTAGAGTAAGGATGGGTTAACGTCTCCGCCAGTGCTGTTGGTTTCCATTGGGGAGATTACCTTTCACTTCCTATTTAATGTGTATAAGTATGGGTTTCCATTAAATTTCTATTCTGAAGAATAGGTAGAAATAGAGGAATTCCCTTCTAGACAGATAATATGGTAACAAGGTCTGGTGACAACTCAAAGTTTTGAATTTACCTTTACGTTTATTCCTGGTGATGTCGTTGATTAAAACACAGGGCCTGATTTAGTAAAACTCTGCAAGACTAGAGAAGATTGACTATCATGGGAGAACCTCGGTGATCCAGCAAACCTGGAAAGGATTTCTAAAAATCATTTGCTATAAGATATATATATATATATATATATTTGCTGTAAGATTTGCTGTAAGATATTACATCAAATATATTTATAATTATAGGCTTGATTTGTTCCTGAAGAAGCGTACTCAGGTCCTAGAAACGCGTCAAACCTATAAGCCTTTCTACAAAGTAATAGACCAACTTGATTGAACATCATATTTGGTTTTATGGAATTTATTTTTTATATGTATTTTTCCTAATAAATTATTAAACTGTTATTAATGTTGTACTTATAATGCTGTTAAAGTCCCAGGGTGATTGACCCACCCAAAAGAAAGAAAAATTTTTATACATCTAACATTCACCCAACTTTTATCTAAAATGTGCATATTTGTTCACAGTGGATTCATGTTCAATGTTTGAATCCTTCACACACAATTTATACATTTTTGTGTAATTCTTGATAAAAAAAAAATCGACCCTAAAAATTTGAAAGGGTCCATTTTTTAGCCTCGTTATTTTACATTAATAAAGAAAACAAAAAGGCATAAAGAAAGATCAAATATACATAAAAAAATGCAATACAAGATTATTCCAATCCTCACCAATGGTGAAACCAGTAATGTGAATCACTTTCACTGAAATCACTCTGGTCCCTTGGCTTTGTTTCATGCGTCTGTAAGAGAACCGGTGACAGGGATTGGGAGCAGGATGAGAAATGGAACCGAATAACTCCTTTACCCTATTGAGAGGTATGAAGGAAATGGAGCAAAAGCAGAATGACATTTTAATAGAAACATGATTCTACTTCAAAGGATTAGATTTTACTGAAACACACGTGGGCCGTTGTGATGAAAATTGTTTAAAGCCTTTAAAAAAACATATTTCAAAAGTTATTAACATTTAATAGGTGTTGTTTGCAGCTCAAGATGACATGTGTCAACGCACAGACCTCTGCTTCTATAAACTGTGTCTACTATTTGATCTGTTACAATGGCTTATGGTAGAGTTAGGCTAAAGCCAAACTCCATCATTAGAGTTTCATTTAAATAATAATTGCCCTGGAGGAGTTCAATACAAAGAAAAAAACAGTTCTTGCTATTGCTGGCCCTTTACCCAAGACTTATCATTTTGCAACCTGGTGCATTCCCCAAAACAAGGAGAATTCCCCTGATTTGCTGCTGTGTCTTCAAGATAGGAAGTGATAATCCCAAAAATCCCCAAAATTGTTATGTATTTTAACTCTTCCTTGCTCTGTCCAGCTCCTGAGGGTTAAAAATACCCAATACATCCAAGTATGGAGAAGAAAGTGGTTTACTTCATGTGACAGCACTGGGACAATCACCAGGCACCAATGCTGTGCATGGCCAAGCAAGCTAAGAGGTGACCTTCCATAAGGTGAGGTTCAGACTCACAATAGCGACACCTTGCTGATTCATAAAGAACCAATATTCGCAGCCTTGACCCCATTCATTCTGCATGTGGCTGCCATGAGTACACTCTACATGTAGTAGCAGCAGTAGTGGCACACTGTTGTCTTTAAAAATGTAAGGTTGTGGCAAATATCAATCAAACATGGCTTAAGATTTTTCCAGAGTGGGGTGGCAATGTAAACATTGGGTTGTTAAATTACACAGTGGGGCAACTCTGCTATCCCATTGGTTTGTAGTCGTCAGGGGGGGTCCTATCCTTGATAACCATTAGCCATTTCAATGTTGACACTGTCAACCAAAGTTGCATTGGTGACGTCATGGAGCCCAGGTTAGTTATTTTTTATCTGACATTTGCCATAATTCTAAAGAAAAAAAAATGGAGTCACTGGGCAGCAAAAATTCTAGAATATTCCCTAATATTATCACATGTGAAGAGTTCCTAGCCTGGAGTGACATACCCTACATAGGGAGGCAATTCCTGCTCCTTGCAGCTGAACTGAGCAATGGTGTAGCCTAGATAAGGTAAATTTGGGTCAATGGGGAGGGAATTATAAGTGAACCTGTTGCTTTGTCCTACAATTCTTAATAGTTACCTGCTAGGTATTGAATATGTTCACCAGCTAACATTTTGTCCCATGACAGAGAGAAAGTTTTTGGTGAATGTGGTGATGCCAAGAAGTTTATTTTCAGTGAAAACTTGGACTAGATTATTTTAGAACCTCCAGTTATATCCCACGTGTTTTTTTGTGAAGCTTTCCACTTCAGTTCCTATTTTAGTACCTTTAGTAAGAATAAATAATTTTTAAACATTTTGGAATGTATGTGCTTCTCTTTATTGCTTTAGACAAAACGAACCATTCCTCGAGGCACTATTATAGGGTGTTGGACTGCACACCCTTAGCCAGCTGTAATGGACTTGGCGTCTTGCTTATTGAATAGACCTCAAATTTCATCACGCGTAAACCGCCACCTATGATTGTGAGGGAATTTGCCAACTCACTAACCACAAGAAAGGCCAGTATGTTATTACACTCTGCAACAGATCCTCTTCTCGGATGCCTGGTCGATTTCTGGAATGAAGATGGCTTGATGAACTCCTTCGGTGCCACACAGAACAGGGATTAATAATGAAATTATTTAACTAAAAACAAAACTCAAACAATATTTTATATTTATTTTGGATAGAGAAGTCAAGAGCTGTTCTAATTTTTATTGACATCTGGGTCCCTATTGTGAGATTTGCCCTTTGAAGGAACATAGATGACAATAAGCAGCAAAGCCTTCCTGTCCTGGCGATGCCCAAAGCTTCTTGGTATCCCATAGGGAGGAACTGTGGAGGAGTAATTTTAATGGAATCACTGCCAATGTGAGCAGTTCATAACTCAAGTATAATCCTTATGCTGAAGTCAGAAAAGTCCTCTTAGTTTACTTTTTGGATCTTTAGATCCAGCAGGGCAATTATGGTACCTACAGGTGGTCTTTCTTTCCAGTTTCCTGTATACTACTAATTATTATATTACTGTATATTACTAATTAGTCATATCACTAACTGTTCCTCCAAAGAGACTCACAATCTAATATCCCACCATTGGCATATGTTATTAGCACAGGACAATTTTGAAGGGAAGCCAGTTAACCTAACTACATTTTTGGGATGTGAGAGGAAACCAGAATGTCCAGAAAAAACACACTCAAACATTGGCTGAGATTTAAACCTGGGATTTAGCTCTGCAAAGGCCAAAGTGCTAACCACTGAGACAACCATGCTGCCCCAGTGAGGGTTGGGCAGGGTTGCAAATACTTATTACTCCATGGTCAAGGCCAGGCATGATAAAAATGGGCAGCTGAGTGGGACTCAATAATCATAGTGTCTGGAGAGTGGGCAACGTTGGCCACCGGATAATTGTTTCCTGGTCTAGCTATTTTTGGTTTTTATATAGTCACACAATCATTTCATTGTTATTGTACCTGCAGATGACAGTGACTAGTCACTCTTCCGGACATATGAGCAATGAGAAAGGCTTTAAAATCTTTTCCGAACACTTTTTCTTCCCGCAGCTGGCATCAGATGAGTCTGGCTGCTCCTATGTCTTCTTTTCCAATAGAAATGAACTCTTACACTTACCAAAGTACATGGTTCAGCCAACAGAAGACATGATTATAAAAATGCCAACCTCTTGGAAATGGCATAATCATGAGGATGAACTGAACTGTGGAGCTGTGTCTCCCTCCAGCTGATCATGCCCCTTACTAAGTTACCAAGGCTTGTTCTGCTCTGTGTTCTTGTATGGAGGCAGCCAGGTTGGCAGAGCTGCCAGCAAGGCAAACATTGAGGGTGATCTCAGGTATACATACAGGTGGAGAGACTGTAGGCACAAGAGTGCCCATGCACCTTTTCATACCAGAAGGATCACTGCAAATTTTTAGAGGATTTCAGACAAAATGTACATTTATTTATTGTATAGCTTAGGTACAATTACCACTTCAAAATATCACCTGTGTAGTAAATCATAACGTTTTGAGTTCATTTCCACTTTGATGGTGCGTGAACACTGTAGATCTGAGAAATACTTTGAATACATATTGGTAGAAGGTAAACATCTGTATTTGTTATTTGACTTTAGTCCAATATGTTTCTAAAAATTCAGGAAACTTGTAAAAATTTGTCAATACTATGAAGCTTCTCAGAGACAACAGTCTGATTTACAAATGAAAGTGAAGAATGAATGTGATTAGGAAGATGGTAGCTGAGAGCAGGTGACGGAAAAACACTCCCCAGTGCTGTCTAGATTTGAGCTGTGGGGGATTGGAGAACATATTAAGGTAAATTGAGTAAACTTTTTGACTTCAGCAGAGCTGCAATTTTTTTTTGCACATCATTAGTTGCTTACTGATTGACTTCTAATTCTGTTCAGAATTGGAGTTTTTTTTAAATGCATAGAGCAGCAAAGCCAAATTTGCAGTGCTATTTATTTAGGTATATCTAACTTTTTTTTTATAGAGGGATTGGATGGTAGGACACCTGTCTAATTTATATTTGCTGCCTCTGCTCCCAAAAGGGATCTTGTAACCAATGTAATCATCACTTAAATTTTTGCAAAATTCTCAATTTGAGCTTTCAAAAGAACAGGAGGTGACGGGAAATCTTCCACTAGGAACACTTCTTCTGGTGACAAATGTGGGAGTGGGATTTTTTTAAAAGGGGGGCTTTGAAAAGTTTTGGCTTTGAAACAACCTGAGATTAGAGGTTTGGAGGTTAATGCAGGTGGAACCAATTGTGTTCATAACTTTGTTTCATATAGCATTGTGCTCATATTTTCCATGTATTTCCCTTGCATTACTCCCTGGAGCTGCTATATATGCTGAGTTGCTAGGTGAAAAAAACACAAACATATTGGAATTGCAGACTGATAACAAGAGTTCAATTTATTGCACTAATCTCAGTTCATTATATTCGGGAATCTTTGGCTAACGTAATGTCATCACAAATAACTTTGGCCTAAAGAAGTCAGAGCTGGGATGACAGCTTTCCCTAAACAGTGGTATTAAAACGTCACAATGTAAAGAAGTTGAGGAAAGCTCTCAGCCACTTAACACCTTTTCATGGGTTCTCAAGCTGTGGAGGACCAAACAGAATAGTTTAGGTCTGGCCAATACACATGGTTCGTATTTGTCCGAATGTACAAAGTTAGCTCTCTGTATGGAAACAGAATGTCATAAAATATTGAGTAAAAAGGTGCCACGTTTAGTGTGTCAGCTCAAGTACTTAGCGATTCCTCTGTATGTAGTCTCCCCCAGATTACTTATATAAACAGCATCAGCTGCCTGGTTACATGAAGCTCAGTTAAAAGACTATTAATAGACAGCTGGATTCACATAGACTATCACTTGTTTACTTTGAGTGTGATATTGTTAAGTACTGGTGGTTATATATGGCAGGGTGTGTGTGATATGTTTTCAAAAGATGCATTTAAAGGCCAATCCCACCCAAAGGTGATATTTTTAGATTTTTTGGGTGAGGAACAGTTGGTTGGATTACCTTCTAAATTCTTACATTTCCAAAAGGCTCAAGTTGTGAAATTGTGACTGGCTTTTGTATAGATTCATACATATAAAAGTTCAATGTTAGGGTGTCTTCTTGCAGCTGGAGTCCCATATTATTCTATAATATAGAAATTCTAAAACAGGTATGACGCCAATAGTGTTGGCCAAATTTGTCCTATGTTCCTAGGTCTCATATGGTCTACCTGGTAATCACAGGTATAGTGTACAGCTCATAGCCCAATTTAATCATCAGACATCATTTGACAAAAAACACTCATTGGTTTCAGGCCAAATGTCCAGTGTTTGGATCCAATTTGGCACAGACCCAAAGCCGAACACTAGCCAAGCCTAGACACCAACATTGGGTCTTGTAGGGGCCAGTGGACGAAACTGGGCAACATCTTACCTAAAAAGTCCATAAGAGCTTTTTAAAGCTAGTGTACTATTCAACTAATTAGCTAATGTGTCTACTGGAATATATAACTTTGCATTTTTTAACTTTAAAGTGAACCCGCGCATAGTCCATAAGCAAAGTAACAAGGTGGTTGCAATGCAGTTTATGCCATAAACAGATGCTGCTTACTTTGCCATTGCCCAAGTCAACCACAGTGTCCAAAACCTTAGAGTCCGAAAAATCCCCACATTCCTGTGGGGGAGTATATTCAGCCATGCCAATGTTTTTCTTAAGAGCACAGGAAAAGTGAATACATAATGGTTCTTTCTTTAAAACAAATTTGTTACCTAGTATGGCTAAAGAACAGGTTCTTTAAGGTTCTTCCAATAGCACATCCTACTATTAGGTAACCAGGACACTTTTACAAGTGTAGAGTGTTGGAGCCTTTCTGAGTTTGGGAAAAGAGTACAGCCCAATCCCGATCACCCTTAAGGGGGTGGGAAGGGGAAGGGGTATTCGTAAGGTGTTGGTCCTCTTCGGTTGTGGTTCTCCTCTACAATATGCTGGCAGTGAACAGGTGTCTATTCAGGTTTGTGATTACTTTCCAAGGAAAACACCGTAGACTTTAACACCTTTTGTTTTGATGCACCTGTCAAAACATTCATGGACAATGTATTCCTTATAAATTGACAACTGTTCACTGGACTTTTTTTTCCTTGTTTCATTCCAATCAGTGCCATTTAAGCAGAGGTAGAACAGGTTAGACTTGTGGACTTTTCTTGTTTGCTGTTACTTCAGCTATTTTTTCAAGAAAAATGGGAAAATCAGAGTAATCGAATCAGTACTTAAAAATTAGATCAAAAGTCTCAGACGTCATGTTTAAACTTTTTCCTTTAATAGTTCTCTGCTGGCTTCCTTAGATAGTTCATATGGACATATAGACACTGTAAATATTAAGGCTTAAAACACCTCTGTAGGAATGTGTATGAACAAGCTTTTCAAAATAATAAATCTTTATTCTCAAATGAATTGTATTTCTCTCTACATAATTTGAAAAACAGTTGTAACCTACAAGTACTCAAGCAAAGTTTAAAAAGTTATATATGTCTTTAAACCAACCCCTAAGTAATGTTTAACTATCCAAAAAAAGGAAAAATGATTTTTTGACAAACTTGTATTGTAACAAGATTTTTTTCACATTCAAATCAAAAGAATATATCATTAACCTTTTGATTTGTATGTGCAAAAAATCTTGTTACAATACAAGTTTGCCAAAAAACGCCTCTTTCTCTTTTTTCTCTTTTGAATATTGAAAAATGATAATACAGCATTTGTAAAGGTAAATCAAGTCTCGCCAGATAAATCAGCAGAGAATTGGTTTGTATGAGGACAACTCAGTGAAGAGTTTGTCCAATCAAAGCCCACAGAGAAGCTGGGATTAGGCGGATCACAACGCCTGATGGTCCAGGTCAAATCTTCATTTCTACGCCTCAGGGAACATCTTTTGAGAGCAAATCTGCATTGTTCTGTCATTTTATTTTGGTCAGGACAATTTTAGAGGATAATGAAAACTTTTCCTGACTCAGTGATTTTAATAAAACGCAGCCTCTCCTCACTTAACAACATGTGTTACATATATTATTGATTTTTTGTATAATAATGATTAGTAACAATTTTTGAGGATTATTGCCAAACATTCATTGAGTCTTTTGTATTCTTTTGTTTTCATCAGCCAACGTGGGTGTTTGTGGTATACCCACATCTTGGCTTGCGGTCTAGTATTTTTATATGGTCAGCTCCTTTGCGACAGCTAAAAAATTTTGAAGAACATCTTGAATAATTTAAAGGGGCTCTGTCATTATGGAAAAATACATTTTTCTCTGAAACACCCTGTCAATGTTTTTTACTTAGATTGCTGTTACGTGGCAAATCAGATGTTGGTATTTTTTAAGATATAACCATGCCACTGCTGTTTGACACCTCCAAGATACTCCGCTACTGGACGACAGTTCCTCCCGCCAGTTGTAATATCACTACAAGACACAGTGGTAGCATTGCTGGTATATTTTGAAGGAGATTTGATTTACTGCACACTCTGAAGGTAAATTTATAACTCTTTCTCTTTATGTAAAAGGCAGATTCTAGCCAAAGTTGATATTTGATTGTATTTGTTGAAAAGTTTAATCACATGCTGGTTTCTTCTATGCCCTGGTACTTCACCAGTAAAAAATTACCATAAGAATTTCCATCTGTGTCAACCATGTCACTTAGCCAAAAAGTCAATATGGCAATATGAAGAACATGACGGTTAAAAAACTTCTGAAGAAATCTCTAGAAGCCATTGGATGAAGAAGCTAAATTACCTACTGTTAGCAGTCAATCCTGTTGCCCGGGCCCAGACCAGTACCCTCTATGGTGCTAGGCTTTGTCTGTGGTACCAGGAAAGTAAGACACCTCACACAGGTGATGGTTTCAAGCTCTCAAAGTTTATTGGCACAAAGGCAAGATTACACAAATCAAAGCGTGTGGAACATAAACAAGTCCCTTGGGGTCAATCAAGACATGAGATACAAAATATGTCAGTTATATGCAATATACAGTTGCATACATAATTCGTAGAGGCTAAATGATTTTTGTTTTGCATAGTGACAACAACATAGGAGTATATTGCACACAGCAGCATGCAAAGATACATATAATGATAATAATAACAAGCAAAACTATGAGTTGATTAATTCCATAACCCAATGTTGGGAAACAAATTCCACAACCAATTAAACAACCCTGAGTCATCATTTTGTACAATATCTTGAGCAAGATTGCTAAGGGTTTTAATAGCATTATGGAAGGATCCTGAGTGATCTGTCATGTTAAAACAACCACTATTATGTTTTAATAGTAGATTATCAATGGCCATCTTATTTTGCAATACATCTCTCTTAGTATTAGTGTAATCTGCCAATAGTCCAGACAGGGCAACAGATAAGGAATTAACATGTTTTGCTACTATACAGGCCAGGTGTGGAAGATCTGCGTAGGTATTAATAGTAAAACCTAGGATACCTATGATGGAGGCACCCAATGCAACATACTCAGCCTTGGACAGTAATTGCTGATCAGTAGAACAAGTGTCGTCTAGGAGAATGGCCTTCCGCCAGACCTGATGACTTCTAGGGAAGGCAGGGTTCTGGACCATGGCTAAGGCCATCCAGGAAAAGGTACAAGGGGACACGAGTAATGTTGGCTTAAATGTAGTTGTATGTTATATTCCCACATCATCATAGCCAGCCTGTAGGCAACATAACATGTCTATAATGTCTAGGGGACAGCTGAGTGGAATTACAGAACATCTTTCTCAGTTCGGTTACATAAGCGAAAAGAGTGAGATGTAGAGTTTTGAAAATTTGTAAATCCCCTTAGTACTATCATACCTACAATGGGGTATCTTAGAGGGGTAACAAGTCATGCGGTAACATACGTCTCCATGGGTAATATTTATAGTATGTGTAAATATCATTAATTTTTACTGGGAATCATAGGTTTTTACAATTATTGCAAAAATTATACAGGTTATGAGATAAACGTATATCTTTTTCAGTAACCTCAGTATCATTGTAGATTTTGCTAAAGACTCTAAGCAGTATTCTGACTGGAGTGGAAACAGCAATCAAACAAGATGTTTACATATTTTGAGTACTATGGAGATCAGATAGGCAAAAACTAGAGCTGTTGTATATTTCCTTGGCAAGACTTTCCCATATGTTGTTCCGAGAGTTAGTCCAGTCATCATACGCAACTTCCTGCCGGTGCATAGACAGGGTAGAGTCATTCTTTAGGTTATGGCTTGATTGGGGACAAACAAAAGGCAAATCTTCAGGGTGATAGTGGCAAGTTGTCTTGACCCATACCAAACAAAATATTACCATCAGGGCTCCAAAACAAAATACAAGCATCCGAGCTGGCACTTGTGGATCAAGAAGCATCATCCTGGCACTTGATCAATGGCACCTTCTTTACTCTCGAAGTGTAAATCCATGTGGGACCGTCGCTAGTAAGGGCTGCCATTCTGGTAATTGCCTGGACTGTGACTGGAGAACCGTACGGTGGATCCAAGGACTTATACTTATGAAGAGCCTTGATCAGGACCACGTCTCCTGGTTTGAATGGGTGTGTAGGTTGACCTAAAGGCAAAGGAAAAGATAAAGGCACATCACTACAGTTGCTGTTTAATTTGTCAATAAGTTTAGCTCAAAAAAAAACAAAAGGAAATTTAGACTAATTATTTCCTTGTTAGGACATAGCTTTAGACGACTTTACCATTGGACAAGGTCATCCATTTTTTAAGAAAGTAGAGAAGCATTATCGAGCACTCTATCTCAGTTGATCAAACATTCCTTTAAACCATCTTTTGTGACAACATGATTAGTCTAGAGTTCAAATATCAGCTGCAAGAGTAGGAGAATAAAGTCCACTTTTTCTCCTTCCAAGTGCACAAAACAAAAACAACAGAACAAAGAGGTCTGTGTAGGAGCAGGAGAAAGCTTCTCTAAAGATTTCAGGAAGAAGAAGACTTTCAGGTTCGCTGTAACTCAAGTTTCATTGCTTTGTACTCCAGGTGGGGGAGAAAATGTTCTTAGAAGTCTTTGTTGTCAGAGCTGAAATGGGCAGATGATTAGTTCTCTTCTAGCAAAAATCTTATCTGACTTTCATTTTACTCCATTTGTGTTCATCCTGAAGGCCTTTTTTTCCGCTTTACCTGTGCATGATGCATTATTACACTTAAAGCATATGTCAGGGCAATACATTCACATTTTATTCCTGTAAACACCCTGCAGGCATGGAAAAATAACTGATGATGTGCCAGAAATATAGTATGCTCCTCGTTTTCTCCTTGACATTAAAATACAGTATATTTTTTACTCTAAATTGCAAAGCATGTGGTTTTAGTTCTATTTGCCGATAGATGGCAAAGAACACGGACCTTTTCGCATTTTCTTTCCCTGTGCTCAACTCCATAAACCTTCCACAGACATAGAACACAACAAATTATCAATATACAAGATTTATGATGCACCCATCAGGTATTTTTCCACTTACTGGACAGATATAACAATATGAAATTCAATGATACAAATGATAAATTCTCCAAAAATGGAATGCAAAATGTGCAGTCTTATAATATTGTATCCTAATATGGTATGGAAAAGTTGCATGCTAGGTATGGCTTAGGTGATCATTTCTGATAAAATCCATTGATATGGATGATTATAAAGTGGTGCGGTTACTGCTTCTGAGTTGCAGGTAATCAGCCTCCTACAACCACATTTACCAGCAAAAGAAGTATGTTCAGCTATGTCTAAAAAGACACCCCAATGCTACAAGCTGTGATTGAGAATGTTGGATATACTGTGATATTGATGAATACCTAACCCCAGCCTATCAAAACTGTATCCATGACCCCTCTTTTTTTACTTTAATGATAGAGCAAGGGGGATCAATCGAGTGGGTAGGTTGACAACTGCGTAATAATTGTTGCCTATAAATGCCTAAAAGTAAACCAGCCCTTAGGTTTTCAGAAGAGTGTTGTTCGTGCTGTGCATTGTTTCTGAAGAATACTCTATGTCAAACTTGCTAAACCTGTTTACCCCCAAGGAACCCTTAAAATAAGATTCAAGTTCCAGGAAAGTCTATGTCAAGTAGGGTAATTATAAAAATGCCTTTCACATTATTGGTCAGTGTGAAGAATATCCCTTTTATCTTCCTAGTCTGAAGTCCATCCTTAGGTGAAACGATCATTGGGGTTGTGCTCATAGCGATAGACCCCAAACTTTGCAGGCACCATCAGATGGAATGACAACCACAGCTTAAGGAACCCCTGGCAGCCTCTGAAGGAACCCTAGGGTTCCACTGAACCTTGGTTGAGAATAGCTGCTCTATGAAGTAAATATGGCACTGAGATACCCTCTGAAATTAAGCCAAAATGTTTTAACATGCAAAGAGTCCAACATAATATGACCATGCTCAACATAATGTTAGTCCTCTACAAACCATTTAAACATATTTATCCTTATTACCACATCTGTCCTCCACCAGACTGGTTGACCAATAGAAGGAAATTATACTGTAAAACTCAATGTATTTGGTTATTTGTAAAGTGGTCTCTGTAAATTTATACCATCAGCACTATATAACATAGCAAAATAAACAGGTGCTTCATATAACTGTACATATTATAATGAATATAGACTTAGAGAAACATACACCTAGAAGATAACAAGAACACCCTAAATTAGTAAAGCTTGTTTGTGCCTGTATAATATGACGTGATTTCTAAATTCAAAGAAAAATATGCAAAGTGTCATGTTGTATTTTTCATCCCAGAAGCCTTTGCTTGCCTAATAACCACAGGTTAGATCAGCCAAAACCAAATGTGACACCTCCGAGGCCTGGATTTCCATTTTAGACCTTAGTACACATTTTTGTTGGCTTACTTGACTACAAATGTTAGGAAGCACCAAAAAAATTGGAGCTTTTAATTAACACCCCTTGGTTTTTATCACTCGCAGCCTATGTTCCAAGACTCCGAGTCATCCTGTTTACGTAGGTTCTTTATTACACTACTATCATTTTCTGAAGTGTTTCCTGGACACATACGGCAGCTGTAAAATAATTTTTGACAGTAATTATTTTAATAGCTAAAAGGGAGTTTTCCGCTTGTGCAGAGAAGAGTACTGGGTGTTGTTTTTACTGAGATTGATGACGAAAGATCTTTTATGGAAAGATGGATTCTCATTAGGGATACAAGCAAAGCACTGGGGTCAAAGGCTATTCATAACTACACTGACTCCATATTGTTGTCTGAGAAATCCTTTGACATTTTTTTATTTTTCTGAAATATTGGAAAATTGGTTTTCTTTAAAAACAGTTCTATTTGTCACCTGGGGCAAAGAGAAACACAAATATGAACTGGCGTTTATGATCTGCTTTAAGGCAAAGGCTTGAAGATTGGAAGTCATTGAAAAAAAGCAGAAAGAAAAAATCTACTGATAATTTGAAAGAGCCAAAAGGAAAAGGAACCATTCTTCCTACAAGTCATGTGGCTACCCTGTTCTCCCAAAGTACAACTATAGGTTCCTGTAGTACAGTCCAATTCTAGTTCCTATGTAATACATAAGCCACACAAATATTTCAATTACTGAAACCTAAAGATCAGCTTTGCATCCAAGCAATCTGCATTCTGTAAAATGAGTTTAGCAATGGCAGCTTACAGAATCTCTAAGTGATAGGTTCACTTTAAACACTGAGAAGAGAATAAGCAAGAATAAACTTTTTTACTTACATTTTTGCAAATGTTATGGTAATTTAGAAGGAGAATTGAATGCTTTCTACTGCTGTACCCCTCATATATCCAAACTGCTTTAAACCTAATTTAATGTGCACTGCTTCCTTACCGGCTGATCTCATTACCTAATGCCCAGGCATAGGTTATGTCAGCCTTAACCTTTTTAACATGGAGAAACCCTTGAAATAACTTTCAGGCCCCTATTTATTGTACAGCACTGCGTAATATGTTGGCGCTTTATAAATCCTGTTTATTAATAATAATCATAATAATAATAAGGTCTTCGGGAAACCCCCTGCTATAATTACTATATGCACTGCTCACAGTATATTATCATTGATCAGTGATTATTGGGAAGAATATCACCCTTGCAGCTTACTGCTGTCACCTAAACTGAACTGAGAGGCACAATTTGGCTGGGCTGTTTTCCCCCGCATGACACCTTGTTAGAAGAAGGGTGGGTGGAATTGTAATGGGGAAACAAATAGCAATAGGAACCTCAAACCTTTTATGACTTTTATGATTTTCTTTTATAATACAAATTGTGTCTATCATATCAATTGATATTGATTTTTTTGGACATTCTGTACCTGACTCAGTGTCATCGGGGCAGGAGCAGAAAATTACTTTAATTAGGATACAGACAGTAATATGAAGCTGCCAGATGTTCTAATCATTCACTATCCAAAAAATAATAAAAACTGGACCGGGACTTTTAAAATGTTTACAGCAGCTTTTAATATTCAACGTGTGTTTTGCTCAGTTGCTGGGCAAACTTAAAAAGTGAAATGCTCCTTTTGGCCCTGGAAGCACAATCACTTGCTGACTATAATCTTGTTTTGACAGGCGCTTTGTGATACGGTGAAACACAAGCACAGGTATTTGTCTATTGAGTGTACTGAAACCCTACTCCAGAACACAGCAATTTGGTGTTGGCAGGGAACATCATTAGCCGCATTTAGATCATTATCTGGCTAAGAGACCGGAGGGTCCCATTCACATTTTCTGTTTTTAACTGCTTCCGTAACGGAGGAAAAGTATCCCTACCCAGAGGATGTTGTGGTTCACGTGTTTAAATGTAAGACCTGAACTCAATTGTGCTTTATTTAAGGCAAAGAATGGCATGCAAAAATGTTGTAACTGCAAGCTATGTGCTGTTAGGTAATGACTAACAAAAAGCTATTCAGCATCAGTCTTTTGTTGTCAGGAATGTTTTTTGTAGGTGCTGGTGAGTTAAACCACCTGATAGTTTAATATATCTCCTGGAGACTTCTTTGGCAAGATATATACATGTAGTGAATATGAGTAGTGTATTATCCTTTTTTTTTTTTATAACCTTTAGACTCACCTTTAAATTAAAAGTGTTTTTCAAACTCAATTTAATTGGAACTTTCACACACAAAATAAAAAATATAACTTACCTTTACTGGTGAAAAAGCCGTCTGTCCCTCCACAATCCAAGCCCAGTGACTCCTGTGCTGTCTTAGCTCTTCTTTGCAGTACTGGACGGAACATTGGGAATGGCCATTCTTTCTTCTTCACATCACCCAAACTTGCACTGTGCATGGATGAAATCAAGCCTTTTTTTTCCAATATGGGAAAGCCCCTGATGACACATGCAAGATCTTAGTCTTGCGCAGAAGAAGCCCACAGCGTCCTGGAATATGAGATCCAGGTATCCTAGGAGGTTACAGGTTTACCCCCGCCATGGCAGTAAAGATGGAAGCGGAGGTATCCTTCCTAAAAAATGTAGGTATTAAATAAAATTCCATTATTTAAAAGGGATCTCTACCTTTTTACATAATGGTAAAATAATAGGTCCGCTTTAAAGCTGAACTTTGGTAAAGCAAATGTCTAAATACAAGGGTCCTGTGTATTCTTGTGTTGGAATGTTGTGTGCTTTCTGTATTTCTTTTCTTTGTATAATCCAGCATAAAACCAAATAACCAACTGTGATCAATAACATAAATATTTATAAAGACTTTGGTGTGTTTGCATCCCTTATTGATTAGTGTGATTAATAAAATTTTAAAATTGGGTGAAGTGACTTCTAAGAAGTCACTGTATTCTGACTCTCAATAACTCTTTTGAATGGACTTTAAACAAGTATCCTAAACCAAGTAGTTAAACTAAGTAGTTTCAGTTACAGTGGTGCCTTAAAATAAAATTGCAAGTTGGGTACCGCATTGCAAATAGAACTACAAGAAAATGGTGCACGTCTGATTTCTAGTGTGGTTTCATATCTTGTTATCTCATTGAAATAAATGAGAGCTAGTGAAATGAACTCAAAAGAAATGAATATACTGGATATAGTTATAGATATATCAGAATACAATATATTTTTCCCATTGTGGTCCTTCAATTTTAAATACGTCTTGTCCCCTAGACAGACACCGCTGAGCGCTCACCGTTCTGATCTCCTCTCCCCGTGTACTCAGATGACCCCTGACTCAGATACAAAGAAACAGCCAGCAACACACGAATAAAAATAAGAACCTTTATGAGAGTAAAAAAAAAATTGAGACAGAGCGACAAACATTTCAAATAAGTACTTGCGGTTCCCAAATCTGAGCTAATGTTTTCCTAGAGGCTGGAAATTGTTTCCTCCAGGATATCTGGGATCAGGACTATCCAACCTCTGGAAGTTTGAAAAAAACAAAAAGAAAAAAAAAAACTAGGGCTGCTATTTATTATGGGGGATCGGGGGTAATTGGAAGTGACAGCACAAATTGGACCCGGAAAGAAGGTAATGACAGGGAAGCAGGACGTTCAGCCATTAGACAGGAATAAAGTGCGTTTTTCAGGACAGCCTACAAAACAACCCCAAAGAACGTCCACTATGCAAAGTATGTAACGTTACAACCAAAGTCAAACACATGTAAACACAGTGATTATATTCACTGATCTAAGGAGAATTGATAGTTTATACACTGCAGTCTTTTAGTGGTCTCCTGTGTTAACTGCTTCATGTCCGGTGGGCTCTTATGAATTGTGACTACATGTATTACTTATGATGTCATTATTTCCTCAATAGATACGCTTCTTTTTTTAAAAAAAACCATCCAACACTGAGAGCTGCTCCCTTCTCTAGATCTTTAGGTCTATATTTTGTCTGTTTTGTTCTACATGGGCATTCTGAAATTCTGTTTATTTTTTCATTGCAAGAAATGTATAACTAGTCTCTAATGTAAAATTTGTGAACTTTCCATTTATGACACAACAGCCAACTTTCCTGCATGCACAGCTCAAAGACTAATTGTTACTGTTGTTCTGTCTGTAGCAAGTCAATATTATACTTCTAGATGCCAGGGATTTGCTCCCTATTGTGGACGCACTCTGTCATATTCATGACATCCTCATAGAACCTGCTAAGTGTCAGGATGAATTAATTCTCCTCCCTGTTTGGGTTACATGTGCCTTTAATCCATAGCGTTCTACCAGAAGGGTTTAGAATGAGCAAGTTTCCAATGTAAAACAGATGAAACTGGGGTTATGAAAATGGAATTCAGCTGGGAAGAGCTCTTCATGAATGGAGATATAATTGAGTTCTGGTGCCTGGGCAAGGATGCTCCAGCCTGTTGAGTGATTAAATGTTGTCACGTAACCTTTCCATCCCCTCATTCAAGTCTTGTCAGTAGTTACCAGCTTTGAGTTAGTGCAAAGTGAGTAATAGTGGAGAATTCGGCTTGTGAACTTAATTCATCACTATTATGTTGGCCTTGTGGACCTCAAGGAGACCTGCTGTGCCTAACTAAAGAAAGATGACAGTGGTTGTGTTATGGAAACATAAATAGTATTGGATGATGCCTTTGCACTAGATTCCCAAAGAGAAACAAGGCCTCAAATTTATTGTATAGTTTACTAGAAGAAGCCTTCTGATCATGTTCATAGAGGGCTTCTTTGAAGAACCCCCAAAACTATACTGTCCAGTAATATGCTGCATCATCAAGCCATTTTTTCATCTGGTGCTTCAGGTATTGGGCATGGCGGGGAATGGGACCTCTTACTATAAAGCATTGCTCAAGCCGAGAGGCCAACCATTAGTTCAGACTAGGTGACATCATGGATGAAGATATCAGTAGAGATGCCAAAGGGTGGGAATGTGTAGAACCAATGTCATTTTGCTAACCATTTTTTTGTCCACCCTAAATTTCTGTTATAGGTGACCACTATCAAACAGAAAAGAAATGGGTAGACATACACAATTTACATTTGGAGAAAAATCTGTTCAGTGGCGGCACAGATACCACCAAAAACCAGAATTTAGGTTCCAATTCTTTCCTTCTCTGTTAAAATAGTTTTGGCTAGAGTATGGCTTCAAGAATGTTTTCATGGCTCTTGAAATATTAGATGCGTTAGAGTGCAGCTGAAATATACTAATAGAAATATATAATTAATGTCACTCAAGTTGTTCCATGATGCAATGTCTTATTGGTAACAACGATGGGTGTTAAAAAACCATTTTCAGGAACTTGTTACATGTGATGAATCATCTGGACAGAATAATGGATAATGATTTCACCAAGTAGACACCTGTTGTTTAAATGCCAAGCCACGATCAAGGGTAGCGTTCCAACTCCATGTATAATCAGTTTAGCAGACAAGATTCCCCCATATTAAATGCCAGTTGGCTGCCCGAATCTGATGCCAAGTGCCAAGTCTTTTCCAGCTGGCTGCAAATCAACAGTTTAGAAAGATATGATAGCAGGCTCTTTTCTGGCATAGAGAGGAAGCTGAACTGTATCAACAGGTTAACAGCAAAAAGCCTTGGCTACTGTTTTATTCCACAATATTATAACCTAATCCCTGTCTGCAAAGTGCATTAGAGAGGCCTTCAGCCAGCTGTCCGTGTGGACATATGCAGCAATGTATTAGTATTTTAACATGTAACTTACAAGGGCTGCAGAGGGTGCAAATATACCAAGGCTAATAATGCCCTAGGACTCAACCCTACTTCACTTTACTGTACAGAATAAAACAGAATTTCTCCGTTATTTACACCCTTGTTTTATTCTGTTATTGGAACTGTTAACTGCACATCAAATACATGTTATTTACCTTTAAAATAAAGCAAATTGTAGGTAGTCAGCTAAATACATACATAACTTATGTTTATGTATACTGCCCTACCTGCCAAAGGGATTGTAATTCTATTCGACCAGCCTTGGTATTCAAGCACCTATCTCGTACAGTTTAGCTAGGTGCCTGACTTTCAGTGCAGCTAACCGGTACAATTTGGTCATACCCTCAGCTAAAGAGCGTCAGTAAAGAAGCACATTCTTATCAGTATTTTCAGCATAATCTTTTTAAGCTAGATGGGGAAAAAGCTTTAGTCCGCTGGCAGCCTCTGTATTGTGACCCAACTTTTCAATAACCAGCCAAAAACAGCCGGGTGGTAACTGAAAAGTGCTGGATGGTGCACCCGGCTAAAGGGGCCAGGGAGAACACTGCACATTGATGGGATCATTCCTCTATATGTTAATGTGCACAGCAACATAGCCCCTCTCTGTCTAAATGCTGTATGGGAAGAATAAATAGGGAACTAGGTCCCTACATTCAAGTTGTATGAAAAATAAATGTAATAACTGATTATTTTATACATACCACAGTTAATATTGATTTTACTTCTAACCTAATTTCAACTGTAGAACTGCTGAAATGCCTGCCAATAAATTCTGTTTGGTGAGATCCAACTTTTGACTCTTGGTGACCTGGCTGACTTTTTTGCACTGCAGCTTGGTCCTAGCTACCTGGAACCGGTTGTACTTGATGATAAGTATTCTATGCATTGCTGTGCATGGTATACCCATCTGCAGCTTAGCTGGTGGCATGGTATTTCTATGCTTATAGAGTCACACAAGACACAATAATTAAATGTTGATTTGAGGTAGACGAGCACAGATGGAAATGATTGACATTTCCTGGCACAGGTTTTTGTATGGTCTGCGGCTTGTTGAAAACTTGAACACCACAAATTAGGGTTCAATTGAGATTGCAGTTAACCAGTAGCAGGCTTTGCAGACATTTCACTACAGAGACACCTTTACAGTTCGTAGGACAATAGGCCCACATGATGAACTGTAATGAGATATTACCTTATATATTGCATTATCGGTAAGCAATAAGCAGATGGTTTGGTGGGAAAGAAATAAGTCTGTAAATGTTTGCTGTAATGCTAGTTTCTAATCAGCAGTTTACAGCAAATTTATACCATATGAATCAGATTGTTGAAGAGCAGAATGAATCACAGCAGAAATTTGCTTATAAACCCAGCTTAAGGTGAGGAGACCGTGTTGGCAAAACCATTCATTTCAACCGTAATCCTAACAAAAGATTACGTGTCCATTCAATCTATTTTCTGCCAAGGTATGTTTACTCTATATTTATATATCTATGTGTATATCTATTATTCACATGTAAAGGCATTTCTGGAGACTGCTAAGATCCCTGAGGCTGATGCTGGGAGCCACCATTTTGGATATGATGATGTTGGCAGCCCCAGCAGACTCAACTGTCACTCAAGTGGCACTCTATAGCAGTCTTTCCTAGGTTTTTAAATGAGGGAACCCTTGAAATACCTTTTAGGTTTTAAAGAACACCTGCAAATAATTACTATATCCACAGCTAATATTATAAATGCATGGTTGCCATTAGGAAGAACCCATTTTAAATTGCAGGCCAGCTGGAAGAATGTGACCTTTAAAGATACCCCTAAAATCATTGGTGACTTAAGAGGTACAAATTCTCAATGATCCCTTAGCAACTTCTGGAGCAACCCATAAATCCCTGGGTGAGAAACAGTTCTCTATAGTTTTTCCCTTATCAGATACATATTAGGTTATGTAATAAAGTAAGGGGCATGGTTCATTGATCAGAAGTGCCTGTGACACTGTTTTGTGCAAATTAGGCAACATTTAAAAACTACGTCAGAGGTTCTTTATTAATCATTGGGAGTTGTGTGAATAAGGTCATCGAAACTTCTTGAGTTGAATGAGAATTTTGCCATCGGGTGAATGTAGCAGACTCTTGAAAATACGATTCGGCAAACAAAAATTGCATTGACTAGAGATCGGTTAATGCACCTAAAAGTATTTTTAATAAGTTTAGCCATTTCTCGTTCATACCGCACATGTGCATTTGTTTTGCCTAAACCCTTACATAACATACAGCCCTCTGAACAGGTTAAATAATGAAAACTACACTTTTGAACAGAAGAAAAGATATGGTATTTCCTGCTTTTGTGTGAATATAGGAACATTTGCATAGCTATTTGTTTATAAATATATCCCATAATCTCTGCAAGAGGTGCATGTGACAATTCAGGGGAATAATTGAAAGTTGTAACTCCATAGTTGTAACCCTTCCCTACAACAGGAAGCTATGGAAGAACCACTAAGAATTATTTTAATGAAATATTCAGATTTAAAAATAGTGAAAAATATTTTTATATTTATTTTAACACCTTGAAGATTATTAAGGATTTGGTGATTGGATTTATACATATACTTTACCTGTTCCATGACTAACAGGATACTGTAACCTCTTCCTCATAGATAGTAAAAAAGAGATTGTATCCTGCAGAAGTTTTATTATAGGAAATAATTTGACACACAGTGAAACAGAACTCTTGACGGAAGTTCCATCAACCGTTTTCCATTTAGTTTTTTAAAGACTGAGAAAGTTTACAACTTTGGCAAAGCCAATCATGTGTAGTAGATTAACATTTTCACTGGGCTCTGAATATGTACTCACTTTACAACTCTACAAAAAAACAGCTTGTTAGACCTATGAAGGGGTCCTGTTGTGAGTTTGCATAAGGGTTTTTAGCAACGCCTCTGATAGATGGCTACAACATTTGGTATACACTGTACGGGTATATATAAAATACATCCTGCTGAAATCTCACCATAGGAACTTATTTTACACGCAGTTAGAATATTTGACGGAAGTTCCAGCAAACCTTTTCCATTTGGTTTTACAGAGACTTAAAGTTTACAACTTTGGCAAGCCGGTGATGTTTAATAGATTAACTTTTTCACTGGGCTTTGACTGATTAAGTACTTAGGGTCCTTTAAAACCCATGAATCAGATTTCCTGATTTATAAAGATGCAACTTGCAGATCAATGGGGATCTATCGGTCTGCCCAAATTCTTTGCCAACCCTTTCTTATACAAGAGCGTCATTGTGCTTTTTGGGTGTATTAACCCATTTGGCTACGGTTTGGGAAGTGCCATTTACTACATTACCCCCCTGTGCGCCATTTTTCTGTGGCACACTGGAGCGTTTGTGCTGCTGTGGGCTTTTTTTGCTGCAAAGGCTGCCATACGATCCATCGCATGTATAAACCATGAAACAGTTTACTTCCACGCCACGCCAGTGAAAATGTCTATTAAATTTAACAGTTCTATTAAAAAGAAGGCTTTAGTTAAGGTTTCTTTGTTAACAGCAAAACGCCTGTGGATTGTATATAGGGCATTACAGACAGCGCTGCTCACTGTTAGCTATTAAAATGTATTTTGCAGCCCTGGCTTAGAACACGCTGCACTGTTAAGAGAGAGACCAAATCCACTTTCCCATTCACCGTAAAAATGACTGTCTTTATTACGTACAGGTGCACTGTACATGAGAATACCAATCCTTCCCCATTTCAACCAAAGACATGTTTGAATAATGCAAAACGACATTGACTATACAAGCGTCCAATTTAAAAAAAAAAGTTCTAGCAACTTTAATTGGCCGAGCATTCCACTTGCATTGAAGAAATACCCTTTTGATATTGATATTTCCTGTTGCCCATTCACCTATTCGAGTATGGAAAATGTTTGACTTTGGAAACTATATTCTAGCACAGTAAGGGCAGGTTTTGCAAGGTGTTGAGTGGACATTAATGATTTCATCGACTCAGAATTCTTGAGTTGTACCTGTGCACTTATTAAAGCTGGACAGATGCCAGGTGCCCGGTCACCAATGTGCTTACCAAAATAACAGCTGGAAAGTATGGCGGGTGATCAATGCAAGCACATATCAACTCTGAGAGGCCAAAAAAAGTTTAGAGCCATTTGAACAGTTATTATATTATAACAAATATATAATAAAGCAACACCATTAGTCTTCAGCAATGAGCTGGGTTAAACTATTAGGGTCTCTTTTGTTTTTTGCCAAAAATAGTCATGTCTTGGTCAGCTGCTAACGTTATAGAACCTATGTTTTGCTTTACAAACATACAATCTAACACCTAAATTATTTCAAAATGACATTTTTGATGCAGTACTTAATTCCCCCGAGTGCTGTCTCCTGCAGTTTTGTTATGGTCACTTCTGTTTCAAGTTAAATGACACTCAAGTTGGAAGAAGAGGACTTTACTTGTTCATTTTCCGGCTGGGAGTCTTCTGAAATTAGTATATGCATACTGATATTTTTTACAGTATGGCAAAAAGGATGCATTGCGTGGCAGAGCTAAAACCTGGAGTTGGGCTTTGAGATTTGGGTCAAATGATTATGAGCCTGATGCCGTAGACCAGAATTTTCAATTCATACTTCCACCCCATAAAGAATCATACAACTTTATACACATTACATACTCTTATATATACAGTATACAATTTTTTACCTTTATATTGGAAGGGAATGACCTTAGTCTGTGTTTTTTCCTTTTCAGTCCAGCCACTTGGAAAAGAAAGGGAACATTAGCGTCTGTTTTTTACTCGCCTGATTTTAGAAGGTTAAACAGACCGGCAGAAAAAAAGCAAAGATTTATTTCTTCTTGCAGTAGGTCCAGCTTCCCAGTGCAAGGGTTATCTGCTTGATTTGTCAATAGAATGATGAACGTGGTGATAAACTTACCTTATTACCTGCTTTCTTGACAACTATTAGTAACTATTGCTGTTCAAGACTCTGGAATATGAATGAGCCCTCAATGTCTTCCCATGCAATGCTGGATTGGGTCTCATACAATGCAGGTTCTGGAGATGCCACTACCACTGGTTGGGAAGCATGAAGACAGCAAACCTGAAAAACAGGAATAAGAAAGCATATCACCTCCTTCAGGCAATACCAGCATTTATCCCTTGTACCCATTATGGTGAAGATAGGGACCCACTGTAAAAGTAAATGGATATAAAGCTTTTGTATGACACTATTTTGTTGCAGGGTGTTACGTAGTCTTATGTTTCCCTTTAAGTTTGCAGTTCCATCAGAAATATTATTTCATTGCAAGATCTGGGCAGATCTGGTAATATAAAGGTTGCTTTTCCTGGAGAACCAAGACTATGAAACCCCCACAGCTTCCACATTCTCCCCTCTGCTCTGTGTTTGTGCGGTTTGGACCTTCTGCATGAAAGTCATTAGATGAAGTAAGTGCGCACACCTCATCAATTCTGCACAGTGGAGTGGAGAGTAAGACTGTGAACTGACAGTTCATGAAAAGCTGTGAAGAGCAGGAAGAGAAGGAGACCAACTGTTTATGTGCAGGCTAATGAAGTGCTCCTCTAAGCCAAATATTGGATGGTACTCCAGGAAAATAAGGCATCCGACACTCAGGGGCAGTTGGACTTCACCAAGCGGATCTCATTACAAAAACACTTGGCACAATTATAAAGAACTGTCCGCCTCCTGTGAATTCTGCTTGCAGATAAAGTGCATCTTTCCATTGTGTGTAGTAAAAACATTTATTTCCTTTGTTTTTCAAAGATTTTTCATTGTTAGCATTTGTTTTTGTCATTTATATAGTGCTGGTATTTTTTACACAGCGTTATGCTGAAATTGCAAAGTTCCCCTCGCTTTCTGCCCCTTTGCCAATGGCCCAGCCACACAGAAATAAAAACCCAAAGAAAGTTCGTACCCTTTGCTAAACTGATCGACAAAAGAATTGATATTAGATTCTCCCAACACCTTTTTTAGTACTAGATAGCTTGCAGGGGCAATGTGTTCACACAAAATGCACAACATTCATAGCTCTCATTTTTGAACTTGATGGACATGACGGACGCTTCAAATGGTGCCCATCATAGTAACATAAATAATACAGAAAAGTATTATAAGGGCTCTGTTTATAAAACAGGGAATCTGGCATTCTCTCAAATATTTCCTTGTAGGAATCCCCCAAGCCCTTTTGTTTCAATAGCAGTAATTGATTCCCACAAGGGAATGTTTGAGGGAATGTCAGATACCCTGTTTATAAATAGTAAGTATTAGTTTTTGGCCAATATATTCTGACTCTGAAAATGGTCACTGGGTGAACTGAATTGTAGCTGCCAGTCATGGACAGTATAGAAAAGTTCTGGACTGTAATACATACATATGAAAGCTTAGGCTAGGTACACACGTGCAATAATTGTCGTTAGAAAACGAACGACTAACGACAGATTAACAATTATACACAATTATTTTGAACGATCGTATAGTGCGCAATTCTATACATGCTGTAACGATATGATCGTTCAAATATAATCCACCAATACACACGCTAGATACGATCGTTTGAACAATGCAGGAAGTGACAAAGGAAAAAAAAATAAATTAAATTGTCAGTGACTTGGTTCTTGCACAGGTGCATCTATTATATTTGTAAAAAACTATTGGAAGACTCCTCTTTATTTCAATAAAGACCTGATTAGTGGTTAGCTTTTTTTGCCCTAAAATGCAAATTCTAGCCCATTGTTTCCCAACCAGGGGTGTGTGGAACCGTATGATTCCTCCAGAGGTTGATAGGGGTTCCCTGAGCAATGAGCAATTGGTGTTTGTTGTTGATACAAGTCTATCTAGCTGCATACAAATTTTTGGAACTTCAGTTGGCCTCTAATTTCTCAATATCAGAGATAATGTGCGCCATTTTGTGCTTATTGATTGTGGATGTGGATTTGGAAAAAGGAGAAATTAGGAAAAACTAAAACCTGATATACACACCCTGCTACGATCTTCTTCTTTCCTCTCTTGCTGGTTGAGAACCTCAGCCACCTTTATTGGCCGGGGCAAGATGACGTTTCGGCACCCACAGGGGTAGTTGGGATGTGCCAGGAATTCAGTCAACCAACACAGCTCAAGAGAACAATCAGGCAGGGAGGAAGGCTTACTGTGGAAGGGAAATTTCTTGTTCCTTTCTGCAATAAAACCCTGCCTGATCACAAAGTGGAACTTTAGTACTGCTTTAATTTCAAAGACTCGACCACTGTAATCCCTGAGAAATGTTTTAAAAAGGAATTTTTGGCCTCCTCCATATCTAATAATCAACCTTTGTTGGATGGATTCATGATAAAAGGTAAATTCTGATAAATTGAAAATTAGTTTATGTATAAAAAAGATAACATGACATTCACTAAGCAATACCTGCAAATTGATTTTCCTGGTATATGGGTTCAATGAATGTTAAAATTCCATACCTTATAGATACGCATGATTTGCTATTCCATTTAAACACAGGTTTTCTTGACTATGGGAAGTAGTTTCTATTTTGTATTGTGTTATGTATGCTCTGTGAAACAAATGGAAAAAGAACATTTTTCCTGTGGCATTATTGTGTATTTGTTAGCAAAAAACGAAAAAATCTCATGTAATTGTTGGTTGTAAAACACATTAAACAATACACAGAGACATTGGAATGTTAAGATTATACCATTGTTACATGGAATTAACCTTCATATACTGCAGTTCTTCTCTCACTTGAAGTTAACATTGACCTTTTAAAGAGTTCTGAACTCCCAGCATGCAAAGAGCTCAATATCTAAATTCCAGGAGGGATAACAAGCCCCTTGCCGAAGACAATGTAGGCATCGCTTCAGTAAACACTCTTTGTCCGTTTATGAGGCAAATGTACACAAAGTAAGAATTTGAAAACTGCTTTAATAGATTGGATTCAGCAGTGATATAATTAATTTTTTTTTATGCTCAAGAAAACCATTGATCGCTCTTGCAATGTTTTTATTTTTGTTCATCTTTAAATGTTTGGTAAAGCTTAAAATTTGGAGTCTGCCCAAGTCTCAACAAAAATTCCTAAAGTGGATTTACATTGACCTTTGGTGCCTTCTGAAGTCCCTCCTGTCTCTGGAAGTGCATTTCCAGTGTATGTCGGAGCTTGACTGTTTTTCTGAGGGTAATGGAGAGAACCCAAATAGAATCACATTGCTGGTGGTCTGCCAAATCTAAAGGGCAAAGCAGTCTGTTTTGCTTTTAAGTGAACCGAAAAAAGGATCCCCTTTCCTTAAAGTGCAAAAATAAAAAATTGTGAGCAGGTGGGTTCTTTATGGCAGAAGGGACAGGTGATGTTTATTATGCCAAAAATAATTTAACTAAATCCACCTTTCCTTGCATTCTTGCCATTGCTGGATCTTCATTCAGTCCTCTTTGGGGGTTTGAGATCTTTGGCCATTTTGATTGTCTGGGTCAGAATGATTTAACAAATTTACAGGATGCCAGGATCATACACTAATCTGGGCATGCACATCTCACGGTACAATATATAGAAAATTGCAAACAGGCAGGAAAGAAGGGACAGAATGGACATTCTGCAATAAATCTTTATTTAATTAAAGGTTTTGTGATAAATCTGGCTCGGAGGAGATGCTACATGTAGCGTCTACCCACGGCAGGCCTGGGAGCCATGTAGGAACTGAAGTCTAAACATGTTCTTAAAGTTTTTCATTACCAGTTCAATTCCCAATCACAAAATACATATAGAGACTGTGCATGATTTCATCATCTAGAATATCAACATCCTAATCTATTTGTATTTGGTTTGTAAACTGTTTTGTTCATCATTAAGTAGGTATTATTATACTGCAAAATACAAAAAACAATACAGTTTAATGTAAATAGGTGTTTCTGTTCCTCTGAAACTCCCCAGCACCTATAAAAATTAAAGTAAACCTTCATTTTGGATAGCATAAATTATAAATTTGGGAGCTAGCATTGTGAGCTGCTGACTTTTTGAAGTCCAGGATATACCCAAATACCAAGCCTTTAATACTTTGGCACCATTTGGCTTCAATACCTGAAGAATCCCCCACTTGTTGAATGGTTTAATGTCTTTCAGTTGAGTCTTTGTGCTTGAGGATTGAGAACAGACCTTGGGACAGACTCCACTAATATCTTTCAGATGCGTCTTGTCTGTCTACCGTCAGCAAACTCCCTGGTGCCATAATCACAAGAGCAAGACAGTAGAACATCTTGAGCCGATAGAAATCCCCAAGGGTGGAATTCTTTACTTGGGAGAACAAGTGGCTTGCTGAGCTTAACATATAAACACGGAGCGCCAAGCAGTCAAAGACACATAAACAGACAGCAGATCAATGAATGGACCATTTCAGGCAGTAGAGGGGGGCAATAAAGGATTTTCGGGGGTTAATAACCTCCATGAAAGTGAAAATACTGGGAATGTTACGTTGCCAGCGCACAGCTAACTAATGTACGCTAAAGAGAATGCTTTCAAAGACAATTTAGAAGGCTGCCAGCAGTACAAATAGCATATCTGTAAACCACAAGTTCTTCCAACAATTAAAGGAACAATTTTGTCATCATCGCTATAAATTGTTCAAACAGTGTGGTTTTCAAAAACAATAGTTTAGCAGTTTTTTCATTGCCACAGAGACAAGCAAGTTATTTTTAACAAGAGGCTGTTTTGTGTTTTTAAGTAGTATGCATTTTGGATTGTTTTGGAACTTCTGTCTGATGCACCGGAAGATATAAACTGCAAAACTGCTCTCATTTTTTATTTAAACTTTAAGTGTACGGGCCACCCTTGGGGGAGGAGCCTGTGACTGGCTGGATGTTAGTCCAATGCACCGTTACGGTGGCGGCAAAGTCACCAAAACTACAGTACACCACAATACACATGGCGCCAGGCACTGGCGGTAAATAGGGAGCCACAACATGAACGCTCAAGAGACGGCTCTGGCTCAGATAGTTTGTCCTGGCTCCGCCGCGGGTTGCCGGCCGGGGTTCGGCCGGATTGGCCAGGGGGCGTTGGGCTGGAACCTGCTAGGCGGTATCTGGCCTAAAGGCTGGAGTTTGCCGACCTCTGACCTAGAATAAAGAAGATTATGCACAAGTGTCAGTATGTTACCAATAGATTTATTTTTGTTTTGTTTTTTCGTTTTTTTGTCTGCCATTAACTTAAGTTGGAAGTAAAACCACAAAAGATGAACTCAAGGCTTAAGCACAGAATGGACATGCAGCAGGTCAAAATGTCTCTTCCAAGATTCAGGCATATTTAGATGGATTTAAATTAAAGCCAAACTTCTGCTACCTTCACACCATAGAGCCCCTTCCCCTTGAGTCAATCATATGAAATGCTGGTTTTCTCTTACTTTTCAGATATTTGCCCAAAAGACATCCTTTCACACAAAAGGCTTAGGCTATGGTAAATGATCGTTGCCCGAGATGAATGTTTATGATCATCTCGGGTGAAAATCAAGCATATTTACAATGGTTTCCGGACACCATTCATCGATCTGCCCTGGCGGATCAATGAATGAGTGGGGATGACTGCTGTTTACTCCTTTGAGAGAGGACACAGCAGGGTGCCCATTGCTTGTACCCCACCCTCTTTATAAAACAGAACAGCACTGTGTATACAGCATTTTACAGTCAGTGGAAATGGTCAGGAAAGATCGTTTCCAGCAATGGTCTTCCAATGTGTTCTTTGGAGGTACTGCAGGGAAAGGGCAATGCAAAATGTGAGTACTGCGGCCACATTTTTTTTTATTTTAGTCCTAATCTGGGGTTCCTGTCCTAAAAAAAAAAAAAAAAAAGTTTGTCCAAAGTTTGGCTTTATTACCCTGCATGTGATCTCTATTTCAGCACTCACATAATGAAAACACAGTTAATTTATGTTCTTTAACCTTGATTTTACTCATAATGTATCTGCAATGTAATATAACAACTGGTGAGGATAAAACTTGGGGAAAACTAGTTTGAATCTCAAATGTCATACTATATTCTACAAGGCGGAGGATGGCCATGATACAGAAAACTAAACATAGCTTTTAGAATCAGTAGTAAGGTGTGAAATGCCATGGAATACATTTTTTATTGCTGTAAAGGCTTTGGTAGCTGTCTTGGAAAATATACCTTTGGTGACATGTCTGTCAGGTGACTGCGTTGGTTGTTCTGTACATCTTGGTGACAGCCAACTGCAATGACAAAGTGTCTGCTCCCCATAAAGCTGTCCACGGGTCTTTCATATTCCGTTATTGGCCCCAAAAGAGAATTTTATTACATAGCTATGTGTAGGCTAAAGCAAATCCACTGTAAATTTTCGTCAAATCATCAATGTGAAATTTAAGTCGTCAGTCGTTAGTTTACAACGTGGTTTAAAAGAGAATTGTATGTAGTGACACACAGAAGCTACTTGGGTTACAGGAAACTCTTGACACCTGACATGTGATTGGCTGCCATGAGATACTCCATTGCATCATGCTTCACATTATTTTATTTAAACATCACTGGAACAAAATATATTGTATATTGGTAACTTTATGTGGTAATAAATGGATATGCACTATGGGGATGGAAACTCAAATAATCATGAGCAAGTTCTAGCTTTATGGAAACTGACCCTGAATCACAGCTTGCAAAGGAGTATTTGAGCTCTGCAGTGGTGGGTCAGTATTGCGGGGATAAAAAATTATCTCTGGACTGTTATCAAGTGAACCTGTCTACTGAAAGATTATGGGCTCCTTCACACCCAAGCTGTGAAACCACACAGTTCTCAAATCTCTGGTGCACAATTAACTGATGCTGGGCACCCAAAAGTGGCAAACCACACTTGTAACATGATTGGTGCAAATCTTCAAACAACAACCTTGAGACCAAAAACCACACGTCACTTTTAGGCACCGCAATCTGTCGTTGCAAGAAATTGTCACATGAAAGGGAAAGGATGCAGGTAAACCTAAGTCTAAAATGGTTCTACAGGTTCTCGAAAAGTCATCACAACTCAAAATAGTTGTGTTTTGCATACATTAGAAATACTGGATGATATTGTAGCCTTTTTTATTCCTTTTTTACCACATCCAATTCACATGCAAGACAGTCAGTGCATATATTTTAGAAGCTGATAACATTATACACATTCACAGATTATGTGAGGATTGTTGCTTTGCAAGTGTTACGTGTTGCATGTGCAGTCTTCTTCCCTTTCTGACTCAGGTAATGGTGGCACAACCCCCCTTGGAGGCCCAAGCACTGAGGAAGTAGGTTATATAAACAAATCTTTTCCTTCATTGCTAATTTCAGACAGGAGGGGGGTATTTTTGCAGACTGAATGGCACTAGGGTTGAGGCTGATAAATAACCTTTTTTAATGGGGCTGTCAGGTTAACACATCAAAGAGGCTGAGAGGGACCATATCAAGGGAATTCTAATAAAACAACCTCTGCATAATAATGCCACAGTCAACAGCGTTTAATATGAAGCATTTATTTTTTTCATAAGGAAATGATTTTGGGAATGCAGGTAATACATTTGTTGATTAGGCTATATTAGTTTTTACAATGCCTAATGGCTAAATGTTTACATGAGGCCAAAAGAATACTGTAACTGTGACACTAACAGAAGTGGAAGACTCACTAGGGATCTAGCTCTCTTCTTTTCCGAAGGACAGCATCTTGTTTTGTTGTTAATTGAGTTTGCCACTATTCCTGATGTAAGGAGAAATCTAAGCTCCAACCTTTCCCCACTTTTTTCAAAACTAAGAATTGAACATTCACTTCAATAGCTTGTGTTAATAAACTTTGAGTTTTTGTTGATAAGAAAATGCAAGGTGCATCCAGGTACACTCAACTTGCATTTGAGATCCCTTTGATCATATGCAGCGCAGTATTGCATTTGTACTAGACCAGGGGGTCTCCACTTTCCCAAGATAATGATGTGAGGTTGAGTGAGGCCACCACCACCAAGTCAAGGAAACTAAAAATCATTATTTTAGTGAAAATTTTCTTCTAGGACCTGCTTTAAGGCGTTTTGGGCTTATTTTGACTGGCAAATGTATGGAGCTTTCAGGAGTATTCTGCATGCTTTTGAGATCATGTTGATCTTTCATTGCATTGCATTGCTTGAGTAGGGATCCCTATCCTTTAGTTTACCATCACCTAAGCAAGGACACCAGAAATCATCCAAGGTAGCCTTTGTCCTTCTCAAGCAGATGTCATTTTAATGATATCTTTGCTATCTCCAACTAGGAAAATAACTTTTTAGTCGACATTACCTGCCTTGAAGGCTTGTTTATTACAGGCAAATGCATGGCACGTCCAGGAGTAATCTGCATGCATTCAAGATCACATTGATAATGCACAGTGCAGTATTGCATTCTTGCTAGACTAGGGATTCCTATCCTTGAGGTCACCACCACTGAGTCAAAAAGACCAAAAGGAGACCTAGGGGAGCTTTTTTCTTTTTCTTGCAGATAGCATTTTGATATTATCCTTGCTATCCCCAACTAAGAAAACAATCTTTTAGTGGACATTCACTTCAAGGGCCTAAGTTGAGGGCTTAGTTTGATGGGAAATTGCACGGAGCATTCAGGAGTATTCGTCATGCGTTTGAGATCATTTTGAGATCCTCATGCATTTGAGATCACATTGCTCATGCACAGTGCAGTATTGGGTTCCTGGTAGACTAGAAAACCTCATCCTCCCAGGATTCTGCTATGAGGTTGAGTGAGGTCATGAACCTAGGCAAGAAGACCAGAAAACATAGTAGCATTTTTTCTTTTTCTAGCAGATAGCATACCATGCAAGGTTAAAAATGTCATTCACAATATACTTTTTGGAACCTTTCTATGCTACGATTTAGGGAATGGCTGTTGTAAAATATTCCACTAGATGAGTATAGATGGGAAAAAGTGCTCAGAGATGGACTTGTCCTCAAACCAAACGCAGAGGATAATCCTCTTCCCAGCTCTTCAAGTTACAAAGGTTTATGGCTTTGCATCATGTGACGAGTTATTTTAAACTGATATGAGAAAATTGTCAAAGATCTTCCAGACTGTTCTGCAGCCTACAGGATATTGAAAACGCTTTACAAAAACGAATTTTGACAGGCATAAGCAAAGTTTCCTATATGTCTGTCCAAATTAAGCTACTGTTAGTGTCGCTAAGGATAGTGATAGATTGCCTCTATTTGTTCCCTACCCACATGTAAGCCATGCGTGCTTTGTGTTGTATTAACATTAGCACTTCCAGTCCAAGAAAAAAAAAGGGGCCAAGTCAGCCTGGCGAGCGATTATATCAAAAGCTCTTCAACCCCAGTCCGACCTCAGATCAAAAGCAGATGCTCTTGCAACACTCAAGTGCAGATCCAGCAGCCGCCAGGGAGAAAAGTTTCAATGGGAGACAATTTATCATGTCAACATAAAAGTCTGCGCAATACCAAACAGATGTATAGAAATAGGGGTGTCAGGACGTTTGATTCATTTGTCTCCCACCAGAAGCCATCTTCATTTTGATGTTTCAGAAATCAGCAATTTTTTTCTATACTCTGTGAATATAATAATCTTGAGAATTTCACTTTATAAATCTTCACAACTGTCAACAAAATTTCAAAAGTATAAAAAGTTATGAATGTTAAGCTCTAATCTTATCTTTTGCCTCCGGTGAGTCATAGCCATGTGGAGGGAGGGGGATAAACGTTTTGTAGGGATTTTTTAGCAGTTGCTGTTTTTTTATGATTTGTGCTCACCTGATAAGCGTACAGTTGTCAAAAGCAAGCCAAAATTAGCTTTGTAGTATGATAGATGGGATCATATGGTGAATGTGCCAGTAACAAAGGATGGCTTTTAGATTATTTAATTAAAGGGTCACTGATAATGGGATTTTTGTTACGGAAAACTCCAATGTTAAAAAAAATATTAATAGAATCCATTTCATTTAAATTTGTAATTACATTCTACATATTCTCTACTCTTCCAGCCAGTTGACAGGACAGTGAAAGAGAAGCAGCCACACAATAACTGCCACACAACCACTATGTCATCTAAACGTCTGTACAAATAGATTTCAACCACTTTCATATGTTTCAGTGATTAACACAGAGCTTGGGGACCCCAGATGTGGTGAAGTACTTTTACAACTCAGTTGTAGCTACTTGCTTTCAGCCTAGTTTTGACAGTTCGAAAACCTGGACTCATTTATCTAGAGGAAGATTCCCTTTCCCTGATTCATTCATCTGGTGTGTCCGATTTTCAGCTTTAGCTATTGAGCTCTGTAAAGAAAGCAGACAATTTACAACAAAGAGTAACAGAAATATAGAAAATCCTGTGTAGAACAGAAGATATAAGAAAGATTTAAAAATTAAATATTTTTAAAAAAATTGGTATTGTCTTAACTATAATAAAATAAGTAAAACAAAACTTCTAAAAGCTTCTTTCAATGGCTTGTCAATATAAGGTCTCTGGATACTGTTCAGGCCTGGGTATATGGTAATCTTTTGGGAGCGAGGGGGTCTAGCAATAGATGTATTATTGTGCAAATAGTTACTATTAAACTATTGCCCCCATTCCACATACCTGCCCCGGCTGTGACTGGCAATGGTCTAATGTAGGTGTTTGTGTCCCTAGTTCCGGAAGGCAAATGCAGCATGGGGCAGGCTGCTGGATCTCTATACAGTGGCAAGTCAAGTAAGATAATGACAGCTTAACTGAGTGAAATTCCAGCTATTTGACCTTTATCTCATCCCGGGGTCCGATGCATGTCGATTATGCTTTCAGCTGTCTGTAATTGAAAGGGAAAGTAACACTAAACTTTAATTTCTAGCAGTGCCCCAGTGGAATGTCAGGATGACATTGAACACTGAATTTTACTGTTATGCTCTGTGTATTACAATTTGTGGCTAGCCGTCATTTAAACAGATTATAGGGTTGATTTACTAAATGAATAAAGGATGTTCAATTACCCAGGTGAATTATCACTATGCATGGTATATTCACTTTGCAAAGAATACTTACATGCAAGGAAAACTAATATTTTTGCTTGCACATGATAGAATAGTTTATTTCAGTGGAGCTTCGATTCATTCAATAAATAAAGTGAAGTTTCCTTTGCAAAGAAATAATTTACTTTGCTAAGTGAACTACTGATATTCCTTTGATATCCAAACCACTTTGAATCCATAATTGGATATAGTGGTTAAGAAAGATTCTGTCTTAATTTGCCCCCCCCCCCCATTCCCTTTTGATTTATTTCCCATATAGCAGTTGTCCAGCATTTGCAGGTGAGGTTTGGAGTGAAGTCTTTGCACACACATGAAAGGTTTGTGTCAGGACAAATCACACCAAAGTATGCAAAATATATCTGCAGTACATGTCCAGTTCCCCATGTTTTATACATTTAAAGACCCTGCAAGTAGACCATGAGGGTAAACATTTGGAGAGAACCTATTTAATGTAGAGCGCTGCATAACATGTTGGCGCTATATAAATCCCGTTTATTATTAATAATAATAATAATAATAATAATAATAATAATATTAATAATAATAATAACCCCACTTATTTCCTGTTGGGCTCCTAAGACAGGAATTAAAGGAAAATCTCTCCAACAGAACAGAAAAAAACCCTTACCCATTCCATTCTAAACTATAAGAAAAGCTTTGGCTTTACAGATTGTCTAAAGTTGGACTTCAAACTTTAAATGAGTCTTCTCTGCTGTATTAAATTGCTTACTCTGATTTCACTGAAAGCTTCTCATGCAAACGGCATCAAGCCAGATGGTGCCTACTTCATTTTCTGGCAACATCTTCCAATTCCTCCCCAGCTTTATTATCCTTGCCCCATCCCTTTAATTTATTAGGTTTCTTTCCTTCATATGATGGTCCACCCTTCTCCATTCATGATCTACTATCAGGAAGATAACTCAAACATCTAATGATGATTTTCCTGGGTCCAAAATAAGGTATGCAATAAAACGAGAAAATGTTTGTTTAATAATTTGAATTATTACCTATTGATGGAGGGGACCAAGGAAGTCAACATACAAGCAAATCAAACTCCATCATTAAACATGAGAGTGTCTGAAAAAAGCTACCTAGGTTACGTAGTATGCACAATCGATTTGATGATTCCTATTTTTGAAAAAAATGAATGGAACTAAGTACACAGAAATGTGAGGTTCATTGTGGTTTAGTTTGTATTAAGGTCTAACCTAAAAAAATGTATTTCTGCTGTAGAACAGGTTATGGCATATGTGAGCCATGAGAAAGTCAGGACCTTGTCAGCCGCTGACAGGGTTAATTCTCCAATTTAGTTGGAAAAAGACATAAATTGTGATACTAATAAGAACCATTATGTGCTTTCAAGAAACAGCTTCCAGCCTGGTGAAGGGGAATAACGCTGTGCCATGGAAAAATAATTATTTAACTTGCTTTGCGTTTTTAGGCTTTTCTGTGTATAAAGTCTGTTTTATTAATCGCCAGGAAACAAAATGGACTTCTTTTATTCCGAAGAGCTCTGCTGAAGTGTTAGATGCAGCAATACAAGCTGTGATCACTGCTGAATACAGAGCTATATTATACAAGCAAATCTTTCCATGTACATTATATCCATGTACACGGCTGGATACAAAGTAATAAAAACATACTTTAATGTCTAATACATACACTGTAAAAATGAATGGGTTTACTGGCGGAGTCCCCTCTCTCACTGTATGTGCTGTAATATTTTTATGGACTTATCAGGTCTACTACATATAGTATTACAGCTATAGGAAAGCAGGGCCCTAGTGCCCATCTGCCAGTAAAGTAAATTGCATAAATATATAAAAATGTATTAAACCTAATAGGAATTTTTTTTTGCTGAAAGGGTTTACTTTAAAGCGTTCTTTCTCAACCCTTTTACCCCAGAAAAACCCCTAAAATAAATATTGGGTATCAGAGGACACTTGATATATTTGAGGTCAGCGGTAAGAATACCCCAATTACGGTTATATTCAGTTAAGAATGGCCTTTACAATGTTGGTCAAAATCCTATCTTTATAGACAGCTCACTGGTATCATCCTACTGGCTCTGCCAAAAGGCATTGAACTAGCCAGGCACCATCAGATGAGAGGTCAATCAGCCAAAGCTTCAGAAACAAAGCCTAACAACCACAGGAGGAATCCTAGGGTTTCATAAAACCCTGGTTGCGAAGGATAATCCGGCTAAAAATTCCCAATAAAGTCACATAGCAAGAGAAGAACTTTTTTACCCACCTATCTGGTGGCCTTTGTCTCCTACCTTATAAATGTCTGTGCCCTAACTTAGCTTTGGGGTATCCCCACCCCTAGGTCATTAAAGTAGTCACCAATGATGTGCAGGGCTTTACAAACATAATAATAAAAGGGCTAAAATACCCTACCCGGTAGAAATTCTACTCCAGGCACAGGCACATAGCCAGAAGCCTAGACATTTATCATTCTACTTCAAAATGAACCCACTTTGTAATTCATAAGAATAAGAATGATTCCTCAAAGATACCAAATGTCCAATTTCCAATTTTTATTAGGTTAGTAATCACACCTCTTCTATATGTAGCCTGAAAATGTAACTGCACTTGTACCAAAAGCGTTACCTTTATGATTAAGCCCATGAAGAATTTGGCGAGAGGAGAGGGTGCTTGTAAGCCATGATGCATGATTATACTTTTTTGAAAAGTCAGCAATGTCTTTGTAATGTGAACCAAAACTTCCTATTGATGTTGGTGATAAATCTTGTTTGGTTGGCACCCAATATGGATTAGTGCTGGATTGCTCCAGGGAGTAATATCCTACTGTTATGTACCCTCTACCCAAACCAGATGTACTCTGTTGCTGTGCTTCTTATGAGCCAAATTGAATAGAAGAATCCTGGGGGATCAAGCGCTGCTTAAATAAATAGCCGTTTTTGGGTTGAGTTGTCCTTTAACCATCTGGTTTCTAGTGCAGCATACTTGATATACTTAGACAGAGACAGTTGATTACACTTTAATTGAGTCATGCTCTGTTTATTTCCTAATGATAGAATTCTTCTTGAAGAATCCCGCACTTCATACAAATCCCGTCCTAGATCATAGGATTATCTGTCATTGTATTCAGCATTACAAGAGCAATTCGGGAAAAAGTGGGTTACAATGACATGCCTAATCCGCATTTTGGCTTCCAAGCAGTATAAATACCAAGCAATTACTCCAAATGATTGTGCAATTGTTGTTTGCAATCTGCTAATTACTGCCAAAATGACTGCTGATGTTTGTGCTTCTGTCAAGCACTTCCAGGCTGGAATTCCCAAACAAAAATGCATTCTCCAATGCGTGGTTGGTCGAGAAGATTACAGCAATATTACAAATACCGGTCCTTATTCTGTAATTTCATACCAGCATTTACAAATTTCAAAGGGGAAAAAATGATAGCTTTTAAAGAAAGCGGTTTCAAATGTATACCTCAAATATTCCTGAGACTACTTGGCATGAAATCCTAAAATGCATTGATTCCTTATTTTTTTGGTTACGTGTATGATCTATCGGAAAACCTAATGTACATAAACAGTGCCTCCCAAGTGTATTTCAAGCCAAACACTGATTAGTCTTTACCTCTACTAGGAAGATGGTATTCCTCATTTTATGCTTTTGGGTTTAAATACACTTACAGAACCCAAAATATTGGGCATTGGAGTCCTTTAGGATCACCATACATTCATGGGACAATCAGCCATCATATTGGGATTTCCAGTGCCAAAACTCCAATTGTAGTGCAATATTCACATCAGTTGGGTTTATCAGAGCATTCTGAATAAATAGTTTTTGGTTACACAATGGAAATAAGCCCTACCTGAAAACGTACCCTAAATATGTTGTGCTCTATGAGTACTTTGCTCCTAGTGGTCTGTCTATTCTATTCTGGCGTGACTGCTTTCCAAAATATAGTCTACACTCCTTGGCTTGTCCTGACTCCAGTTTATTAACTTGTGGTGTAATAAGCTCTTGTTTCCACGAACGCTAAACACATGTATGCCATTTTGCTGCTCACCTCTCCTGACCTGCAGGTAGTGATCTTGTGTAAGAACATCTGGCTTCTCACCACAATTAAGAAAGAATGCCGCATCAGAGTAAAAAATGGCAGAAACAGTGGGAATATTTCATGGCACAAGGCTGGTCCTGTACAGCACATACCTTTAGTCTTTTGCAGGATCAGCTGGTCCATCGTAAACCTTCCCTGACAATCTGACATTCCAGAAATAGCATTTAGAGCTAATTAGCTTGCATGCTGAAATTAGTGCATGCCTTATACAGTTTATTAGGCTAACCATTCTGGAGGATGACCAGTGACAATGAAGATATTTGGTAAGAAATATAATCTTGCAGTTAGAAGTTAAAGTTTATTGAGTTGAAAGTTCATGGTGAATATGGTTCCTGTAAAGAAAATAATACATCACTGTTATTAAATATGTCAATGTCATGTCGAATAATGGGTCTCATAATATGTCGAAATTTGGGAAGTAGGAAAGTTATGTGCTCATTTCCATTCTCTAAACTGATTACTTCTTTTTAACAGCTGAAGATTTTAATATTTCTGTATTACGTGTTGCAGTGGTTGAGCCATTCTGGCAGCTGGTGGTGTGGACATATCATCACGAGCAAACACAGCTGCTGCATCCCGACGCAGTCATTTCTTGTTGCCCAGAAACTTTCATATAATTAACTTTTTCATCTACAAGTGTTTGGAATAATGATTGCCATTCCACAATACTGACAGGCCCTTTTTTATTATATTATGGAGAGCTATGTACATATTAGGTGAATGGAGGCGGAAGATCACTGTCGGTATTTTTACATGGACAATGTGTTCTCAATATTAACAGATACCATAGATGGCTGCATTGTATTAGAGGGTACAGGGGCATGACTGCTATTATTATATATCTTTCCTTGGAAGTATTGGCCTGCATTTGTCCAATAAAGTAGCCAGGAACATTTGTGAGTATTGCTTCTCCAAATATTTAGAATTTATTATTTGGGTTCATTGGCTTGTATTTGTTTAATGAATCCAACATTCACCAAACTTTTTCTGGGGGATAATCACTCACCCCATTAAAACCTGATATACCTGGGGGATTCTCAACCAGAAAATGTATGGTAAATGTCAGATTCACCCATTTATAAATAAGTTAAAATGTTAATACCTTGTTAGGAGTTTTCAGTAAATCATAAATGTGAATAGTAGTCCTATGTTGGCACCAACCTAGATCATTTCTCGGGCTCTGACATATATATGGGGATGGGGACAGGGGAATGATATTCTAGAACCCACAACACAACTCATTCTTAGATAAATTTGGGTCCAGACTACTAATCCATCTCTTATATAAAGCATCTAAGTGCAGTTAAAATGACCCTGACATGGTCAGTGCTTTTGTTTAGTAGAAACAGCTCCGTACAGATAGGCGTCAGATGATTGTTGAAGGATCATTTCCAGTGACAGATGATTGAGTGCTGTTCATCACACAACACTATTATGTACTCTTTTCTATAGGAAGAACCTTTCCCAAATAGTCATTCATCAATTCAATAGCAATTAAAATGATACACATATCAGATTTTCACCCAAGATGAGCATGACTGTTCATCTCCGGAGACGTTCATCTGATATCCGATCAGACGAATATCTTACACTAAAAATTGGACTGCTAACACATAGACATGCCAATACTCTGCCTCTTTAAAATGACATTGGCTTGGGCTGTGTTTAGAATCCCCCCCGCATATCCATCCATCTACAGTTGTATGTATAAGGTAAAGTATTTAGAGATTTTGGCCATGCGAACTCGGCAGATATCCAGAATTCAGGCTGGGCTATGTTCTAAACACTGGTGATGACATTTATTAGAATGAAGATAAATACAGAACATTCTATCACTGAGATGTTTAACAATATGGAGCATCTAAAAAGGAACAGATGTTACAAATGAACATTTGGAAAGTGGTCCTTTTTTAGGGGGCTTAGAGAAAATCTATATTCATCAGTACTTATTGTGAGTTATTATTATGTTTATTAGGTTATTATGGTCATGCATGGACCTGAGTGTACTTCATGATTTGTTTTTGATAAAGGTCCATCCCCATAAAGACAGAGATATTTAGAAGCTCTATCACGCTACTGAATTCCTTAGCAAATAATCGCTGAGATAAGCAATTGTTGAACAGATGGAACATCCTTTACAAGTAGCCTGTAGTAGTGATTAAAGTCTATGTACACTGAAAAATCTGCTTCCACTATGTTTGTTATCATGCTGAACAGTGGACAGTCATTCCAGGACCATTACAGACTTGCGGCTGCATTTTACCGCAGGTTTAATTGTGCCCTCTCCTGTGGGAGTGGTTGTGAACCATTAGGCTGCAGTGGATTGTGGATTCCTGGAAGCAGCAAGTTGCTTCACGCTATGTGGTTGCAAGGCCCTGGTCACCACCAGTATTTACCAGACGCCAGTCCCCCAATCTAACGCCACGATCTTCACCTATAGTAAGCCCCCATTCTGCCTCGGGAGACTGGTTGCGTCTCCCAGCACACAGTTGCCCCCAGGATTTAATGCACAAAAGGATGGCATCTGGGGATGGACTGGCAGCAGACCAGGGGCCCACAGATTAAGCAGTAGAAGAACTACCAGGCAAAGCCAGTACAAAGCCAAAGTCGTACACAGGTGATCAGTCCACCAAACGAAGTACAGAGGTATTAGACACAAGCAGAGTCGGGGACACGGGCAGAGGTCGGTCCAGGCTTTGTGTAATCAATGGGTCAGGCAACAGGCAATGGTCAGCAACAGTAAATCACATGAGAAACTATCCAGCACAGATAAGCCCAGCTAAATGCTCCAACAGGCACTGGGATACATGGGCAGAATCTGAGAGACTATAAGGACCTAGCAGCCAATCGCAGCATGGTATTGCTTAGGAACTATTCTGCTAATCAGCTGCAGCACAGCTCCAAATCCCCTTTAGCTGTGCAGCCTCAGTGCCTAGGGGATGCCTAGAGCAAAAACACATCTAGAGGGAGACAAGGATGCTGCAACCCGCAGAGCACTACTTCCTAGAACTCCTCTGCTGCTCCAAGCGTTGCCGCCAGAGGGAATAAGCTGGGTGCAGTCTATTGCAGTGGGACACTGCCCTGGCATAGTCGTCCCTAGAGCGTCTCTTAACCGTGACGGCTTTTCCTGCTCTGGAGGATGAAACATACCTCAGCCTTAACCGCACTCAACTACATGACAAACAGTTGCCAAACACTGCAGTTGATAGCTTAGTAGTTGGAGATTCTGCCTATAACAGCCCTTCCTGTTGCAGATTGATAACACTGAGCCGCTGCATCTCATTCCCAGCCTGCTGTGTTTGCTGCTTACATTGGGTGTTGGGCTACCTAGTAGGTTATACTCAAAGCTAACTGACTGGGTTTGCAGGCCGAAAGACTAATGCTATAAGGTTCAGTTCTGCAGCAGGATCAGGCGATTCCGTGCATTTCAAACCTCTCACTTCTTCTTCTATTCATTCCCCGAGGGCTGCCCAAGTAAAAATGATGTGCCCCCCCCCCCTTACCCCCAGGGCAGCCATTCACTGGCATAAAGAAGAAGTGATAACTGCACCGCAACTTCAAGTCTGAAACCTTGGACTTTTAAGCTAGCTATGTTCTATACAACGTTTTTGACTGATTCAACAAAAATGTCAAACCAATCAAAAAAAGATCAATGCAGTTACATTTACAATAGTATTTTTTATTGATATTTGAGCTTAATGGTGATCAAAATTTAACTGGGCAAAACATTATTTTTTGGTTGATTGCCTAACCATTTTGTAAATCAAAACGATTTTTATGTTACCAATATTTCCTGTTGATTCAGATCAGTAATCAAACAAGTAAATGGTGCATCAAATACTTGTAGTCAATCACGAAAATCAAAATCAAGAAGAAAAATCACATGGAAGTCTGTAAGGTTTTTAAAGCAGTGAATCTGATTATTTTTAAAGCAGAGACATTTCCTGATGGAAAATATTCCAGCTGCATGGATTTTCAGTGGAAATGAATGATTTAGCACTAGAAATTGTTTGGTGAATGTCATATTTACTGCTTTATAAATATATCTAATACTGTATGCCTAGAATTAGCATTGTCTGTGAAGCAGCATGATGCAACATCCAAAAATAATGAAAAACAGATAACATTTGTGCATTGTGTGCAATTGATTTTTTTGCATGCCACTACAGGCTGCTCCTTCATCTTACACCATAGCAAACCATTTGCTTTCGATAGCTGTATGATGTGAGACATGTTTCCAAAAAGCCTGAAAAATAAACTATTGTTGGATCCCACAATTAGTGGTTACCATTGCAGCTCTTGCCCTAGGCATGGTAAATGTATTTTGAAGTTTTGTTAGTAATAATCACCAGGTTTCCATCAAGCCTAGTAATGAATTGTACGAGCTGTCTCAGCTAAGCCCCATTCAAGCCTGTGATCTTCAGGCTACCAGTCAGAGCAGCGGCCTACTGCAATGAATGTAATGTCAACAGAGGACTTATCTGTAAACAGATTTAATTAGAAATCTGTTAATGCTAAACCACCATGACCAGGCTGCCCAGGGGATTAGCAGCAATTTCATGCTTTCCTGTGGTCAGCAAATAAAATCTCTTTAGTTTCTCAAATTCCTTTTCTAGTTGCATTCTGCCTGCTCATTTTTCTCCCTTGTGCCACTCCAAAAGCGACTCTCAACATTGAATGGCGGATCAATATTTGTCTATGTGTTCTCAGAAAAGAGCCCCTTGACACTGCAACATCTGTGTTTGCTCAGCTCCCAGGAAGACAACACTGAAGACTTTCATCGGATCCATCTTTCACCTGACAGGTCAGCTTTTCGGTCGCTGGGCAGGAGAGGTAGCTAAGCAGCGGCTTTGTTAGGGCGAGTGGCCTCTGTACACATCAGGACAACTTGTGCGGGATAAATTAAAGCTGAGATGGAAGATTAAGTTCACATTGTGCTCTTTTTTTCAAAGTCTGCAGAAAAAGTAAAATATACTTAAAGCCAAAAAGTGTTTTTGTTAAGTTTAAACAAGAACTTTATCGATGCCTTTGCCATGGATACAACAAGAAGTGGAGAACAACTTCAAAACTGGGAAAAAATCCCCCAAATCATTGCGTTGAACACAGGAGGTGTAGTTTTGCTGTAGCGTTCATGACTAATTTGTAGCATGCTTGTAGAAGGAAAGAGCTCATCAATTTTATTGCCCAGCTATAGGACATGTTCTGCATGTTACCTAACTGCAAAACAGGAAAATTCAGATCTGCAAGACCAGGTTTTGTTGTTTGTAAAGCTTTGCAAATCTTAATACTGAATAGACAGATAATAAAAGAACAGTTGTTATGTAAAAAGGCTTCTATATATGGATTTTATCTGTCAATATAGCAGCCTGCTCTGAGTTCAGCTTTACAGTTGGGTAATGATTTCTGATGAAGCCTAATGACTTTCCCATTTATAGGAATGGTCGCCCGATCTGGGCCAGTTAGGACTGAAAACATTTAGTGAGCATCATTTGGTACTTTTAGTCCAATCAAAGAATTCTTTTTATATGAATGTTGTCACTGGTGTGTCTTGGTGGGTGCAGTATAGCATTACGGGGCCATGGATTTGTGGGAGAGTTCTATGTGGAAATTCTCCACCGAGCTCTAACAAGCTGATTCGCATTCCTCTTTAATTCAATTTCCTTTTCTAAACAGCCTCATTAGAAATCAATTATACGGAATGAAGAAGTATTCTGTAAAGTAGGCAGAGCAGGTAATTGAGTTCTGAGTGCCAGTATCGTTCGGTATTGCCCTGATGCCTGGTAGATGTACTTAATAATACAATGTTTGTTAACATGGATTCATTTTGCTATGAAAGACAACTGAACCCACTGGATTATAAAGCTTAAATGCCGAATATATTATTTTGCCATTCACTTCATATCACATTTTATTGATCATATTTACTATTGCTCTGAAATCCCTCTTGCAAAGAAAACTTCCTGGGGTCTCTACAGGGATGTCCCCTAATACTAAGCAGATGGAAATCAATAGGGCAAACAAAGGTGGTTGATTGACAAGGAATGCACCATCCTTATCCTCCATATCATTTAGGAAATTGTTACCAGTCCAGGATAACGTTCTAAACCCATAGTTGCCTATAGTTGCCTATAGAATATTGTCATGCTAGAAGCTTTGCCTTCCCAGAGTGCAAACAATTGACTGGGTTCCAGATTTTCCACATGGGCAATATAGAAAATTTTTGGTAATTACCAGTGACATTTTAGAAATGGTGGCAAGGCACTGGCACATCGAAGAACGACACTAAGGGCCAATTCACATGCTTGGTGACACACATAACCATGTGGAACATGGAGTGCACATACATTGCCAATACCAAAAACTGTCATATTGACTAACTCTCTAGCACTTGACAAAAACTGGAATATACATTTTGGGTAGACTGACCCTTTAACATCATCCATCGCTTTCAGTCCACCTTTCTTTCATTGTCTACAGCTGAGTGGGTGGCTTAGATTCATAATATAAAGGAGTTTTTCAAAGTTTCTTTCCTATGAACATATTTTGCTCCTCTCCCCCCAAGAAGCCCTATAAACCTATCAGAGCAGATACTGTGTATATAGTGATCAGGAAGAAGTCGTAAAATTGCAGCACTCACAGGAATATGTTTATTCACTGCAGAAGTGAAACCACACGGTGGGCCAACATTCACTCTGAGTCATATTGGAACCCAAATCATTAATATCTCAGGTACTGTACTTTCTTTATCCAGGTAGTCATCTGAATAGTAAATGGGGTCTTGTGTTATTCCAGTTGCATTAGCCCAACACAAAGATTTTTTAAAGATATATATATTTTGTTTGTTTTATATCTCTATCAGGATATTGCTTTTTCCTAAATGTAAAAACAGCTCATTCTAGCTGCTCGGTGGGATGGTGAAAAGTTACTGAATTCAAATCCCCAACCTCCTCAACATGATAAAGACGGAATACAAGAAAGTTCTATGTGTTTTTATGGAGGACGGATAGATAGAGTTTTATTTGAAGAGCAGATCCTCATAGTTGAGACATTCCTATACTATATGAGTAAGTTGTCATATAAACCTTTAAAGTTCTCAAACCAATTACTAAAATCTCATGGAGTCTTTTACATATTCATTTCATTTAAAAGCCATTTGCAATATTTTTAAATCTGTCTGACTAAATCATCTCAATCACTATGCTATTTATTTAGGGTGATAACTGTACCCCAATTATGCTTTTCAGCTATCAATCTGTTACATTGCACTGGCATAGTCAAAAATTATCAGCAATAAGATGATCCAGAGTAGAAATTTACATTGAATCAAAAGAGAATTTGTGCAGGCAGGAGAAGAAATTCAAAAAATGTGCAAAAAATGAATATATTACATTTTTACACTTTCACCACAGTGGATGAAAGTAAAAAAAAATAATATTCATACATTTTTCTAATGGAATCCTTTGCGAACCTAAAAAAACGATAGGTATTCCAGTTTGTGCCCAGAGGTTACCTCCTTTCAAAATTTCTTTTGATGCCAACCCCTAGAGCATGGGGTGAGCAAATTTGTGGCTCAGGGGCTATTTAATGTTTGACAGACTGGCCAGGCCAGTATCAGATGTATAGAGAGTGTTTGTATGAACTGATATAAATTATTTGTAAAACCCAGCACCAAAAAGTAAAAGAAAACTTTCAATTTCAGTCGGAACAGTGTTTTTGGTCACCCTTGCCAGTTGACAATTTTGTACAAATATTTGACAGGCGGTTTTAAAAAACAAATATATATATATATATATATATATATATATATATACTGTATATTATATTCATAATTAATGCATAGGCTGGAAAAAAAAAAAGAACTCTAAACTCTCTCCTAGTCATTTAATCAAAAGACCCCCAGTGCCGTAGCACTACTATATCAGTGAGCTGTCTTATTATTCTTGATCTGGATATATTACACAACATCCTGGGATGGACAGAACGTTTATTAATGGATAAGCTTTCAAATGCCCACCATTGTATCACCGTTGAGAATTCTGGGAACTCAGCAGCAGCAGCTTTTGTAATGCTGGAGGGTTGACGGTCTCTGGTTGAGGCGGTGAATTCTTCGCACTCCGACACATGACATTCATCTTGATCAAATAAGTCAAATCAGGCCAGTCATTATGACTTTGGACGGAGAAGAAAGAGATGCAGAGTAGCGGTTCCACATGCATCTATAATCAAACCTCCATTAGCTCATTTGTTCGTGTTTGTTTTATTTCTCAACAAGGTTAATGTTTATTTTATGAGATGAAAAGGAGAATGAAATGGCCCCTAATCTTACGTCGTATCCATGGCGGAGTTTATCATTTAACATATGGTTATGATACACTTTTTTTTCCAGTTTCACTTGCAGCCATCACAATACCAGCTAAATACTGAATTATGGGCAACGTGGAATGTATTATAGTTAACTCTCTGAACACTAAACAGACTTCTTTTAAAAGAGCACCTGTATGGTGTCGTTAAACATGGCATTATGACGGAAAGGTGTTTGGGAGCAGAGATGTGGTAGATGATTTTTCCAGTGCTAATGATTTTGAGTATATTTAGGAAGTTTTAAATTTAAAGCCAACTAAACCAACTCTGCACAAGACAAAATATAATATTATTCAGATTAATAGGTGGATAAAAGAGTAAAGAGAAGCAAAATGGTGGACAGAATATCTATTTCATGGGCAAAATGTGCTGTCACACTGCACTAGGGGAGTCCATCGGGTGTGACAATGTGACACCCAAAATAAAAGGAAAAATAGAAACCATATATTACAGTGATAGCAATGGGCCTGATTTATTAAAGGTCACCAAGATTGGAGAAGATAGACTATCATGGGCGAACCTGGGTCCTAGAATTGATTTAATTTGTTCTTAGTTGGCAAATGCTTTAAATCTTGGACCAAATCCACTCTAGGTTTGCTGGATCACCCAGTTTTACTGATGAAAGTGTATCCTCGCCAGCCTAGGAGAGCTTTAATAAATCAGGCCTAATAAGTTGGCCTTAAAAACTCAATACCAATGTGTCTAAATGATGAGGCCGGATTTGTGGTTGTGGAATGAGGTAATATGAAACTGAAGGACCTCAATCTAAAAAAATAGAACTAAACCCCCAAAAAGTCACCAGGAGGTAGAGGTTTTTGGAAGAAAGATGTCAACAAACCTTTCCCCTGCTCCTGGTGGCTTTTTGTTTTTTTTTTGCATGCGCTAGCCCCGGCTCTACTTTTAGTGGTGCCAGGAAAAGACTTGCATGCCGAGGACAATGTAGGAGTTACATCAACAATTGGTCACCCAATGACTGAAGAGGCAAAATGTGCCATAACTCTAAAAAAAAGCTCTCTCACACCAACCCGGTTTACTCCTGTGTTAACAGGGATGATAGACCTCAAATCTCTGTAGATCGGTGCACAGCTACAGCCAAGCACAGGTACACAAAGGGTGAATATGAAAAGTTTAGCTCCAAAGGTAATACTTAGAATTTACAATAATCAACATGATTGTTTTAGGAATTTGCCTTGTTCATTGTTGACTTTAGTTGGGTTTTAAGGTTTATTCAAGTCATGTGTATCTCTGAGCTGTCTAACGTAAACCTGCCACAAACCGGACCAATTGAGATTGCACATATGGTACAAATATACTTAAGCAGAAGGTAATCTTTATTTAAATTGTCCACTTAACAAAAGCTCATTGCAGTTTTACTGGAATAACAACACTCATTGTTCTCAAGGAGAGCTTGTCGCCAGATCATTTATTTTAATAAAAATATTCCCATGAGACTATATGTGAATTTAATGGATTTTATGCATGTTGTTTGCTTGTAAAGCCTTACTTGTAATGACTCTAGGAATCTTAAGGCTAGATGTGATGTCAGCAATCCAGGTGTCTCAGGGGCTCTAACTCTCGGCATGTTATAGTATTCCCCCAGCTACAAAAAGGTGATGGGGGGGAGGGTTTGAAAAGCTGGGCCAGCACAGAAAGGAAATATCGACACTCTCAGAATACAAGAGGGCTATGGAATGCAAGGAGGTCCAGGGAATAGACTCCTGAAGTAGTAAAAGTTGCTAAAAAGTTCAAATGCTAGTCAATATAACATAATTAAAGGAAATAAAACTCTACAGCTAAGCTTTTATCAGCAAGCTGGGGACAACTTCTTTAATGCATCAAACTGCAACTGTTCCTAAGGGATGTTGAATGGTGTCCTAAGAATATGGTAAGGCAAAATTTTAAAAAACATTATACATCTCTGCAATACATGCATTTTCTAGCAGTCTACATTCGGACTGACATCATTCCTCAGAATGCACAACCGATAATCCTGTGTTATATGGGGAAAGAGCTTATTGCCAACCCTCAGTGGAGGGATGAAAGTAGAATGCAGCAGCTATGGGGGAGCATGGAAAATGGTAAGTAAAAGTCCTTAAGTTACCCTTAGACTTATAGGAACATTGATCTCCTCCCATGAAGAGGTAGCCCCACTGCAACTCCACTCTTTTTCTTTTTCTAGAGTTTAGCTTTAAAGTGTGTATTAGGGACAACCAGTCCCTTTATTGTTTGGCCCTGCCAGTTATTGGCCAGCAATGGCAACTGGATACAGGTGTCTATACTATTTAATGTTATTCAGGTGCTGGATTTGCACAGCTTCATAAATCACTGCCTTTATGGTAAAATACTGCTGTTCTTTAACAATCCTTGAAATATGAAAAAATCTGTCTGTGCCGTTCCTCCTTCTCCTCTATGCTTGATTGCAGAGTCATACAAGACCAGATAAGTTTTGGCATCCCTTGTTCCATATACACATGAACCTTAACTTTAGCAAAAAGATGGTGCTGTTCATGTAGGAGGTATATGAGCTGCACTATCAATGGGAGCAACCACACCCAAGCGACCATGGGGAGAAAAAATTCCCAAAACTTCCTGACACCTGAAAAAGAAGCAATGGCCCACTTGCTGACAACTATTCATTTTGCATGTCAGGTTTGCCAGGGAGCTCATTAGTCTATGAATGTTCAATGTGGAACAACAACCATGTTTTCTCTATTTTATTTTATGCAAAGTCTTATTTACTTCCTATTTTCATGTGCAAGATAGATAATGAAGAATAGAAGAATTTCCTTCTTGCAAGCTGTACACATCTCTTAACCTAGAGTTTTACTGTCAGCGATTGTTTTATGAGCAGCCGACAAACAGCTTAATAGGGTCCTGATCCTTCAATGATTGGAGGTGACTTTCATGCATGGAAATACAACAGCTGCATTGTTAGTAATTGCAGGGGTGCCCCGTGCGGAACACTTATACCAAGTGCTTATCGCAATGTCACTCCATAAACAGCCCATTAAAGTCAAATGACTTCTGATTCGTGCACTGTGGGATGTTTCTGCACATCCGCACAACAAGAAAGTGCCAGTGATTCTTGTGCTGAGATATATATATATATATATATATATATATATAGCTTTCATGTGCCCATAGCCATCAGTTATATGCCACGTCAAGATGACCAGTATGGGTATATTTTTTTCAGGTCATTAAGCATTGGAGATCCATTATTATTGACCCATTGTAAATACTATAATCTCATTAAAGCTTTTTTCTTGATTTAATTTCAAAATCAATTCCAGTATTTGAATTCTGCAGCTTTCTTGAAAATAATAAAGATTGTACCATGAAGGTCCTCCAGACCCTACTATAAGTTATAACACCCTGTCTCCCAGTTGTGCAGCTGCATTGTCAATCTATCAGATCAGCTTGTGATGGAGACCATTTATACAACCATTATGCAGGCATGGTTAACTGTTGTCACCATTGGGAAATGATTAACTGTTGTCACCACCTTGAGGAATGCCATGTACCCATTAGAAGATGCCTGTAGACTGGAAGTTGCTGCAAGGCTTCAGTAGTACTAAGGTTCAACAAGGGATGATAAAATGTTAAATACAAGGCATTGCAAAGTATTTGCCTTCTTGCACAGAATTGCGGCTCCCATGTCCCTTCTGTTTTTTAAAACATTGGAAATAGTGGAGGACTCTGCGCAATTTCCCATTTTGATTACCAAGCTTTGATTACTTGTTCCAGGTCAGTAATTCCACAACCAGAGACAGTCAGGAACCTAACATTTCCATGAGAAAATCATTAGCAAGATCTAGAATTTTCTCTTTAGTTCAGTACAGGTTCCAAAGAAACAGCAGCTACATTTCTATGAATTTTACACATAGATCTGTCTGTTCAGGTGGCCCAATGTCACTTAAAGGCATCAACTTCTGTGTTTCTACAAGGCTTTGTATGTAACAAAATGTGCAGCCTTTATACACATACAAGAAATACAACTGATTAATCCCAGTAGAAAATAAAGATACAGATTTACCCTGCACACTTATTTTGCTTTTTGTATTTTTACTTCTGATTCTTTCATTCGCTGATGTCACACAGCAAATATTTTATATCCAGTAAATGAAAACTCCCGGGAGCCATTAAAGCAGCGGTTGCTAATTTGTAGCATGCCAGTTTTTCAGGGCTGTCCAAAATTTCATAAAAGCTGGAAATAATGACTTTACTGCCTTTTTATAAAAATTTGATCTTATGGAATGTGGGGACAGATCAGTACGGGTGTCTATGTGTATATCTGGATCTATATTTCTATATTCTATGCTCATGGGGGTTGTTAAACTCAAGCGGGATGAGATAAAAATCAAAGGACCCTAGAAGAGGGACTTTATCTTTGTTGACATACCTATTCACCCCACACACACAATTATTAATATCCAGGTCTAGGTGGTCTATTCACAGAAATATGAGATCCTGAAGAGTTTGTTCTCTTCTCTATTGTGCATGATGAATTATTACTGAAGAACTCTTTAAAGCACCACTTACATCCAAACTGATAACATAACCCAAATGTAATTTAAGGGCACTCTGTAAAATTAAACACTTGTCTCTTTGAATTCTCTGCCCTGGAGGTCAGGGCACCAAAGAAATGCTTCTCCATTGCATACACCATCATTGCAGTGCCCAACAATGCACGGTAATGCACCATTGTGTTGTGCGCTCCATTTGAAAAATTGTTGCATGTCCATTTTTTGGGTGTGTCCTTCATTAATGCTTGTTGTGTCATGCATTAATGCATGGTATGTCAAGGCAGCTTCTTTATTATGAATGAGCTTGCATTGCTGTACACATTAATGCATGACACAAAACATGTTCACACATCCGCGTTAATGCAGTGCACAGGAACCAGGAGGTGTTCATAAGCCGTTAGTCATGTTGCAGCTATAAGTGGGGGACACATTGTTCAAAAAGTTGATGGTACAAAACAAAATCATTATATAGAAATTTTTATGTCCTGGATTGTAAGCTCTTCGGGCCAGGGACCTATCCTCCCTTATGTGTCACTGTCTATGTCTGTCATTTGAAACCCCTATTTAATGTACAATGCTGCGTAATATGTTGGTGCTATATAAATCCTGTTTAATAATATTATGCAAAGTAAATTAGTTGACGCTTAGTAGAATGCTTAAAGCCTATCACCAAGCAAATATTAACCTACCCATTATCCAGCCCTATATCCTTTAACTTCCTCTAGCAAGTCTCATTGAACTGCCCCTGTTCTTGTACTGTTGAGCATTGAAAGAACTAGAAGAATGTGACTATTTACAACTAAATATATCATGACCTGGATTAATGAGAATCTTCATAGTTCCTTATCTGCTGCAGTCAGCTCTCTGGGTCCCTCACCAGCGGCATTTCCTATTTCGAGGGACCACTAATCCTGCTTCAGATGTGCCCAAGCTGACCGCAGTTGGCACAAGGGAATGTGTAAAGACTACAGAACACTGCTCCTATTTTCCATAACATAGAGGAAGGTGTTCTGAAGCCCTGCCTTACCTCCTGATTACATTTGGGATAACACTGCAGAGTGCACTTATTGAACAGATATGAAAATACCTTTTTTTTTTTTTGCAAAATAAATCTTGTAAAATGTTTAAAATGTAAAAATACTGTAAACCAATTACTTAATTTTTGCTTAGCAATTAATAATATACTAGCATTTTTATTCAGATCAGTATAGGACTGCATCTTCATAGAAAATATTGGCTCGGTAGCAGCATATAGTGTATCAGTCTCAGAGATGGCCTCGTATTGTAAGTGCATTTTTCTTAAATCCCAGGCTCTGCCGGACTGGTGGCGGCTTTGGCCTTTACGTGATAAAACTGCTAATCTAAAAGGTGTTGGGACGTCATTCTCTGACCTTAGTTAATCTATGCTCCTCAGTCTCCACAAACACAGCTTGTTCAGCCTCCTGATCTCTTTCAGTGTGTGGTTTCTTTATACGCCGACCTAGAAGCAATAAATATTTGGGAATAAAGTAGCTGGTGTTCATTTAAGGTTAGTTTGGGGCTTGAGGATGTGATGAATAGGCTTTAATTTACATGCCGGCGGTTTGGTAAGTGGTGGCTTTTGCCACTAGACTGCCCAAAGCCACAGCAGTCACATGTAACTAGATCTAATGAGCTGTGCTCTCCTGAGCTGGGTGGAAAGTACAGAGCACTGGAGGGGCTTTTGATACATTAATTAATAAAGAAAACTTAATCCTAAAAAAGTGGAGTTCTGGGCTATGAAGTATATCCTCTCTAACATTTTTTTGGAGGCCAATTTATTCACTGTAAACACACTTGTAAAATCAGCGGTACATAGGCAGACCATTACTGTATGAGACATGGAGAAATAAGTGCTGTAATTTACTATAAAGTATTGAATCTGATAATTACCAAACATATTCAGGTGGAGGATCAATCATGGCCATGAATAGACCTGAAAGAGCCACAAGTCATGTACAGATGAGGGGCGTATTGTGGCATTTCTGGTGATTTTTGGAAATTGGTTGATTATTGTGACTCTTGCTAAACTCCCTTCAAACTTTTGGTCTACGTCAAACGTTCTTATTTCTTGGGTCTACAGAAGGAGAATATAACTTTGGAGTTTTCCCCATTGGCTTGCTTTTTGCAGGTGTAAAGATATAGTCATGTTCAAAAAAAAGTTCAAGGAATAGCATGGATTGGGCACTGGGGAAATCTGATTAGGAGAGAATGGGTAAAAAAAGAGTAGCAAAAAAAAAAATACTACAATGGAGACCAAGGGCAGCACAAAAAAAGCCCAGAAACTGGTTGATAAACAATATCCTAATCATTAGGTATCTGATAAATGGGAATAAAATAATATAATATATATTAATATAATAATATAAAATAATAAAAAAGTGAATTGTTATTGGCTGACACATTATATTCACAGCAGCCACATGTTTTGAATGCATTTGTTGCCTGTAATAAAGGTTTTGCCATTTGACCGTTGATCTAATACATGTCCAGGAACAATGTCCTTCAAGCCCTTTCTACTTTTACCATTTGAAAATAATTTTCTTTGCTCTTTTTTTAGCAATGTGGCTCAAGCGACCATGCAAATAACCACAACACCTAATTCTTTAATTCTAATTATCTTTAATTCTCCTAATAACAAGGTTGGCAGCTAAGTAAAAGTTCCAGAATGTTTTGCTCACAGACATTTACTAAATACCCAATTGTCCTACTGTGAATATTTCCCTGATGTCCTAACCTATAGCATTGCAGTAGTTATGCATTTAGCATTTATTATTATAATTTGGAAGTCTACAAGTCCGTATGGCAGTGTATAAAAGCATTTTATATATTTTGTAACTGGTGAACTAAATATTGTATAACGGGTGCCCACACCTTTTGGCTTGGAGTTTATTTTGAAAAGCAGGGCTCCGAGATCTACTCACTTTGCCTTTGCGATCTACCGGTAGATCGTGATTCACCTGTTGGGCACCCCTGTTGTATGCCATATCACTAGAATACCAGTGACTCAGCAGGAGAATCATTTAAAGAATAATATATTAGGATGTTTTCAGATCTATGCACTCATAATGGGCATTATAGCAATGCACACACTAGCAGCACCAATGCACCAACTTTGCAGTGCACAGTAAATCCTTAAAATATATTTTGATGCATTGCCCCAAAAAAGTGCAGGTCCTCTGTAGAATGTCGAAACATATTTGTCTTACCTGTCAGATTACACCCACCTGCTTCAACCTAAAACTGAAATATTGGTCGTGGGCGAACTGACCTTTTAAAGAATGGATTATTTGACTCTTAACACCTCTAAATTGTATTACAAGTAAATCATGCAATCTCTCATCCACCCACTGTTACTGATTTGCAATCTTTGGCCAAATGGAACAGGTGACAACTCCCCTTTGTAACATTAAATGCATATTTATATAAAAATGGCCTCATTTATTTGTCTGTAAGGACAGTGGAGTTGGCATGCATCCATTGTTAAACTCTTCTGAGGCTCAGTCACAAATTATAATTCAAAGTGCAGTTGAGTTAAATACTTTCCCATGCAAACCTTACACTCCCAAGACCCCTCGTATGAAATCTGTTTCTCTTAATATTCTATTTAATACACAGAACCCTTTGGCATACCATTAGATCCTGTGCGAGGTTCCTCACTTGCTGTCAGCCTGCCTCACCAACACTGAGTTTCGTCTGTGACTGCCCAGGCACCCTGCACTGTACAGGGAGCTCAGAGTTTGCTGGGGATTTATGACCTGTTTAGGGATAAGCCAGCATGTGCCAATTTGGTGCCCCAAAAGCTCCTGTTTACACAACATCAATATTAATCAGCTAGAGACCTATGGAGAAGGAATGACTTTTTCATCACAAGATACTGAAAACAGGCTCTGTTCTATGAGTCGGGAATGAAATTCAACCAGTAAGGGCCATATCAGCGTACAGAATAAAGAATATGCATTCATTTTTTCTAACACTGAGAAGTGCTGTCTTGAGATTTGATAGAATTTTATTTCAACTGTAATTCTTCCCTTGAGTAATGGTGGCCATAAATTAGCCAATGTGTGCAAGAAATTTTTGGCTTTTTACTGAATTCGGCACTAGAACCTTTTCTGTCTGCAAAAACACTGTTGTTATCAATTTGGATTCTTTATTTTGTAATTAAAACTGGAAAACAGCTGAATACACAGACAAAATATTATATGGAAAGAAGCTGTTTATTTGTATGTTTGTCCATTCAGTTCTCTAACACAGCAGAGCCCTGTCCAGCAGGCTTAGGGATTTTGTGATTCTATTCTGCATTTCTGCATTACAGCAACACTCATATCTCTATAACTCTTCTGTCATCTCTTATTACCACGTCCTTTGCACTGCGACACAACTGGTTGGCTTTCCTCCATGGTCCAAGGCTCACTGTACAGGGACTGTAAGGGTATGATCTGAGAATTGGTATCTTACTGTGGCAAATATATATATATATATATATATATATATATATATATACAGTATATATATATATATATATATATAAATATATATTTCTACTAAACACTCACTGCCAAACATCTAGTTACGGGCAGCCCCTAGAGTTTTTCACTTTTTCAAGCATATGAAAATGTCGCTCAGATGTTTGCATGTGTCTGAAGGAGCCTTACAGAGTGGTGCATTTGGTGCTTTTTTATTGCAGTCATTTGAAAAGAAATGTTTGAAAACAGTTGCAAATGGCTCCAAATCAACCCTATGGAGAAGGCAGGTATGGCAAGCTGCCCCAAGGCACTTCATGCAGCAAAACTGTGCATCAATGCAATCAATATTAGTTTTAGCATATGAAACATATTATGCTCCTAGGGTGAAGATTGCTGATCCCTTATATATATATGAATATAATATATATATATATATATATATATATATAATTATGTATTGAATTATATATATACTGAGTTTATATTCCTATCTTGTGAAAGTTTTATTGGGTAAGATCCTAAACTGCTGAAGAAGTTTTAAAAGAGGGTTTCACATAACATTTAAATCTTTTAGGTATTGTAAGCATTTTTATCAGGTGGTTTTAGAATAAAAATAATATATGTATAAATAAATATATATATGTATATATATATATATATATATTTATATATAAAAATATATATTGTTTATATGCTTTTTTCAGTAGAGTCTTGTTCTTTCCTTTTTGTTATGCTGAGTCTACACGCATGTAAAAGTTACCTATGCACTTTTATTAGCATTTTAAAGCTTGCCTTTAAAATCCTGGAAGATGTCTATGCCACGTTTTCCTGTGTTTTTACCGCATTTTCCCATGTTTTTAACATGTTTACATTTCAAATGCTTATAAACGAGGGAAAATGCAGGAAAACTCCCCATTGAAATCAATGTGAGCGTTTACCCGCGTTTTTGGGCGTTTTCCAGCGTTAACCTGAATTTTAATTTTTTTTTAACATTGCAAGCAACGTGCCACAAGGAAACGTCCTGGTGTAGATTAGCTCATTGGAATGCATGGGAATTTCAAACATGGGCTTTTAAACCCTCAAGTTAAACGCTGGGGAAAACGTCCGTGTAGACTAAGCCTTAGTTATATATTTTGGGATCAATCCTGCCATGTGTTTCAACTCATTTTTTGATGTGATACATTCTTGTAAATTTCCTCTTTATACCTGCGCCTTGAGAATAGATTAAAGTGGGAGCTGTGTAACGTATTATAGAAAGCTGTCTCTATCCGCTTTGCCTCGGCTGAGATAATTATCCCTCAAATGACATTCAGTGTGTTTGTAATCTCAGTGGAATAGATCTTTGCATTCCATGGCTAGTGCCGAGTGCTAATGATATTTAAGTAAACAGATACATACAGTTGTGGCCTATATTTAGTAACTGGTAACAGCGACACACAGTCTTTCGAACTCCGAGTTGCCAAAATCTGATAAATACTTTGAATCCTGTTTATTTACTGGCCAGTAATCATGCACACAGCTGTAATTGTATCTCGTCTCTGAATTGACATCTTCCTGTAGCCTAGGCTTAGAAATCTGGTTTGCATCAGATTGCGTTTTACAAACATTGTCAGTAAATTAACTCTGAGGAATTTGCGTTGTCGTTTATTAAATAAACATGTAAACATAATTTCTTCTTTTTTCTTTGTATTGGGGGAGTTAAAGAATAGTCACATCCTACCCTTTCTGTGTCAATTGAGCAATCATCGGATTGGCTGAGCCATATTGCTCAAATTAGAAAACTTGGCCTGTTGGAATCCCAAAATAGCTCTGGTTAGAAACATAATTTGAGTTGACCATTAATCATTAAGACTTGTAATTTGTTTTCATCTCTTGTTCTTGTAATTGAGGAAAGATAAGCTGACTTGGGAACTAAACATAGAATTATGTGTACGTTCAGCATACAAGGGGGCCTTGAATATAAATGTCTTGCTTAATCATATCCGTAGGTGAATATGCTTTAGAGTTAAATATAAGTAAATTACAGGAATATCTAAACACAAGAACACAAAGTTATTATGTTGCAGTTTTTCCAGTTCCAAAATAAACTGCATTGGTTTTCATTTTTTAACACTAAGAACATTTTCAAAAAGTACAGAAAACATTGATATTTTAGAATATCTTTGCCACTTTCTCTAAACTGAATTGAAAGCACAAAAAAACCACTAATTCATTCAACACCAATGTTATGGAGATTAATAGATGAAGATATATCCTGCTGAGGATCGAGCCATGGCTAGCTCTATAGATACAATGGGGAAATGAGAATAGCCACCTGGGGAACGAAAAATGTCATTATAAATGAATGCATCAGCAATATGTAAAGGCTGATAAGCTGCATAGGTTACCTGTTTCTTTTTGGGTTCAGAAATTTTTATTTGAAGTTACTCTGTACTGACCCTATCAAGGTTTGGTTTAGACCGACACATTGCTGCTAGACTGCCATCTTTTGCAATCAGTTTTTGAGCATCTGCAACAAGATGGGAAGGGGAATGAGTCTCATGCTCCTTAATATCTTAAAGCAACAGCTTTTGTTTTCTCCAACGAGCTGAACTCATTGGCTGAACAGAAAAGAGATATACTGGTGAGAGGGGATTAAAGTAAACTTGTCTCTTTGCCCTGAAAGTCAGGATTCATCTTCCCTTATCTGACACGGCCTGCGAAGATGGAATTCATAATCCAGTTGGCTGTTCTTACAACACATCCATTTTTATGTTCTAGATTTTACAAATTGGGCCCTTGGAGATCGGCCTGTCAGACAGCTCACAGAAAAGCAATGCAAAAATAAAAACGGACACATTTTTTTTTTTCCTTTGCTGGCTGCAAAGATTTAAACGCTTACCACACGAGATTTGTGTGCGTGCCTATTCACTGCCTAAAACAAACTGTTACTTTCTTCAAACTAAATATTTAATTGGAACACTTGTGTGTTCGCCAAGGCTTTGATTAAAATAGGACTTAGTCAAGCATTCATTATTAATAGCGTGTTATTCTAAACTGTTTGGTCTTTTTTAGGAATGGATTGTCTAACTCCGTTAGGGAAGACATGAGGACGCCATTCAGTGTCAAGATGACGTTATCGTGCAGGCTGCAGGAACATTGTGTAGCTTGAGAATCAGATCAAATTAATTCAGTCCAGTAGGATAAATATGAACTCAGCTTTACATAAAAGCAGCAGCATCGGAAGTCATGGAGCTGTTTTAATTATAGGACAATTCAGCTGATACATAGAAGATGTTGGGAGCAAGATTTTAAATTATGGGGATTTTATCTCTGCCCTTAAAAAAAATTGTGTGATATAATAATGCGAGCAACTTCTTCATGCTTATATTCCTAACTGCTTCCGCAAAAATATGCACTTTTTATTATTTAAAACAAGTATATGAACAGAAGACTGAAGAAGATGTGTCTGCGAAACACGTCGCGTTTCTTAGATTGTACGCTCTTTCAGGCAGGGTCCTCTCCTCCTCCTGTGTCACTGTCTGTGTCTGTCAATTGCAACCCCTATTTAATTAATAATCATCATTTAATTTAATGGGCGCTATATAATAATAATAATAATATTAATTTCCTCTTTGAAATAAACAACAGATCTAATTTAGAGACAGAAAATAACTGGTACAGAAAATAACCAATTATAAACAGTAGTCAGTAAGATTGGCTGTTCATCAATCAAGATGAATTATCACCTTGTAATTGATAATTCACTTAGCTTAGTAAATGTGACAATTCACTTTGTAAAGAATACCCATTCACATGGAAGGAAATCTTAAAAAATGGATTTTTCCATGCTTATAACTCGAGGGTTTATAGAAGCAGATCATCTTTTTTTACTAAGCTAAGTGAACTATCCCTTGGAAGGTGACAACTCTCTTTGCCATATGAACAGTTAATATTGTTTTAGCAAATCATCTCAATTGCCAGGGCTGAAATAATTGGCCTGATTTATTAAAGCTCTCCAAGGCTGGAGAGGATAAATTTTTATCAGTGAAGCTGGGTGACCCAGAAAACCTGGAATGGATTTCTTAAAAACAATTTGGTATTTGTTAGCAAATGTTTTCAGTCCTAGACCAGATCCATTTCAGATTTCCTGGCTCACCCAGTTTTTCTAATTAAAGTGTATCCTCTCAATCTTTGAAGAGCTTTAGCAAATCAGGCCAATTGTCATTATTCTGCCGGTAGCAAGAACCATTTTCTTAATCTCTTCTTCTTCCCTAATAATATAACTTCCTGGGAAGTCATAAGGTGAAAGGCAGCAACAAGGATAGATTATTGTCAGGTTTTTGTAACATATTGGTGTTAATTTACTAACAGAGTTCATGCTGTTCATTTTGTAAAGTATCCCTTGATAAGGGGAAAATCACTTATCTTATTGAATGAGAAACTCTTTTGATTTCATTCATCCATGTTTTACGTTTCCTTGCATATGATTGGGTATTCTTAGTGATGTACATTTTTTTTACCTTATTCACTAAGCTAAGAGAACAAACCAAGCCCCTTAGGTAAATCAACCTCATCTCTAAATCGGAATGTCATGGTGGTCGAAAAAAAAATGTCACTGCCCTTTTGGAGAGATATGTAGTATAGGGAAGTACGGTGATTTCCTTACACTAACATATTTCATTACACTAACATATTATATTACATTCATGCTCTTAAGATGGAGCTTTTCACTATGCAGAAGTTCGTAACGAGCTGTGAAAGAAAAGAGTATATACTTACCTCTCCCGTCTCCTGCAATTTATTGCCTATGATGACAACGATCAAATGCAATCACCCCAGAAACAAGGCAGCAACAGGCTGGGCCGGAATTGAGCACTCAGTTTTGCTGTATCATTTTTTGCTTCCCACTAGAACTAAAAAGTTCAACTCCTCTGCTTCTAAAAATAAAAAAAAGTTGTCTGGGAATAAACATGGAATTTCACAGGTTGTTCCACCAGCCAAGGAATACAAGCTAAAAGAAAACCAACTTGTTGCACAGATCAAGAAACCTCATCTATTTACCCGTATCCCTTAATCCAAGTGTAGTGATCTAAATCCTAGGCCTGGCTAATGAGCTCCGACCTCGGCCCTCCCCTTGCAGGCACACATTGCCCTCATTGTGCCCTGATTAATGGGAGGTCATGTTAATTATGGCTGCCAAATGAAAACTGAAGAGATCATTTGACAAAATCTGTTTGTAGCATGGATTATGCCAGCCACCAGTTAATGTTTTTTGAAAGCCTTCCCTTAAAAAAAGGTCTCTTTCAGAAGTGTGATTGGGCCAGAGTACAGTACTTCAAAATGGCATTAGAAGGAGGCACATGGCGGCTTAATAAATCTCAGGAATCAAAATGTTATTTTCCAAACGCTGAGTAATAATTTTCCATCATTTCCTTGAGTAAATAACATACGTTTTATTTATTAGGTGGCATTTTCTTCAGGCACTCTGGCTTAATAAGCCTGTTTATTTTGAAGTTGGGGCCTGAATGGTCTTAAAGGAAATTGTAAGTGAGAGCCATGTTTATATAAAAGACCCAGAATGGCTTTTCTCTGGTGGGATGACACTGAGCTCCGAGTTACACAATGTCTCTGACTGTGGTTTCAACTGCCTTTGCTTCAGTGCAGTAGGAGTTGATGTAGAATGGATCTCACACATCATCCATAGCTCCCAACTTTCTCTCATTTCAAGGGACTACCCCAGATTTGGATCCAGATCCTTCTGTCCCTCCCTTCCTTGTAATTTCTTTTTTTAGCAGCTCCATAGACCTCCAAAAGTCTGAAATTTTACAAGCAAAATTGTAATACTGCACCAAAGCAAGATATTTTTAAATGCCAGGAAGGTGTTCATATTCAATAAAAGTACATATGAGTTTAACAACAATTTGGGATGTGGGAGGCATGTGTCCTTCATTCACATTTAGGAAAATTCTACAAAAGTTTGGGGTGTGGGATGTTTTTCTTTATTAGACACAAACTTTATTTTAACCAGAACATTTCATTTTCTTGCACTGGTAAAACCCAAATTTTACCTAAGCATTATTTTAATATGGTATTATAAGCCTTTTTTATATTACTTCATTGGTAGATCATTTTGACTTGGTCATTTTAAAAGTAGCTTGCAATTCATATTACCCAAAATGAGAATTTCCGAATTACAGAGAGAAAGAAAAATAAATCTTTGATGTACTCTAAGGTATTTAGTAGACAACATTGGCCAATATCAATCACTTTTTTCAGTCCAAACTTTGTGGCCAGGTAGGTGGTGCATTTCAGCATTTTTCTTCTAAATTCTTTCTTCCTTCTAAATTTCTTCTAAAATGTCCTTACCATGACAGCCAAATGTATGCAATAGGTATCCTAGATGTCCTGAACAACTTATAGTACATTGAACAACAATCTTTGAATGTCCTGTATTAAATGCATTGTGAAAGGAGCCAGCACTGACAAAACAACAGATCAGTGGGAGTTTTGAATGGGAATGTGGTGATTTTGGGCGTACTGTGGACAGTTGTACAGATGATAACTTACCGGTTTGTTCTGGAGCTTCTGACGGCGGTAACGTTCCCATCCCAACGTTTTGCCTAACCTCTGGTATTCTAATACCCAATGGCTTGGTGCCTCTGTAAACACGAGCAAGGTTTTCTCATCATTAAGTCTCTAAGACAGGGGTGTCCACACTTTTTTGGCTTGCAAGCTACTTTTAAAATGACCAAGTCAAAATGATCTACCAACAATAAAATGCTAAACATATATTTATTTTATATATATACAGAGTATACTTTTTATTTAAAATATATATTGTTTACCTTGCATAACAGCATGAACATGTATGGCAAAATACAATTCTGTACATTTTTGGCCATTACCTTACTCCGATGACATCTTAAACTTAATGGAATCAGCCAAAGTTGCATAGTCCAGACAGTAGTTGCTGGTAGCCAGCCTCAAACAGACTTCCAAATGATCATCAGTCATGGTGGAACAGTATTTGGACATAATAACTACTGTGCGCAGTAGAGTTTATTTTGAAAGTCAGGGCTCCACCATCTCCTCGGGTTGCCTTTGCGATCTACCGGTGGATCACGCTCCACCTTTTCGGCACCCCTGCTCTAAGAGATAAAAAAGACATTTAGTGAAAAGTAAAAAATCATTTTTAATGGACAGTCCGTCTTGGAGCCCACACAAGGCTTCGAACCAAGACCACAAAACTGTGCTCAAGACCAGCAGTAAGCCACCCATCTACAATATGCAAGGAGAGTGGGTCATATGTTCCCTTATCCTGGGTATTTCCCAGGCCCCTGACTGGTAAATAGAGCTGAAAGGGGACAATCAAAATAAGTATTTGTAGCATGGAGGTCCTATAAGGTGAGCCTGCTATTTGTCCTGAATATGAAAAATGACAGTTTAACTTTAAACAAAGATGTCTTTAGATGTCAAGAAGGCTGACCCTGCACCAACCTTGGAAACTAATAATGCATAGCGTAATCCATAACAGGTTACATCTTTCTGTATTTAAAAAAGTCCACATGACTTCTTATTGGTGGAGACCTCACTGCACTTTGCACATTGCTCTTTGCTTTATTAAATAAAGGTGCCCGTCTTACACTGGAGCCAGTTTCCAGAAATAAATGATCTGAATGGTGTTCACACATGCACTTGTGTCAGTCTCGCAAAGAACAAAGCAGTAGTATGTGTTGCTGGTGTCAAAGTTAAAAATGGAAGTAATTTTGTAGACATGAGAAGGCAGAGATGAGAGTAACACCCTAAATTCCTTAGGGACACTAAATGTATTTTAGGTGAAAAAAGGGTCAAGGTTGATTTGTAGGGCTGACAGTTATAATCTTCCTGTAAAAGTCGTAAAAACTCTTTTATGTTACAGATCAAGAACCAGACATGCATGTTGCAGATGTAGGGTGTAAGTCTAAATCTAGCCAAAATTTTTTTTATATATAGCGATGATGGTCAGTGGGACATGAAGTGAGAAATCAACTGAACTGGAACTGACAGTATTGAAACCCTAAGGTTTTAAGTCTTCCTACCTATTAGGATTGGGATTAAAAGCCAAATTCTGGTCTACTCAGGGGGGCTCAGGTGAAGGCAATATAAAAACAATTAAAAAGTGCACCAAGGCTATGGTGAGGTGGCCTAAAGAACCCTACTCTGCAATAAACTAATGTGAAGAACAGTAGACTCAGGTCAGAATAGAAGGTATTGATATGATTCATATCTATCACAAATCTAAAAGGTTTATTTCTTATTTATTGATAGTAGCCAGAGCCATGCAAAATATTCATTGGCCATAAATACTTGACAATCTTAACATGATGCTTTATGGTACAAATAGAGCCTGGATCACCCAGATTCACCATGTCTATATTCTCCAGTCTTGGAGAACCTTAATAAATCAGACCAATAGAGTCAATAATATGGAAGCTCATTAATTCCAATTTTGCAAAAAGATAATAGAATACACATAGATATTGATCTTAAAGAATAATATATGCTTATGCATTAGTTGGTCCTTGTGACGCTTATCTCTAAAGAAAAGCAGTGGCACTTGACTGGAAGAAATTTGGACAATTAGTTCCAATTGTCCATATTTTCCATAGATATTTTATTATTTCCTTACTAGTTCTTTATTTACTTCCCACTAGCTTCCCAAGAAAGGTTGCCTTAGAGGATGGCCGTGTCACAGAAGAGTGGTATAATTTTAAGATTTATGTTCCTGTCTGATAATAACCGTGCATAACTTACAGAAAGCTAATGTTGCTGAATGATCTTGATCAATGACCCTGTGTTCTTTCCCATAACCCCCTGGCACAAGGATGAAGCTGGCACATATCTCCCATGGGCACATCAAGTGTGCCCCTGCATTCAGAAACTAATCAAACCCTCTGCTAGGAAAAGAAGAAGTAACAAATGAATCTTTAGTGGCACCAAAATCCAAATGGCAGAGCCTGATATGATCCATTTTGGAGCCAATGTCATATGTCAAGATGTAATATTGTGTTGTCTTGGATCAGCGGCTGTGCAAACATTATTTTTAATTAAAACTAGGAGCTAGCTATGTTAGTGCACCACCGTTTCTGATATCTAATGGTAACCAATCCAATGTCTATTAGGACACTTTCCCAAGCTAGTGATTGGTTGCTTTGAGTGACTTCACATCTGTTCTATTTGCTCAAAGATATTAAACCAACCGTTGGATCATTAAATTTTGTGGTTGACTCTTTTCACTCAAACAGCACCTACAAAGCATGTTGACACTTCTCTTACAGTTGATGTCATTGCGTAGAAATTCAGGCTTGAGCTGGCCAAAGTAATAATATAACTGATCAGTGTTACAATAATGGGCATTTGATTGGTGGCCCACATTTTGATGTTGGCAAATCTTGTTGCCTTTTCAAAATCCACTGGTTGGGTCACTAGGTGCAAACTGGAGTTTCAACTAGTTGGAACTTATTTTGCATTGCTCTATCCACAACATACAGAAAACTAATTGGTTGCTCTGGGTTGGTCAGCTATTTTACTTTCACATTACTGCTCTTTGTTCTGCATAAGTAAATGCAATTCTGTATTGTGAAGAGAGAGACTAATTTTGTATTTTTTATTTCTTCTTCTTTTCAGGTTTTATTTGCGTTAAACCAGACATTGCTTCAACATGAGAGTCTCCGGGCTGGGAGCTTGCAAGCCCCTTACACAACAGAAGACCTCATCAAACACTATAACTGTGGAGACCTGAACTCTGTAATCTTTAATTATGACACCTCACAGGTAGGTACTTTGCTGACTGTAACTGGTATAAAATATATCATTTTAACTTTTTTAGTTCCCGCTAAATAAAACCGATTGGAGAATTGCATTCTCAGAGAGTGTCATGGAAGAATAAAGACGAAGGAATACTCTAGCATCTAAACTCATCAAACCATGTCTTTATAGAACTGACTTTGTGCTCAGGGGTCATTCGTTCTTGAAGATGACCCTTCCCCAAAATGTGACCACAAGGTTGGTCATGCATAATTATTATTATTATTACTACACAGTATTTATGTAGCGCCAACATATTACACAGCGCTGTACAAAGTCTATAGTCAAGTCACTAGCTTTCCCTCAAAGGTGCTCACAATCTAATGCCCCTACCATAGTCTTTAATACAGTCTAAGCTCAATTTTGTTGGGGAAGCCAATTAACCTAACTGCATGTTTTTAGAATGTGGGAGGAAACCGGAGTACCCGGAGAAAACCCACGCAAACATGGGGAGAACCTCCAAACTCCATGCAGATAGTGTCCTGGCCAAGATTCAAACTTGGGACCTAGCACTGCAATATTAGCACCGGAGTGCTAATCTCTGAGCCACCATGCTGCCCCACATAATCCACCTATACAATTTGTTTTTTTGTGGCATTACAGAAACCCCCACCAGAAACACCTAATTATCCTATATACTTTTGGCCATTACTATTTATTTTTATTGGTTTTATTGAATTTGTAACTTTATCCATTGGTGTTTCTTGTAATAAATTAATGGAGTTTAACCTTAAAAAACAGAATTGGGGGCCTAATTTATTAAAGCTCCAAAATGTGATAAGATAGATTATCATAGGAGAACCTGGGTGATCTACAAACCTGGAATAAATCTGGTCCATGATTGAAAATATTTGTTAGCTAAACTAGGTTTGCTGGATTCCCCAGGTTCCCCCATGATTGTCTATCTTCTCCAACCTTGGAGAGTGTTAATAAATCAGGCCCTAAGTTATAAATTCTAAACAAACGCTCCCTTTACCGCCTGATTGGATAGATGTTTTCATTTAGGTTTCATCAGTCTGACGCTACTGGTCAACCACTGTAATGCGTCTTTTTTCTTTCTTAACTTACATTGCTGAAGACCAACACGTGGCTCTCATTTGCCCCGGGAAATAATGGGATTACGGTCCTGTCCCTTAGGTTGGCCCGCATGAGCGATTGGCTTCTTTCTCTAGTCTGAAAAGATTTGAACAAGAATGTGTAGCAACAAAGCCCAATTATAAGGACTTCCCGAGTCTTTGCATGTAATTCCTCTCATCATAACTACAGGCTTAAGAGCAAGACCTCGTTTATATTAGAAGGGGGCCATGGCACATGGTTGCTACTTTAATGGTTATCGGAATAAGTCACTGCAATAACACATTCCCCCACATCCTAAGCTCTCTGAGGCCCCTCAGCTCAGCAGCTTAGTGAATGAACTCTGTAATCAGTACACAGGACAGCCACTGAAAAATACTTAGAACTTTTATCTATAATAACATTTCCATTAGCATCTTTATCAGAACATTGTTGAGGTTGATCAGAATTACATACCCAAAATAATTGGTATTTAGGGCAGGGTGGAAAAAGACAAAAACTAATGCAGCTTTAGATGAATTAGCATACCTGTTAATTTATTGATGCATCATTAATTGTATTGCATGAAGTGTAAGTACTTGAATTTTACTTGCTAGCAAACATTTGCAGTCTCCAATATAGCAGAGATTAAATTGGAACAAGCACAGGGAAACAATGAGTTGCCGTGCATTGTAAGAGACATGCTTATGATAGAAGACAGCAAAATGAGCCCATATTTCTTCTTTTATTATTAACTAGTATTTATATAGGGCTGACCTTTTACGCAGCACTTTACAATGTCCATAGTCTTGTCACAGTCCCTCAAAGGGGCTTACAATCTAATGTCTCTACCATAGTCATATGCCATTATTCAATTTGGGGGAAGCCAATTAACCCAACTGCATGTTTTTGGAATGTGGGAGGAAACCAGAATACCCGGAGAAAACCCACGCAAACATGGGGAGAACCTGCAAACTCTGTGTAGATAGTGTAACTATTAACTAATGAAATGTAACTAGCAATATAAAAGTGTACAGGTAGTCCCCGGGTTACATATTAGATAGGGACTGTAGGTTTGTTCTTAAGTTGAATTTGTATGTAAGTCGGAACAGGTACAATATTTTAATAAATGAAATAAGGACAGATGTTTTCTAAACATATTATTAGGCAGCGTGGTGTCAGTTACTGTATAAAATCCTCACTGTGATTTAATCACAAACAAAGCAAAAAAAAAATAAAAAACAAAACTTTATGAACCTAGACATTCATTAACTCCTGGAGCAAGCTGTGCTTTGATATGCAAAAAGAAACAGCTGCAGAGTCTGTCTTGGTCATTAAATAATTACAAGATATTAAAGATCAGCTCCACTCTTAAGATCATTAACAACATCAGGTGTGTTTATCAAAAGATTTCTTCTGCAAGTCATGCAAACCGCCCCCTTTCCCTTCAAGCCTCCATCCTGCACACGAGCGAGCAGGGAAGCCCGTTCATATCTAGGAGGTGTGATTGTGTCGGATGTCCTTAACTCGGGGACTACCTGTATTTCGTCACTTATCGCTCTCAAAATGTAGATATTTTTCATTTCTATCATACCTAACCAAATTTCAACTAATTCCTGCTAGCTATCCTGATATGTAAGACATACACACCATGGCCGACTCACCCAGTAAGTATGTAGTAATCTCCGGTAATAAAAGTGTCATGATTTCTAACCGGCTCTGCAGCTTTTAGAAGAAGAATACGTGGAAGCAGAATGGAGGGATCTGAGAAGCAGATGTTCTGCGCTGGGCTGAAACAATATCATGATCCTTGATAAATGAAACTCAAAATGAGATTCTGATGCTCCAGGTCCTGTGGCAATGTGAAAGTAGAGGGCCTCTGTCGCAATGCAAGAGTTTATTTATTAAAGATAAATCATACATTGTGGGACTAATCAGAGCATTTATAGATTATCTTGTCAACGGGTAGATCCTTCTGACATTTATTTTCTAGGTTACGACAAGACTTGAAAGGCTACTGCTTTGAGCACAGATAACTTCATCATGTAGACAAAGCTTTTCAGTTTGACATTAGTTATCATAATGTTGCTGAAAGCAGATGTCATCTTTAGGTCTTTAGGAGTCAAAATATTTCTAAAGCTCTTGGCTTATTTCTGCAATTTACGGCCAATCAAACCAGAATTGTGTCAAGTTTTGAGAGAACCTCAAGCCTAATTTTACCCAAAACATTTTATTTTGTTTTGGAAACAATGGTGGATACTTAATCCTCTTTTTTTTCTTACTATATGCCTATTTGGTGGATTTACTGCTATATCCTGTCTGGACAGGAACTGATGAAGAAATACAAAAACACATTTTTAGGAGACTGAAGAGGCACTCCTGGTTTAATTGCCAGCCATTCAACAACAACAGCTGCTAGAATGATTCTTAAGGAACCATTATTTGAACATTTTCCAGTGGGAGGCAGTGGGTAGTACAGAACTGCAGTCTACCACCCTATTAATTTCCAGTGGGCGGCTGCAAATGAGATGCTCCATGTAGCATCTTGTCTAGAGGTGCAGTTCATGGATCTGAGATTACAATATCTCTACTACAACTTCACGCCTTCTCTGAACTGCCTTAAAACTTACCTTAAAACCTGGTGACAACCTGACCCCAAAAAGTTGGAATCTAAACTAACTGAATGTGCTTTTATTATGTTTTTGAGCCCCCAACTTCCCTGCTGGATTTTCAGCTTATTTTATTGTGGATGATGCAGAAAGAGCTAACACATATAAAATGGGAAGACCCAAAATTCCCATGTGGAAAGCAGGGGAGTCGGGACTGATGTTTTTGGAAAAATTTTGATAAGATAGGAATTATTAAGACTGTTGTTTTTTTTTGTCTTTTGTGCTGTCTGTGTCTCTTTTAACAGAATTCTTTTCACGTTCTGTCTCACAAACACAACATGAAGTAAGAGGATCTCTTGCTTTAGCCAAGGGTAACCATAGACAGTAGGGACTGTAAGGACAAGTAAAGAGTAAGAATTTCCCCACATTATATACGAAGGGTGCGGAATGCTTACCTTGACTCGTGGTAGAAAAAAGTTACTAAAAGTGGTAACCCCGAGTCACGCTCGGGGTATGAAAACCTATGGGAGGTAATAGTAAATAGAGCCGTACCTGAGCCGCCGGCGTCCCGCGTTGTCCATCGCCGCGATCTCCGTCTTCTTTCTTCTTCCTTCTTCCTGCTTCTGCATCCGATAAATCACCGGGGAGTTCCCGGTGCCTGCGGGGCGTTGCGGGAAATTCAAAATCTATTTGTATTGCATTCAATACCAAATACTGTATTGAATGCAATACACTGGACACATTTTATGTGTAAAAGCAGTACATTGTTTTTAGAAACGTTTATTTGACAGTATATAAAAAAATATAAGCATAATGTGTATTTTTTTTTTTTTAAATATATAGATTTTTTTATTTATTTAGTTTATTGTTTTTACATGATTTTGTGTTTCAAACTTTCTTATACTCATACTATTATATTATACTGTAGAATAAATTTTCATGAAAAACAATGTACCGCTTTTAGACATATAAAACCGGAAAGAAATGAACCGCTAGGGAGGTTAAATCAGTTGGCATTCTCATTCTGATTTTAGACAGCATATACAAAATCACGAGTGGCAGTGGGTATGCGAAAAGAAAAGTGCCAAAAGATTTCATAATGTTCACATTCAGATTCTTTTATCATAGAAAACCCACCACGCTTCAAAGCATTCCCACTTCTTCAGGGCTTGGTACTGGATTCTGGTTATTTAACCAGCATCAGAGTGCTCATACTAACTACCTCTCAGGTACCAAGCCCTAATAAAGAGAGATCATTTAAAACTCCAAATTGCTTTGAATTTTATACATATATGAAAAAAACCAAATCTAACCTTCTTTTGGCCCTTTCCTTCTTGCACTCTCTGTAAATGATTAGAATAAATGAGCATTTGACTTATTTTTGGCAGATAGAGAAGTCATGGCTGGCTGAAGACTGCAATGGAAAAGCAATTTTAATATCATTACATTAAAAATAGAATGTGTAGTCATATATACAGTATATATACAATTATTTTTTTTCACAAATCTTAGCTTTCAGGTGATGTAACCAACATTTATTACACCATACCAATTATTTTCAAGTGGCAGTCATGAAATCACCCAGCAGGATTATATTATTGTTTGAAAGGTGCTTAAGCAGCAACATCATTCCAGATTCTTGCACGGAAAACATCGACACACGTGCATTTGATTTTCAGCAAATTGGATCACAGCAAGTGTTTAATTTACTGCATTTTAGTGCATTTTAATATACAGCAATACTTATTGCAGGGATTTCCATTTCTTTAAATGTTTGTACAATGGGCAAGGGATTTTAATGAGTTGTACCCCAGATTTTTTATGAAAAACAAAAGCTTAATGAGAATTTTATTTCTAGATGAGTAAATTATCGATAATATTTTTAGTGCTTATTTTTATTTTGATGATAAGATATGTAAAGAAAAACTTATGGTAACAAGTATAGTACACTAAAAGGCTTCTTGATGGAGTTATATATTAAGAAATTGGTAACTCTAAAACATAATAAATGTTTGAAATAAAAAAAAGGTAGTAAGATGTATATACATGTAAAGTGTATGTCCAGCTAAAAACATTTGAAATGTAGTGAGGAAGTAAAGGTGAATCTTTTTGTAATGGAGCCAGAGTTAGCAGTAAAAAACAAACAAGGGCTTCAAACATTTCCCCAGCAGTTTTACTAGACAGGAAATGAAGAAAACCTTTAACACAGACAAAAATAAAATTATGTCTGTGGTATATTTCTATGTGTTGCTGTTGGATAGTTCACCTGACTTTCTGTTTGGTAAAATGTTTTCAGAAGGACAGGAAGAAAGGAAAAAAAAAATTCCCATTAAGTCTAGGATTTGGGTTAAATTTAGACATTAAGGTGAGGCCTAACATAAGATTTTGGTTGAGGTTAAAAAAACTTTTTACATTGAACTATGGAATGGGTAAAACCTTTATTTTTCCAATGTTTCATTAGAGATATTGACATTTTCTTCCTGGCCTGCAGACTTAACAAGAGGAAATCTCTCCAAAGCTTGGAAAAGTTCTTTTTAGAAAGTTGGTACTGGAATGAGTGTCCCCTATACTCCTGTTATGCTGAATAATCAAAAGTTTTCCTAATCCCTCACTTGGTCAGTAATAGTTTTCCAAGGGCAACTTAAATAATAAAGCTACACGCAAGCGCTGGATCATTGTCTCTTAAAATGATCACAAGAATTATTTAATTCCTCGCCACTCTATCCATAGTGAAAAAAATGAGTATGTGAGGCTTAGATTCACTGTAGTTGAACTTTATTTGATTTATTTTTAGTTTTCAAGAATTAAAAAAGAAAGTATTTTTTTTTTCCGTGTGAACAATTTACATTTTAGGTGCAAATTTTGTTGGTGCCACAACTTTTTCCACCAAACACAACCATGCCAAATTTATTGCACAAAAATGTAATTGTATTATTGGTTTTACACGCACTGACCTTTTCACTATACAATTAAACTTCTAAAAACATAAAGGAAATGATACTTTGGCATATGACCAAGTTGTCTGAGTGAGAAACCATCTTGGTATGCACAAATGGCCATGGATATTGTACTGATCCTTCCTGAAATCCTTTAAAAATGCTTTTGAATGATAAAATGGGTTTGAATTGGACACAAATCATTTTTCTAATCTCTGTAAAAAAAAAAGTCGGAGACATGGATGTAATATCAAGAACGTTTCCTATCAGATGAAAGATAAAAATATATGGGAGAATATCCGATAAATGTGGAAGGAAACATCTGTCAAGATTCTTTATATGTAGAACATTCCAAGAAAAATGTAACGGAAAAAAAGTCTGTGTGTGTGTATATATATATATATAGAGAGAGAGAAAGAGAGAGAGATTAGAGACTGTAGATTAAATTTCTGACTGATTAAACTGAGATAAACACAACTGCCTGCAGCAGACTTCTATATATGAGCTACAAAAATTATGATCTATAGTTCTGCTTTAAGAATTTGTGGGATTTTTATTGCAGAAGAAACAAGCACTTTCCCTTCTGCAAAACATACTTACCTGCTTGGGCATCATCCCCTTTTTTGTAAAAAAAAAAAAAAGGTTTAGCTGCACATGCACAGGGATTACGTCATCCCGGCCTGACCAGTTAAGGTGGCCAAAGATCGAGAACCCGAAGGAAAAGTAGAAGAAGATGGTGGCACCTGCAACAGAATGAGGACAGGTGAGTGTTTTTAAAAAAAATGTGATCAGGCAGGTATGGGTATTTTAGGGGACTTGCCTGGTTAGGCAAGTGTACTGCATTTAAATGTACTGAAAAGGAATAAGCTGATAAGAGGGAAGAGCATAGTAAGTAAGGGGTTCACCACACCATTCTGCTTCTGTTTTTGAACCAGTCAGGAGACTGGGGGTGAAGAAGTTCAGACTATAACAGATATAGTGGTGTCATCTTCTTACTTTCTAGAAGGGCCTTTAAAAATCATACTGGGACATTCTTTTTCCCATACCCATAGCTCATCTCAGAAACTTGGAACTTTCTGCTTACTTGATACCCTTCACATTTGCCAAATGAAGTTTTTGAAACGTATTATCAAAAATAAACTGTACAAGAATGATGGTCAACATCTCCAAATTTGGCCTGTCCACAAACCCTGTCTGATAACATGGAGGGATTCAGCTTACATGTTCGCAGCCTATTGAGTTCTTGTAGCCAAGGCCACCACCCTATTACTTTTGCATAAATTTCTGAAAATGGAGAGAAAATGGAAAGTTGGCTTGTCCTCAACTAAGCACTTCCGGGAGCTTGCTGTACTCACAAAGTTTTTCAGCTTCGCACCGTGATGGTGGATAACAGCCCGCTAATTGCTTTGGACTGTCATGAGCTCCTGATCTTTATCTGACCATATTGAGACAAACGGCTGTATTAATCAGTATACCAACAGCTGCCTAAGTACAGTGAGTCCAATGAATCACAGTGAATGTCATGGACCTAAGCAGCAAAGAGAAGTTAGGATGATTAATGTACCAGGCGTCAAAGCAGCTGGAGCTTGATTAGACTACGGTAGCCTGTAACTTGGCTAGACTGGTCATCTGTCTTTTCTTAATGGATATACAGGCAGGAAAGAGATCTACAGAGACAGTGCATACCTCTGAACTGGCCAATGCCCACTGGTTTATTGCCCCTTTTTATTGTCAACTGCCAGTAACATTTATAGAGCTGAGTCCTGCACTGTTTAGTGCAATTTTAAAACAAGCTTTGTGAAGGGGGATGGACCGTCAGTCGAAGTAGCAAGTCTCAAATGAATAGCTTTTGATCAGTAAAAGTAGACATCCTTTACTATACATATGAAACACTTGACTTCCTATAAACTACACAAATAACAGGTAGAATTCCTTTAGTATGGTTGTGCATGTATCTGACATGGCTGTGCCAAGAAGCTGAATCATTGGTAAAAATGTGAATCCGGGATCAGGAGTGCACACGTAATTTTGATACATATTCCATGTATTTAAATAAGGTAATGGAAATAATTAAATAATTACCACTCCTACTACCTTCGGAATGCCACTCCAGAGTGGTCCCTTAAAGTCCCCTGGGAAACTGATATTTACAAAAGTGTTGAACTCTAAGGCTCCATTCTATAGTATACTTCTTCTACACTGGTTTTTTTCCGCTGACCTCTTGTAACTGCTTTTCCTGTACTGACATGAGATCAGCAAGAGGAACCCCTAGGAGCTGTAGGGAATAGGGACCAACGCTCCAAAACAACCAAAAACTGTTTTCTGTCAGACTTTCGGGAAACAAGTTTAGAGCCTGGTGTAGTGTACAGCGGTACAGAAAGTAGTAGAGGCAAGCATTATATCCCTTCATTGAAAGTGTTCAGGGAAAGCCACCCTTGTCATAGACTGTAAGCTCTTCGGGGCAGGGTTCTCTCCTCCTGTATCACTGTCTGTATTAGTCTGTCATTTGCAATCCCAATTTAATGTACGGCACTGTGTAATATGTTGGCGCTATATAAATCCTGTTTAATAATAAAAATAATAATAGACTTATAGCCATCACTAAAGCACAAACAAAAAGTGGCTGCAAAATCTTCAGGCAATAGGCAGTGCTAATGCAAAGCAAACAATAAAAAGTGTAAAATGTTTATTTGAAAAAAAGACATTTTTATGATTTATCTTTAGGAATGAAACTCATTTTATATCCTGGTCAGGAAACTATCTGCAAGGAGTTTGCATGTTCTCCCCATGTTTGCATGGTTTTCCTCCGGGCACTCCAGTTTCTCCCACATCTCCGAACACATGCAGTTAGGTTAATAGGCTTCCCTGGAAACTGTCCCTTGTATGTGTGGAAAATAGGCAGCACAACCAAAGTTCAGGACAAGCTGTCAGCTGGTGGGCCGAATGTGGACGTGTGAAAATGATAATAAGCAGTAAAAAAAAAAAATTGAAACTCGTTTCAGGTAACTTTCTGTGCACAAAACAGTAAGAAACTTTTCCTTGTTTATTCATGCCTTAAATCCTATAGGAGGGCACCCAGCACTGAAGGGGTTACTGCTGACAAAAATAAGCGCCTGCACAGCACAAAACATGAGTAATGTATATTTAAACTGACTGCACTATATATGGTATAATGAGTAGTGATAGCGATCAGTCTTTGTCAGATGTTTAGGTATTGTGAATGGCTACCTTTTACATTCGCGGCATCCTGGGCCGGTCTATACATGGCTCCATCAATCATAATTAAGGTTTGTTTTATAGAACATAAAGAAATGTCCTTTTACATCAAACAAAGCCGTCGGAGACAGATTGCACAGGTCTGCAGGGTAGTCTGTCCCCAATGTTTTGACAGTTTTGCCGTGAATTCAAGTCATTTGGCAGTTATTGTGCGCGGTTAATGTTTGCGTTTAATCCACTGGCCACTTTAAAAGCTTCAACAATACCCTGGCAAAGCACTCAACTGTCTGGCTTGTTTGTCAGATTATAATGCTTTGTATCTCAACACTGCTCACCAGGATTGTCTGTTTTAAAGGGAATGTCTGCTACGGTGGGTGCAGGGCTGCTACTGCTCTTCATTACAGCTTAAAAGTATAATAAATAGGAAAATACCAATATGTTGTCTTTTCCAGTCCTGTCCAGTACAACCCATTTAGAAGAAAGTGAGAAAAGGGTTGCAGATCTGGATGATTTCTGACAAGTTTTGAATTGGGACCCCTTTTTTGGGGTAACTTTTTTAAGTATATGCCATGGTTCATGATTTTTTCATGTTCAGGCAAAATAAAAAAGAAATAAAGTCAAATATGTTATGAACTCCAAAAAAAATCAAAAAGTTCATAAGCACAACTCCAACTTCAATAACGTCAGATTTATGGTTTCTACAATCTATTTTGTAGTTATCTATTTATCCAATGATCTATGCAGTGGAACTGAAACAATAGGCCTGATTTATTAAAGCTCTCCAGGACTGGAGAACATATACTATCATGGAAGAACCTGAGTGATCTAGCAAACCCAGAACAAATCTGGTCCAGAGTTGAAAACTTTTGACAACTAAGAGCAAATGATTATTAAGTAATGCATTTCAGGTTTGCAGGATCAATCAGGTTCTACCATGATAACCTATCTTCTCCAGTCTTGGAGAACTTTAATAAATCAGGCCCAATGTCAGTGTTTTATTGTAGACTAAATCCAAAATCAAACAAGGTAAATTATCAAATAAATTGTGTTAATAAATGTGAATTATATGTATTATCTTAGGAAATACTTTGTGTTACCTGTAAACAGATTGAGGTCATAAAATTGACCACCACCTATTTCCTGTGACAACACGCCCAGCCTTCTAATAAAGATACATGGTTCCGCTGGGATGCTGGGAGATTTAGTTTGGCAACTTTTGTTCTTGACACTTTTAGTGTCACATGGTCACATCTCAATGGCTCTCCCACCTGCTGAATTCAGAGATGAGCAGAAACGAGCTACAGCGCAGAGTGCAAGCACATTCTGTTCATGGCATAAATATTCTATCCACCATTTTACTTCCATACATTGGGACTGATTTAATAAAGCTCTCCAGGACTGGTTGGATCACTAAGGTTCTTCCATGATAGTCTATCTTCTCCAGACATGGAGACCTATATTAAATCAGGCCCATTGTTTGTGTCCACCTTTTAACCTGGCTGCTGTTAGAATTTGCCCTATTTAATTTGGGGTTTAGTTGGACTTTAAATCCATACATTCATATGCTCTATAAAACATGTAATCCCCATAGGAAACAAAGCTTCCTTTAGTGTTTAGTCTATAATTGTTTTTGTTTGAGCTCTGTCAAGTGGACGGGCTAAGTCTCGGGATGGTTTGAAGATAATGCACAATGTACAGCCTTGCCATGGGGTCCAAGGCAGCTCCATGAGAATTTTTGACTATTTCCTATACTTTTAAGCAATATAACCCCTACACTGATGTTACCTTAAACATTTTGAATATAATGAGATTCACCTAGTCAAATAAACATTCATGTATTTGAAGAACACTAACCTGCAATTTTGATTTTTTTTTTACAGCTTCCTGGTTTTACCAACACGACTCTACCACCACATGATCAAGTAACAGCTCAGGAGATAGACATTTATTTCAGACAAGAACTTATTTATAAAAGGAATGAAAGAATGGCAAGAAGAGTTATGGGCCTGCTGAAGGAAAATCGGGACAAGAGTTTCTTCTTTGCCTTTGGTGCAGGTACTTTATTGTTTTAGCAATTGTTGGTTGTTTTTGCTATGACAAGAGTTTAGGATGGGATTTCCTTGTTGAAGCCTGTAGGTTCAAAACCTTTAGTGTCCAAAGTAAAACATCTTTGCTATCCATAACCCATTTACACAGAACATTTGCTTGCTTTACTGGTCCTATCTTGGCTTTGTGTATCATGATCATGTGTAAATAAGTTGTGAAATGACTTCATTTTAACTTAGGATGGGTAAAAAAGTGGATTCAATAACTAAATAGCTGGCTTCAGATGTCTAACAGTTGAATCAGCCCTGAGTTTCCTATGTATGTAGGACTTTAGATGAACTCTAATACAATCTCCAACTCTAGGGAAGAAAGGACTAAGACTTCATAGGACCTTGATGTATTGCATAATCATTTCAGATGTACCCCGAGCAACCCAGAAATTTGGCTGGCGTAATGAATCTCCCTGGTGACCCACACAGTTTATACTTGAACATGTGGCCAAACCAGAAATTATTAGTTGATTTTGGAAAGGTAGGATGCTGCATGGTCTTGCTACAGGGTAGAAGCTCTTAGAGCAGCTGTGTCATAGTTAAAGGCTGTTTGCTAAGCTAGAATTTTTCGGGGTATTTTTTTCGGACTAAAGAATGAACTCTGCATTATCATCTGTCCATATAAAAAAGACTAAAAAATCATTCAAGCACCTAATAAAACAACGTAGAGAAGTGTCTATAAAGCTCTTAAGATTCCTAAACATGTTATACAGTTCTTTGCAGCCCCAGTATTTGTGCCAATAATCTACTTCATACATGTAGCCTTGTTTGGAAAACTTCCAAACCATCTGAGCGATAAGGTAGATGCTGATGTGCAGTCACCAGATATTTGCAGAGAATAAATTTTGCAGAATGTTCTGAGAACTAAAAGGCCCATCTGGATTTTGTGCTTCTTTCTGTAGGCACTCCAGTCAACCACTATTGTTTCCCAGACTGCTCTTGCACAATCTTCTTCTTGTTCCTCTTATTTTGGGGTGTATCAGTATATTAGGAAACTATGGCTTATTCATTTGGTATAGCCCTGGGATATCAGATCCACAAGAATCTACTTAATGATTGTGTGTAATGGAATAGGGTGGCAAGAACATGTTCTTTGGGGTAGTATATGAGAACATATGGGGGTTCTGTTTCCTCTTAAGCTTTTTTTATGAGGCTTGTTGATTGTAAAAGTGAAGCCTATTCAATATAAAGATTGGGTGGGTACGTATCATTGTCCTGTTTGGAAACTTGCAAAGGGTTGCTGTATTTCCTACAGTTCACATAACCATACATATGCATTAAATAATTAAGAAGATTTTCATCAAATAATCCAACCATCATTTAAAGTGTGTTTGAAGCTTAAAATGAACCATTGAATCATTTCCCATACAGCACATGCTTAATACTTTTTCACATGTCACGTAATTCAGCCATAAGGAAAAAAAAAGGAAATACTCTGTGTAAGCTACAGATCACTGGGATAATCATAGCTAAACATGGCTATAGACTCCCTAAAATTTACGAAGTATTTTACGAAGTAAATTTATTTAGTCTAACACCTCCATACTTGGAAATAAGGGTGCAAGATAAGTATGAGGGCCCGTGGCAATAAGCTCATGCCCATGGCATCTGTTTGACATTATTTTGGAGCTGCCCAAACAGGGATTTGAACCCGCCCAAACAGGGATTTGAACCCTGATTGTGCAGCTTGGTTGGTTCAGTGGCTAGCACTCTTGCATATGCAGCGCTAGTTTGAAGGTTCAAATCTGGGTGAGCACACCATCGCAAGGAGTTTGTATGTTCTCCTTTTGTTTTCATGGATTTCCTCCTGGCACTCTGGTTTCATCCTAAAAACATACCGTTAGGTTAATTAGCTTTCCCACAAAATTGTTCTTAGACTGTGTTAATGACATATGGCTATGGCCATCTCTAAGGCTAAGTTTACTAGACTTAAATATCTTAGTTTGCCTTGAATGAGTGATGTCACAATTTTCATTAAAAATGCTGTGATGATTTTGTGAATTTTTTTCAACATTCTTTAGATTTGAGATTATTTTAGATCCTGCAAATCAAATACAATGTAACACGATAACCAATATGAAAATATTTATTAAACTCGTATACTTGATGGAATGGTAAGAAGGAAAACGTTATCCAAACTTTGCCCCATGTGGCCAAACTTTGCTCTGATCCATGGAAACCATTTTTTGTTATAGAGCCCCGTCAATAGAAGACAGCCTGCCAAAAAAACAATGAGGCACTCAAAGTGGGATTAAACTCAGGATTGCCCACTTCAAAGGCAGTGATGTTGGAGACCCCTTGTGAATGCTAATCAGACATCTAGAGCTGACTGTAAAGGGAGATTATACTCCTGTCTTTTTGAGATAGTAACAGCCGTCATTCTCAGGGCCACTGCCGCAGCAGGAGGTGCCATATGCAAATAGGGGTGCATGGTGTGGTTGATGTTATACATTTGCTGGATTACAGGATTTGACAAAACGCTTCCCCTTTCATCTCATTCCTTCAGACAAAGATTTTTCTGTTCCTTGTTAAAATAAAGGAAGCTGAACAGGCAGATCCATTAATATTAATTATAGAATTAATTCAAGAGAAGTTCACACAGAGCGTTTCCTTGTTTAGATTAGAGGAGGGGACTCCTGGCCATGTATGATCCCTGGAGTGCCGTGTCGGACTTTCATAAGAGCTTTCTTTCTGGACGGAGGAGGGGGAGATCGGCCATGCTGCCACTTCCTAACCATTAGGACTGACCTCACTTTGCTAACTGTAGATGTATTCACACTTAACAAGATAAATGATGAAGAAGCCTGCTTTTTGTTTAAAAAATTCATTTTTTATGTTAATTGGAATATGTGTCAGTTTAACAAAGAAACCAAACAAAGAGTGATTCATATTTTCTAAATTAATTTGGCTCCATTAATCTAAAGGAACAAAGAAGAAATTTGACTGGTATCAAATTTGACAAAGAAATTTGACAAAGAAGAATCGACTGGAAAAGTTGAGTTATATAGAATAAATGTAATCATAAAGTCAGTGCTGATATAGTGAACATTTTATTGAGACAGATAACAAATTGCGGAAAGTGCAAAAATATATTAGGTGTCATGTATCGAAAAATGGTATTAATGTGAGTGTCCAGTGAGCATTATATTCTTTCTTTTTTTTTTACATTTTTTTAATATTATTTTGGCCCATATAACAGTGGTTTCTTAAAACTCTATGAACATGTTGGCTTTTTATTGAATTAAAGAACTTTCTTCCTTTTATGTTCAGTCACATTACTACAAGAGCCTAGCCAAGGATCCTGGAGAGATAAACATTTACATCAGTTAAGGCAGAATCTGTAAATTTACATTTGTCAAAATTAATTTTCTTTGAATACTCTGCTATATATAGGTATAAATA